>NC_090192.1:32252998-32575498 GCF_024679245.1 Pseudorasbora parva | reverse complement strand
TGTGTTAGAAAAATATCCATATTTAAAACTTTATAGACTAAAATAACTAACTTCCAGTGGACCTCCATATGCATCAATTAACCCTTGAACCCTTGACGCATACGTACTGACCGAACACAGAAGGGCACACTTGAAAGGGTATTTCGCTCAAAATTGGATTATTATTTACTCAGCCTCATGTCAATTTAAACCTGACTTTCCTTCTTCTTTGGAAAACAAAAAGAGAAATTGTTAATAATATACTGGATATGCTCTACCATGCAATTAATATGAATGATGACAGGAGCTAGCAAGCTTCAAAAAGGATGCAAAACACCACGAAAGTACAATAAAAGTACATTTTTTACATCAATTTTGAACATCAAACTGAAAACTTGAATGCACAAAATGAACCCCCTCTTTCTCGTAGCTATAAACTAATGCCTTTTTTGCTGTTCCAGAATACAAAACGTCCTTTGACGGACCATATTTATATCTAAGAGGAGCCAACATAGAAACTGACCTCCATTTTCTTTTCCAAACTATTTGGTTAGCACTAAGAAAATCAAAGCAACCTACATTCCATGTTTACCTTCCCACAGACTCCATTAAAAGTGCATGACAAACACCCAAACACACTGACATGGGTAACGCGCACAAACTTCAGAATGAAGTGGATCTGGATGTTACCACATCAAAGACAGCTGGTTAAAAAGACTCCTCAGATGGTCAGAGATGAGTGGACTAAAGCACATTTTACAGGAAGTCAAAAGAATAAAATGGCTAAATGTGTGTGTTTGCAGCTGTGCAGAGTTGCATTGAAAGTCTTGTTGGGCTCTGTTGTATGGACAACATGACAAATGCTAGTTGTTGTGTGTGGGAACATCATTCTGGTTTCGGCTAGCTCTTAGTACAGTTTATGATTTTTTTTTTTACGACAATGGAGACCAGTTTTCTGGATCAGGAGAATGGAATGCTTGAGACCATCCAACAATCTCTTTGAATGATCATTCAAACCAAATCCCACCTGTAAGGCTCAGCCGTAAAACTTTAAGTAGTCAATGTTTAATATTAATTTCAAGTATCTAATTGAGAAGCAAAAAATAAATAAATAAATAAATGGATGAGCATCAGGGTTTATTCTTGTTATATACAGTGAGGAAAATAAGTATTTAAACACCCTGCTATTTTGCAAGTTCTCCCACTTGGAAATCATGGAGCGGTATGAAATTGTCATCGTAGGTGCATGTCCACTGTGAGAGACATACTCTAAAAAAATTCCAGAAATCAATATATGATTTTTTAACTATTTAATTGTATGATACGGCTGCAAATAAGTATTTGAACACCTTTTGAAGCATTTGAAACTAGAATTCTGACCCTCAAAGACCTGTTAGTC
Source organism: Pseudorasbora parva (assembly GCF_024679245.1). Classification (NCBI taxonomy): domain Eukaryota; kingdom Metazoa; phylum Chordata; class Actinopteri; order Cypriniformes; family Gobionidae; genus Pseudorasbora; species Pseudorasbora parva. Next base: position 32,574,120 of record NC_090192.1, on the reverse strand, counting down.
TGCCTTGTCCACCTCCACTCCATTTATTATCCTAAATTAGATGCACCTGTTTAAGGTCATTATCTGCATAAAGACACCTGTCCACCCCATACAATCAGTAAGAATCCAACTACTAACATGGCCAAGACCAAAGAGCTGTCCAAAGACACTAGAGACAAAATTGTAAACCTCCACAAGGCTGGAAAGGGCTAACAGGAAATTGTCAAGTAGTTTGGTGAAAAAAGGTCCACTGTTGGAGCAATCATTAGAAAATGGAAGAAGCTAAACATGACTGTCAATCTCCCTCAGACTGGGGCTCCATGCAAGATCTCACCACGTGAGGTCTCAATGATCCTAAGAAATGTGAGAAATCAGCCCAGAACTACACGGGAGGAGCTTGTCAATGACCTGAAAAGAGCTGGGACCACCGCTTCCAAAGTTACTGTTGGTAATACACTAAGACGTCATGGTTTGAAATCATGCATGGCACGGACGGTTCCCCTGCTTAAACCAGCACATGTCCAAGCCCACCTTAAAGGGTTAGTTCACCCAAAAATGAAATTGATGTCATTAATGACTCACCCTAATGTGGTTCCACACCCGTAAGACCTCCGTTCATCTTCGGAACACAGTTTAAGATATTTTATATTTAGTCCGAGAGCATATGCAAGTGTATGCACACTTTACTGTCCATGTCCAGAAAGGGAACAAAAACATAATCAAAGTAGTCCATATGTGACATCAGTTGGTTAATTAGACTCTTTTGAAGCATCTCAAATACATTTTGGTCCAAAAATAACAAAAACTACGACTTTATTCAGCATTGTCTTCTCTTCCGCGTTTGTTTTCAATCCTCAAATAAAGATTCAAACGGTCATGAATCAGTGAACCGATCAATGATTCAGATCGCCAGTGTCACGTGATTTCAGCAGTTTGGCACACGATCCGAATCATTGATCGGATATATATATATATTTTCAATAGTAAAAAATGCTTTACTCAGAACTCATTTTCAACAAAAACGAGATAACGCTTACTTTGGTGACATTTACATAAGTTAACTAATGAATGTATATGACAGACATAAAAACACATGATCACATTTTAGCAATTCTACATAGCATGGTGGCAACAAGGCAAAGGCCATGGGTTTGATTTTCAGAAAAAGTTGCTCTTTGAATAAAAAAGTCCTCACTGAGCCCTGCTTTATTCTTTCCTATACTGCTCATCAAGCCCACATTCTTGAACAAAATGGAAGGTTTATTCAATACCTATTCTGTCATCCACAAATCTCTACTTCGTTAAGTTTTTATAAGACAGAGTGTTTACATTTTTCACACAGCTGCCACAAACTGTTTCAATGTGTTTCATGTAGTCACTATTGAAGAATTTTCCAGAATTTCAGTAGACGCATCTCACAGCCCCAGCACCTAACTGAGCTATTTTCACCCTCCCCAGTAGAGGTGTCCATTACACATCACTGAGGATGAATTAAAAACACCTGATGAACAGCAAGGATTATTACAGTGAAGGTTGTGAATACCGCAGCAGAGAGGAATGTCAGTAGTCGAAGAAATCCATGCCATTTACCGCAGCTCCCTAACAGGCCTGACTCATTCCGCTTGGCACCTTTAGACCACCAGCTCCACACGGAAACAATCATCGCTGTAATTTCGAGTGTTTTAACAGCTGACATTTTGAGTGCATCTGTATGTGTGCGCTTTAAAGGGTGTTTGTGACTGGGAAGATGACAAGCACAATACCCATCATGCCACATGTCGGTCGGTGCACAGCTTTCTGAGCTGTCGACTTAGGGTCATTGCTCAGCGAACAGTGCTGGGGTTCATTTTCTCACACTTTAGCCCTAATAGTGGGTTCAGCATAACTGTGTGTGTGTCCAGCAGGGAAAATAAAACCTTTCGCAAACCGCATGTTTCTATCCACAATGTGGATGCCAATGACTGTGTAAAACTTGAAAACCTACTGCATTAAATATATTCATAAATGTGTAGTAATGAAAAAAAAAATATTTATATGGTCCTGTATCTTAAGCCACATAACTAATGGACCTAATAGTGAGTTAGTAAAGCAGGAAAACCTTAGATGGCATCTTAAAGGGATAGTTCACTTTGAAATTAAATTTTGATACGTTTTAGCTTACCTCATGGGCATCCGAGATGTAGGAGTATTTGTTTCCTGAGTAATCGTTTTTACCTCTTGTACACCACAGGAAACACGCAGGCGCGCCCTCTGATCAGTCGGACGTAGTGGTGTACAAGAGGTAAAAACGATATAAATACTGTTCGTTTTCTCACACAAACCGCTCGTTTCGTGTCTTAGGCCATCAGTGTGTACTTACGATGGGGGATTGTTTAATTTGGACTTCTCTGTGTATGCTCTTTGAGGTGGTGACCATAGACCTGCATTATGTGAGGCACAGACAAGAACGGTTTGACCTAAAATGATCAAAATTGAAACTACTGGGGAAACAAATACTCCTACATCTCGGATGCCCATGAGGTAAGCTAAAACATATCAAAATTTAATTTCAAAGCGAACTATTCCTTTAAAGACAAGGCAACAGAAACAACAATCACTCAAATCGGGTGTTCAATAGTGATGAGAAGTCAGATTATTTCCACAAACTGGACAGTTCGTTCCAAAGAACCGTTTAAAAAAAATGATTCACCTGTTTAAGTAATCACGCAATGACGTCATGTATTGATGTCACAAAGCAACCAATAAATGATGTGAAATACAGATGTTTTACATGCCTAAAGAATATAAAGTGAATACACTAGTCTTAATCAACTGACCTTTTTACAAGAACCATGAGAAATACATAAAAAACCCTTTCATTTCGCTCCCTTATTTAAGTCAACTCGGTTTACGCCTGCTTGCATCATCAGCTCATCGGTTCTCCAACTGCTATCAGTGTACTGCTGTTGAACCAAAAACTACTTCCATCGGATCACTGTTATATTTCCAACACGTTTGATTTGTTACGTAATGATTTTCAGCAAAAGACATCAGAATCATATATTGTGCCCCCTTTATGAAACCCTCGGCAGACAGTCCTCAGCATGTCAGACATGTCTGTACTGTTCTACTTTGACAATCTGGAGTGGTAAATGTGCTGCAAAAACCAGCATCACAGGATCATATACTCCAGAATATCGGATATTAAGTTGAGTTTTGATTAGGTAACTTGTAGAACTTGAAGGCTCATCTTGTGGTCTGTGTGGGTCCTAACAACCCAGTATAGTGATGGGGACACTATACTGTCAATAAGCACTGTCCTTCGGAGGAGCCATTAAACCGAGGTCCTGACTCTCTATGGTCATTAAAAATCCCAGGATGTCCTTTGGAAAACAGTAGTGGTGTAACCCCGGCATCCTTGCCAAATTTGCCCATTGGCCTCTGTCTATCATGCCTTCTAATACTGATTGGCTTCATCATTCATTGAAAACCCAGAAAAGTGCTATATAAATGTAACAAGTAACAAAATATTATTAGATCTTGAGCCACAAAGTGTTTCAGACGGTTTAATTTTAGAAAGAACCATTTAAAAAGAAAGATTTGTTTAAGAACTGGACATCACTATGTGTAACAGGGACCATCCCATTGGCACTCGAGCCCACTTAAATATATCAAGTAGTTTTTTTGTTTTGTTTTTTCTCAAAATGTGTATCAAGCATTCCCAAATGTTGAACATTTATAAGAGCACCATTGCTGTTTAAAAGTCTGGGGTCTGTAAGAATTGTCTGTAAGAATTAATGCTCTGCCATGACGCTTTAAGCTTGACGTCGACTAGTCGCTGGCCTATAGAGGGCGCGACAGGATAAGCTGTATATGATAATACAAAAGCTGTTATGTAGGAACAATAACCTTATGGGCAGTGCTTTATATGTCCTGCGCACAAGAAAATCTGCGTTTGCGTCTCAGCTCAAGGTTCAGGCTTATTTGTTAAAGGGGTACTTCCGCGCTGGAAAGATTAATCTGTATTTAAACTGGGTCATTAATGTAGTAGAAATGTGAAATTATTTTTGAATTTGGTGCCTTCTAGACTGAGAAAAGACAGAAAATGTATTTTTGTCTCATGGGGATGAAAGACTACAATTCCCAGAATGCTTTGCTGCCCTGTGAGGCCACTCCCAAAGCCACCGCTACTGGACTGCGACTGAGTTGGAGAACAGACACTACGGCTGCGTCCGAAAACCTAGGCTGCTGACTCATTCCCTCGCTGCCTCATCAGACTATGACTTGTAAGGCAGCGTTTTGTGCATGAAGGCATCTCATGAAACTAATTTCGGACAGACTTCTAAGGCAGTGTAACAGTTTAATGATCTACAGCAAAATAGAGAGCTTTGGTGAGAACTAAACATATTTAATTACTACAGTAGTGATTTCTCGTTAGAAATTACATCAGAAGTGTAATATGTTGGTAAAAATCGCAGGTTGGACGCAGCTTGATGCCTTCCTGCCTTGCCCCTCGAAGGCAGTATTTTCCAGGTTTCGGACGCAGCCTACAATTAAATACTGAACGTGTCTGTTCAATACAATGACTGAGTCACCGTGTGAGTCTCACAGCACAACGCTGCAGGAGTCAAATTACATTTAACGTCATAAATGAGCTGATGAACTCTTGTGATGAGAGCTGAGGTAATTGCGACCACATTCACGGCATACATTTACAACGCGTGTTCAAGTCTGGCCCGTTTTCAGTTCATGCCTTTGGAAGCATAACTTTCATATATTAATTTGAGAAGTTAAAACACTTACATTGCTCAGCCCCCGATCCATTTAAATGAATGTCTGCAGCTGCAAGCTGAGTTCTGTGAGTGCGATCTCCCATCCCCCATGTGCGAGTTGAAAACATGTGGAAATAGCTCCCTCTGCTGTCTGTAGTCTTTAGCATTTGGCCAAACATTCCAAAGATGGGAGTAGTTTTTCCAGAAATAAAATGCATAAATCTCTTGTCTCAGGGGGATATGGGGGGGGGGGGGGGGGGGGGGGAACTAGTCCTCAGCAGCGACTAGTCGACTTTGACTCGACTTTTATCTCATGTCGACTTTAGAAAAATCCGAAGTCGTTCAACCCCTACAACAAACGGCTGGTAGGGACTACACAAGCTTCCTCCTGGGTTAGTGACATCACTAACCCTGAAATTGACATAAACCCTGCCCCCAGGAACACACAACAAAGGGGGTGAGATGACATTACCATGACAGAATATTGTCTGCCTCTGGTTTAAACAGAAAAAGCTGAACAGTTTCACTGCCTGTCTGCATGAGGTTATCATAGCAGATAATTACAGTTCTTGAAGCTCCGCCCCATGAGCAGCAGCTCATTTGCATTTAAAGAATGACTTTGAGCTAAAACTTCACAAACACTCTGGGGACAGAAACTTATTTTTACATTTTGTACAAAGGCATTTTGTACAAATTTAGTTTGGCTCTACAATTTCTATGTATTGGATTCCTTGAATGCATTCTCAACAGAAGCAACATCACCCTCTTCTTGAACTGAAACACCTTCAAGTCTTCACTCTGATTGGTGGAGGTGATCACAAAACAGGCATTCGAACATCTGGTCCTAATGTATAAATTGTATTCTACATTGCAACAATCGACAATAGAGCTCTTGTAATAACTTAATTCAAAACACAAATCATTCTCATGGTCCATTTTTGATGTGGCACTTGAGTTTATGAGAAAAGGATCACTGGTGAACAGTGAAGTCAGTCAAAGAGAACAATGGGCCACTGTGTGGAGAGGCCATTGAAGTTGTGACTTTAACATTAAACAGTGTCACTCTGTCACATCAGGGGAGGGCGTCACAGACAGGGTAACCGGTTCTGAAAAATGAACAAGTTAACTGACATTTAGATTAAACGATGAAATCATTCATCAATGACTTCCTAGATCCAGCCAGAACATTAATAACCTCAACATAATTGATCTTCTGAACCATGAAACATTTGAGTAATGGAAAGAAATGTAATTGATATCGCCATTACAGTGTTGAAGTTTGACTCAATGTTTATATGAAACTAAAATTATATATCTATCCATTTTAAGTTTGTTCTTAAAGCTGATATTAATGATTTTAATGGGGTTAAGTTGCAGATTTTATCACTTCATATATTTTAACATTGTCTAAAGTTTTACTGAATTCAAGCCAAATCTTACAGCCTGCAATCCCTCTTGTACCAGGTTAAATCCAGTTTAAACTCACAGCTTGAATTTAAATCTGATAGTCCCTAGACAATAGTTAAGCAATGTAACTTGCCCTCCTGATAACAATCATTAGAAGTAGCTCAAATGTTCATACTTCAGTGCATTGATGTGTGTGTGCATGTCAATGTATTTGTGTGCCTTCCTAAACTAGTTTGTGCATCTTTCTAAATGACATATCACATGTTGTTCTGCTTCCTGTGCCTTTAAGGACCAAGGAAGAGTAACAGTGCAGTAATGGCAAATTGCTTGTTAAAGCAAGACGAAGTTCTGGAGTCGGGCCCTTAGGACGTCTCTAATAGCACTCTTCATTAACTGTTCTGCTCAGTGACCGCTTTGTCTGTGTTAGTGGACTAATCCGACCGATTACCACGACTTACAAAAACAGCCCTGATAGAGTAACGGTGCAGAAAGTATTGAGGGCAACCTCTTGATCTTAAAGGGATAGTTCACCCTGGAATGAAAATAAAGCCATCTTTTTCTCACCCTGCTGTTGTTCCAATGGTGCTTCTATCTTTTTCAGACCTTTTTTTTTACCTCAAATTTTTACCTCAAAAGTCCTGCAAGCACTCCATGTAATGGCAGTGAATGCCGACCAGGCTAAAACTGCACAAAAAGGACACAAATGTACCACGCAATGATAAAGGGAGATGCGCGCCATATATGCAAAGTGTTCAGGCGGCATTCTATAAGGTTTTGCGAGAAAGAAACATTATTATTTAGTCAAAATACTGAGCTCAGCCGTTATGTGTGCGTGCGAGCCGTAAGCAGCTGCTCTGTTGTCATGGCACCCAGGATAAGCACATATGTGCCATTTTGAGAAATCAGGCTCAACAGAAGCAAACATGATTTTCATAGCAGTTCGGGAAGACATTCGTTGTAGTCCCTACCAGCCATTTGTTGTAGTCCTTAAAGGGATACTTCACCACTTTTTCATATATGTTCTTCTCTTAACTAAAACGAGTTGATACATACCTCTCTCGTCTCACACTTAATCTCACTGATGCGCGGTGACAATCTGATAGCATTTAGCTTAGCCCACTAAGCCCAGTTTATTTACTGTGGTACCAAACAGAGATCAAGTTAGAAGCGACCAAACACCTCCACGTTTTCCCTATTTAAATACAGTTACACGAATAGTTGAACGATCAAGTTTGGTGACATAAAATACAACGTGGCGCTTTTCTGAGTGGATTAAAAAGGAGAACTATAATGTATGGCGGAATAGCACTTCTGAGAGTACTTCGACTCGGCGCAGTAAAAAGTCCCGGCTGAAAAATCCTCCCTCACATCTCCCCCTCCCCCCATTGACAGAAATGAGAGAGTGAGGTATGTATCAACTCGTTTTAGTTATAACATTTAGAAATAACATAGGTTAATATGAAAAAGTGGTGAAGTATCCCTTTAAAAAACGATTTCCGTAAAAGAAAATATTTTCCTTTGCATTGAACTTTGAGCGCTGTAACTTTGCAGATTTTGTTTATGCTCAAACAGCAACATCACACACTAACTAAAGTTAAAAAAAGTGAAATCATAATCAAGGACCCTGTTGAATCTGAAATTTCACACGTGTCTCCTCTATAGTTACAGGAAAGATCTAAATGTCTGAAACCGTGCTCAGATTTGCCAAGTCATATTTCATAATGATCTCAGCAAATTCAATTATTATTTTTTTAAACAGTTGGACCTGTTTGTTCTGGATCTGTTTCTAATTGGTCATACAGGAATGTAGAGAAACTTCTGAGATAACGTTGATAGTAAAATCAAATACAGTCAAGAATTCATCGCTGAGGACACACCAAAATCAACTGCACTCAACAATAAACAATATCAAATAAATTAAATGAACAGAGCAAAATTGTATAAACAGACAAAGCAATCCTGCACTATGATTTCACAAAAATCCTCTGTGATCATGCCTTTAGCAGCTATACCTAAATTCATGAAAGTAGTACATTAAACTCTGTAGCACTATTTGACTAAACATGTGGTAAATAACTAGAAATGAATACACAAATTCCAGAACACTCATCAACTAACCTGTAGCTTAGACTGACAGACAGAGCCTACTCAAATTAGACTGCCATTCATTTCAGCTCACCGTTAAAAGTCAGAAAAAATAGTAAAGCTTGCTTATGGAAATCTTTCCTGTGTGAATTGGCTACTTGTTTGAGGCTGTCTCCCTCCATTGCACCCCTCTGATCAGGAAGTTTTATGCAGTTCACCTTTGACTTTCGCGTCTCCGTATTTATGCCTTTGAAAACAGGCAAATTATAACAATCATCACTTTCGGGCTGTACACGTCTGGGTTTCTATGGTCCACCAGAACTGAGAGCCCTTTAAAACACCAAAGTCTCCTTTGAGAATAAGACCAATAATATTATCTTCTTGAATAGGGTGCTTGTCTTAAACACATGGGTTGCTACAACACTGTTTCAATATCTGCAGCTGCCATGAAATCTATTGCCTAAAACTAAGCATTTTTAAGATTTATTTAATACAATTAATCTGTGTAACCCAAACAATTACCACAACAACCAAAGAATCACAGATTTAAACACAAAAAAATTAAAATAAACAGCTCACGAAAGACAAATGTCTGCCATGCCCCTGTTTAAGAGGAAATCTGGATTCAGATGGTAGAATAAATGGCAGGCTCTATGGTGGAGGTACTAAAGTGACAGGGAGCTGACAAAGTAAAACGCCGTAGCCTATTTATGTGGAAATAATGACATGCTGTTGCATGAGACTGGTAAAGTATTTCTAAGCGGCAGCAGAGAAGAAACATTTTCATTGGGTATGTGTGGATCAAGGGCGCCACCTACAGCCAATTCCTTGTTTCCGCATAACCACCAAACTCTGTTCTGTCATAAGTTGGTAACCTAAGCCCTTCAGGGAGACATCACCGAAAACAAAGAATGACACTTGAAAATAACAATCTGTCGAGTAGAAATAAATCAGCACTCCATACTTTGATCCACACTTTTCTTTCCACCAGACTGACCTAATCAAGTGCTCTTTGAACAAGTTAAAGTTACCAAAACCGCACAATGTCTGCCATTGATAAGAACAAATCAATGAGCAATCAAGTTAACTATATGAATGAAATGGGAGGTAATTCCAATAGTACAGCTCTGAAATTAGAGATAATTACCCGCCCAAGTTCAGCTTACGTTTTCAGTCCTTATCAGCAAGGCTAATTGATCCATCTTCCATCTGCTTCTTCTAGAAACATGACCTTATAGTGAGAGTTCCTAGTTAGGTTACTTCAGATAATCCACAGATATCATTGTTGATACTACAGTTTTCTCAGCTACATTAAGACACAAAGCTGTGCAAGCAGCATTCAAGGCATCAGAAGGTCTATGCATATAATTAGGCAGCTTTTAAGATACCTTTTTGGCCAAGCTCTTGCATTGCATATCTTTTTTGAAAGGCAATTTTAATGCACTGCACACTTTACACCTGAATTTGGCAAAACTCAAAAAATTCAAAACTCAAAAAAGTTATCAGTTAGAAGAAATTCAAAGTTTAAGTAAGAAGAACTGACAGAACTCACACATTTTAATTGCTCCTAACTCATACATTCAACTTAAAATTATAATGCAATCTCAATTTAAATATTTTTAGTAGTGAAAACTTAGCTTTAACTAGTTACTAATTCAGTAAATGCTAACTTGCTAATTATTAACAATGCTTTTTGCTTTGATAACATTAGCAGTTGCAGAATGAATATGACGATATAATATTCAACATATCTGTTCTCAAGCTCATGCTCCAGTCGTCACCATGATGGTAACCCCCCTAACCCCAAATAACAGAAAATCATCTAAATTAATATAGCAAAACATTAAATCTTCCATTTAACATTAATCTTGCACAAAAATAAAAATATATAACACTTAATTTTAGCATTTACTCTCCCTTTAGAGTGCCATGGCAAAGCATGCTGGAAAATAGAAATCCCAACCCAATGTAAGTTAAAATTAGTTTGTCTAAATGAAAATAAACAAATTCATAAAACTCAAAATAATAAGGACGTTTTGTGAAGTCCAAAGTAAAAGAAAGTTATAAATACTAAACTAAAAAGTTAGTTTGGTTTAACTAATTTGTTTAAGTTTACCTACTTACACAATTAATTATTTAAGAACATGAGTTGCAGTGCAAATGTTAAAATGCATTTAAGAGTGCTGCAGGGACAATTTATTTTTGTAGGCCAACTCAGGTTAGCATCACCCTGGTTTCCTCAACAAATAATTATTGGCTTTTGCGTTATTGCAGAAAAGTTCAGTGACAGCTATTTTAGTATTATTTATTAGTAGTATTTTGTTTTATAAACTAGTAAGTTTTTGTCATTTCAGTGCTTCAACAAATTGTTATGTTATTTAAAAATGTTAAGCTTTTCAACAAATATTGATATTATTTCAGCTTTATAATGAAAATGGCTAAGTGCTTGTTTTAGTTAAATTTAAAACACTGCTTAAAGTTTTGATTGAACATTTTTTTGTTGTTGTTTTTTCATTAAGAAGAGGATCTTTGTAACAAAGACTAAATACAATCGCTAGAAGTAAAAAGCAAAAGTTAGGCTAAACTTGTCAGCAACCACCTTCTTTTAGACCTATAAAAGCGTATTAAAATATAGTGAGGTATTACTGATATATTTTATATATTGTAGTATAAAATTTGTGATATAAAATTTGTGATATATAAATATCAGGTCTGTGATATTTAAATTCGAAACATAATGGGAAAATGGAACTGGAATTGCAAAAATGCTAATCTATTCTGGGGGTTAGAACTCATTCCTGCAGCCCTTTTGCAATATAATTAGAAATCAATTTTGTGCTCATATAAGTGTCCCAAATCAGCCACTTCATAGACGGCAGCTGTATGATATAGCGGCAGTAGAAAGCAAGGCAGTTCGCTAGGTTTTGCAGTCTTGGAGAAGAAAAGCTGTGGCTTCTACAGCCCACTGTTTTTGTATTTAAGTGATGTCATTAGGATTAGATAGAGTTACACATCATACTCCTCGGGATATTTAGTCAATGACTGAAGTATTTACTTCAGCCACTGGATATTTAGCTTCAGATTTCTATCCATAGAAAATATTATTAGAAAATAAAGAGAAACATGGTATTGACAAAGAAAACCCAAACCATCTGTTTCTACTGTGATCCCTTTCACATCATATCCTGGTTGAGAATTACACACACTCTCGCCATAATGGTGATTCCTTTGTTGTGACAATGTGGCACAATGACACAAGCAGTTCTGGATGGAGAACTAACACTGGACTGCAGTATGAATCATTTCAAACTTTTCAAATAAATCTTATGTCAATCTTCTTGGTAGAAATGTTATTACCAAAGAGACTTACCAAAAAAAGCATTTTGAGAAGCTAGCAGGACATATAAGCAGGCTCACACAGACTCTGCGGTAACAGAACCTTCTACGTTTCGACAGAAGTGAAACCCCATCATGCACTACACTTCCGATGACCTTTTCATATTTGTTTATTCAATATTTGTCCTAATGACAACACTTTCATCTGCTACCAGTTTCTGAAGTGTAAACAGTGCTAACAACACCATCATGGACTTGGTTGAAAAAACTTTGGTTGTGTTGGATCACAGCATTTCAGTCATGACAACTCTCAGGTATAGTTTTAGCATGTTATTGATTGTGTCAATGTATTTGGTATGGGCGGACTAGATCTGCTATGCTGCTGCTGTTTGATAATTGCTTCTGCTCCAGAGCAAGTATAGACTTGCTTCTGCTAACAGATACACAAACACGCTTGTAAGCATGTAAGATGTGCTGCTGCTGCATAAATTAACATGCATAAATCCCATAGCAGATGTAGGCAGGTGGAGCTGGGGGAGGTGGAGGATTTCAGAGCAACTCTGATAGCGTATTGCAGGACTAACCTACAGCGAACAATGATCCAGACTATTTAAATGCTAAAAATACAGTAAAAGGCTAATCAGCTTGCGACGTTTAGTAATGATGTGACTGCTTGCAGGTTTCATGAAAAAGGACCTAGTAGTCTGTGTCCTCATGACTACACTAGATATACAGTCAAACCAAAAATTATTTAAACACCAGATATCATGTTTTACTAAAGGGTGCAGGACACTATAATTTGTTTATGAGTGAGGATAGCAAAATAAAGTACACTGTGACATATTATACCTACAAATTCTTCATACCTTGGCCTACCAGTAAAATTGATAAACATTTGGGACCAAAATAATTCAGACACTTTGACCTGACCATGTTTTGCTGAAGTGTTTTTTCTTTAATTGCTAATGTGACCTTTTACACCACCGATTCAACCAAATTAAACATTGACTGGTAATTGGTTGACATAAATTGGTATTATCTAATTGTGTACTGAAATTTAACAGCAAAGTTATCTGACATTCTCAATATGACATTGTTCTGACACAGTTTAACTCTGAGTTCTTGCCATATTTTATTATAATTTTCTAAAACATCGTGAATAAACTGTGATAATGTGAGAAAATGTTAAAGGTGTCTGAACACATTTTGGTTTGACTGTACATACACTAATGTCGAAAAGTCTGAGATCAGATTAAATAATAACAATAATAATACTTTTATTCAGCAAGAACATTAAATTGATCGAAGTGACAGTATACTACTGTATAGTATTACAAAATAGTTATATTTCAAATAAATGCTGTTCTTTTAAAACATAAAAATCATCACATTAAACATGCAGAAATGACAGGTTACTAATAAGAAATGTTTCTTGAGGACCAAATCAGCATCATTAGACTGAATTCTAAATGATCATGTCAGACTGAAGATTGAAGTAACGCCTGTTGAAGTTAAATTGCATTTAAAATTATATTAAAGAAAAGTTATTAAAAGTTATTTATACATTGTAATTTTTCATGAAATTAAACACACAAATAAATGTATAAATCTATACAGTATAGATGGGTTTTGATTTGCTCAAAATCTAAGCATAAACTAGTCACTCCTTTTCCCCCAAAAAAATTAAACCCAATGAATGCAGTTACACTGACTGCATACCCCCATTCTGTCATGTCTATCCAGCCCGTGGACAGTTCTAAGTCAAATGGCAGCATGCCATGCAAATAAACTGTGGTTTCGGAGTTAAATATGAACCACCAGGACCTCTGAGCAACAGCCTGCCATGTGCTTCCAACTGCCACCTTCATCTATGCAGCACATCTGCAACAATGTGATTTGACAGACCATCATGACTAAATCCCTCTGCTCTCAGTCAAATGGAGATCTAAAGCCCTTCTGGTCATTCATATGCACCGATTCCGCCTTATTGTTCAGCTTTTCAACTAACATCTGAGCAGTTTTATGGAAAGCAGAGGCTTTTTTTTCCCCAGGAGCCTTCTTTCCTGCGTGCATCCACCCCCTCCCCCAACGAACAGCCTCAATACGTCCTACCCCAGGTCTCAGAGAGGAACAGGAGGCTTGTGCGCACTCCTGCATGAAGCCTGTCTGTTGTTCACCTTTGCTTTGATTTCATGCTCGTTATCTCACCATGGAGCCGGTGACCCTGGACAACAAGGGCGCTACCTGAGGGAACAATGCTGGGTTTTCAGGATTTCGGTCTCCACTGAGAAGCTTTTAGGAGTGCGTTCTCCTCCCCCGATTTCAGACACAGTTACTGGATGGAGAGAAAAGAAGGATACGGTGCAGCCTAATTTTCTGCAGATTAAATCAAATTAGCACAAGAGAGCTCCTGAGAGAGGGGACTTCAGGGGTGAGGGGTGATTGCTCTTACTTACAGCCCACCCCTCACTCTTGACTGCTTTCACTCGGCGTTTGCTTCCTCCGCTGCACTGCTGCACAGCTGTTGAATGCGCAAACGAATCTTCTCTGGGACGGAACCTCATCCACACCCTTTAGTAATGCCCTGAAGGCAACGGTAGAAACCAGGTGGCAAGTAGAAAGAACTGGTCAGGATGGCCATCGACAGCTGCTGGACACAAAACCACTGGCATCAAAGGTCCAACTTTAAAAAGTATCATATAACTAGTTTCTGCTCCAAATCTCTTTGTAGCCAGACATTAGTCTAACACATTTGCTTTGAATGAGTGAATCAAAGAAAAAAACACTTACCAGGAAGTATTGTGCCCCAAAAGTATCCAAAACTTACGTTCCATGCTTGATTGATGAAGGCTTACCAGAGAACTCACTGCGTTGTGGTGGTGGCTAAACATATTTTATAGGCAGTATTCATGTGAAATTCGTACACTACAGAACTTCCAGATAAATAGAAGTTGTAATCTCCATGTTGGAGATGTTCTAAATTCATTTTCAATAGGGAAAAGATGGCTAAACAGAGATGACAGTACAGAGGCAGCACTGAAAGCAGCAATTGTATGACTGCTAATAACACATATTGTGCAAAATAAAACTTCATGGCTGCTGGGTTTCATTGACAAATCAGAAGCGATTTTATTCATATTCAATTGCATTGGCATTTGATTTTTACATTAAAGTGGCAAAGAAATGGATGTAGCAATGGATATTTTCTTCCATATTGTAACCCACCCAAAAAAATGAAGAGTGGGAACTTAGTTATATATGTCAGTTGTTGTGAGGAAGCAGCTTAAGAAAAGTAAATTATTGGAGGAGTCGAGCATATAGTACGTCACCAAATAGTCTTCGCAATAAGATTCATTTAGAAAATAGCAAAAAAATGATTTGATGTTGACCTTAAAACATGCTTCTTTATTTGACTGGATTGTCAATTTGCATTGTTACAAAAATAAAGATAACTGGATGCAACTCGCACAAATCTCACCTCTAAAATACTATGTACTTATCTTTAGAGTTAGAGAACCTCAACAGATGATGTTCCTTTGATGAACATCGTTTGCTTAAAGCAGGCAGCTTCACATTGCCTGCCACATCAACTCTACTTTCAACAATGGACCCCATCTCACAATTATTCTGTTTCTTATTACTTCTGTTTCAATCTTTAAATTAAAACAGCTCTAATAGGAGTCAGCTAAAGACAAAGATACATAAAACAACAGAGTTCTGATGGAGATATAAACAGGTTTTTTTTCCCAAAGATCTCTTTACTCATAGTGTGTGGGTGGCAAATCTAATTTATTTTGTGTCTCTAACTTTAGCAAAAAATATGTTTACACTTCTTGTTAGCATCTCTCATTAATAAGGTAAAATCAGAGTGTTTGTATATGCATGCAGAACTGTGAAGAACAGCCTGAAATAACACTCTTAAACAGCCACTTTATATTAATATACATACTGTATAAAGATTATAATGTAATGTATAAAGATCCTATACAAAATTTAAGATTCATACCTATTTAAAAAATGTCAACATTCTGCCCTGAGAGGATCACTGATTTATGATTTCCGTGGGACAGTTTAGCTTGCACTTTGCTGCCCTCTAGCATCAAAACGTGTTTGAGTATACGAAATAAAGCCACAAAAGGAAGACATGTATTAAAAATCTCAAACTGCATTGATATAATGCAACATCTATCCATCAAATTATATGCAAGGTCAAAGAATACAACATAAAAGTATAAGTATAAAACACAGATGGGACTGAAATCTCCTTATAAACTCTAGAATCCAGTTGGAAAATCCAGATTAGGCTGGTATCTGTTTTAGAACATGGTTTGGAACATATATATCTATATGTTTTAAAAAATGGTTTCTATACCTGGTTATAAATTAGTTGAACAGCCACCATGTTTCAAAAACCAGCTTGACCATCTAGTAGCTGGTCCAAGATGGTATAGCGAATGACCAGCAACTTGGACCGGCTGTGATGTATTAAACAACTGTATTTTACCCTAGGAAATGCCAATTTATAAAATTCAAAATAACATTTAAAATATTGTATCATGCTATTATATTATGTTTCTTATATAAAGTTCAAAATATTAAACTGTGAATTCTGTTGTGTCTGGTTAGTTATAACAAAAGTGTGCATGCCTTTAGATCTCAGTACCTTCTCATAGGTCAGGTGATCACACCTAGTTTCCT
Source organism: Pseudorasbora parva (assembly GCF_024679245.1). NCBI lineage: Eukaryota > Metazoa > Chordata > Actinopteri > Cypriniformes > Gobionidae > Pseudorasbora > Pseudorasbora parva. The sequence continues at coordinate 32,557,864 of NC_090192.1, read as the reverse complement.
TTACTGATGACAAAGGTTGTGCTTCCAAACAGTTTTACTTTGGTCACTCTTGACATGTTTGTGACTCTGCTGCTGTCTGGTACACTCCTGAATGAAAGCCTCCAGTTGTGTGTCCGTCCTCAGCTGAAAGACTCCATGCTCTCTGAAGGGGTCTAGCGGGATTTGATATGAACTGGACTCATTGGTCATTTCAAAATCTTCATGGTGATGCGTGGGCTTGGAAGTTGGTCTCATAAACAATCGCTGTGGAGCCTTGCCATCTTCCGGGGAAGTCATATTCAGCGGGTCAATCTTGTTTGTGCCGGACCGAATTACTTTGAAGGATCTCTGGGATTGTTTGGGAGGAGAGTGAGGTGTCAAGCAGGTCTGCCTGGACTGTAAGGAGCTCTGAGGTTTGAGGTCAACGCTGTGGGTAGTGATTGGGGCATGGATTTCAGACGTTCTTTTGTTAGGGGTTTGAAATGATGGCTCTCTGGATGAATTAGGTCCCCAGGCATCTCGTACCCTGGCATTCAGCTCCATGTTGGATCTGGCTAGGCCACTATACCAGCTCTGCTGGGAGCTGCTGGCCCTTAGTAGAATTCGGTCAGGGGTCACGGGGTGGTGAGGACCTCGCTTTCTCGCCCTTTCTCGTGCTGCCTTCTCACTCTGGCTGAGTACTGAGTGTTTGGTGCCATAAGTCTTCTTATCTTTAAATAAAGAACTCATTATCATATTTAATGCATGAAATTTAATCTAAAACTATAATGTTCTAATTCTAGAAAAGACTTGCATATTGAATCATTTATGCTAATCTGTACTCCTCTGTAATCTGTACTCCTCAGTTGGATAAAAGCGTCTGCTAAATGCATAAATGCTAAATGTAATCTCGTACCTAAGTTGATGTTGGAAGTGCTCGGTGTGTGGCTGACTCGGTTTTGAAAGCCCTTGTGTCCACTGACAGGTCTGCCTGCTGAGAGAACAGATCGTGGCCTGTTGTGGCACTCAGACTGCAGGTTGATGGAGGCCCTGCTGTGACGATAAGCCAGGAGGTGACTCCATGTTGCCGCCCTTGTGGACTCCTGCTGAGCATCTATAGGTACAAAACACAGCATTATTAAAGTCATCATGAAATGAAAATTCACCCTATCTAATCTATAAATGCATGTTATTGGTCTTATTGTAATTGATTCATCCATGTGTTTCTTTTTTAAAATGTTGACCTCATAACATTTAATCAAATTCTTCAAAACTGAACCGCAGCAGGGCCTATGGTGCAATTATGTATAAGTATTCATCGATGTCTTGCTCTGGAGGCAGTCATATGCAAAAGCTTTGCCCATGTGATGTCATAAGTTCCCCAATGTCCAAACGAGCTGTTGTTGAAGCGTGATTAAATAAATGCTTTGTTTATAATGAGGAGGATTTTTTTAGGTTCTGAAACTTTCAGAATGTTTTAATTGTACAAATACCTCTTATATGTCAAAAGATCAAAGCCATTTAATGACCCCTTTAATATGGCGGCTATAGGAAGGGTCCCGTTCAATCTTTCAGTTAAATGAAAGAGTCAGATGGCTTTTTGATCGAGGCATCAGCTGTTTTTGTGTACAAATATTTTTTTATGTTAAATATATTATATCATAATAAATATAAATGTAATCTTGAAAAAGAGTTAAGTCCTTTCCCCTTTTAGTATATAGGAGCAGCCAGGGTGTTACCAATATGGCTGACAAGTGAACCGACAAATGTTTGGGAAACAGTCATTATTTTTGTCGTTGATTCTTGTTGGTGATTCTAGTACAGCCGAAATGGAAAACTCTCCTTTTATGCATGTTGGAGGTCAGCCTCATTAGCTAAATCTTTGGCAAGATATGGCAAAACTATTTAATATACAATGCATCTGTTCAAATACTTATTTAAACTAGTATTTACTTGTTGTAATTCAAAATCCACTATGAGTCAAGATTACAAAATACATTCTGTATATAAATTTGACTAGTCTATAGGGCATTTGAAAGGTGGTACCTCGTTCATGCTGCATACTGGAGGTTGAGAGGCTCTTGAAATGATGGAAACGACTTTTTGGGCTTGGTGAAGCCCCTCGAGTCTTCCGTTCAGTTCTCTGAGGCACATTCTCAAGGGCGATCTGGGACCGCGCAAAAAAAGCACTGACGGAGTAGTCCCAGTGAACCTCAGCGAACTGGAGCATCAGAATACTGCCTTTGGTGTTTACAACCACACTGACAGCATAACAGAAATCTTTTTTTAGATAATATAACATTACAAGAAAGAACAGCATCATTGAATTGTGCTTATAAAATTGAGTAATATGTCCGGACACAGGGTAAACTCACGTGTTGTGGTGTGTGTGTAGAGAAAGGACAGGGCATTGCTTCATGTTTGTCCTTATAACTCTCAGGCAGTCTCCATTTAAGAAGTTGAAGATCCGGATCTTTCCGTCCATGCAGCCGGTAATGATTCGGAGGAATAGGAAAGACATGGATAACACCTCTCTAAAGATTATAATAGAGAATAGGCAAGAGATCAGATAAGTTATGAAAGTCATGCTGTTAAAAGTTACTGATTAGAATGAACAGCTGTACAGTCACTGATTGGTTTTGTTACTTTGGATGCTGGAAGGTCCTCAGGCATTTTTTGACGCTAGAGTTTGTACTCCATGCCTTGACCTCCCCATCTGAACCCCCAGAGAGGATATGCCACTGATCGAAGCACAAACACAGCACTGCCCCCTGGTGACCACTGATTTGCTGTAACAAGGAGAGAGTATTCAGTATATTTTTTCTACAATTGCTAGGACACATTTCTCAATATTAAGGTCACATTTTCAAAACTCTTCACACAAGGAGCACAGCAGCAGCATGTGGAGGTAAACTGGGGATCCTTTATTGTTTAGTTCATTTTGAATATGAGAATAATGGCTGTGCCAAGTTGAAAGTTGGGGTAAGACTTTATTTTACAGTGTCCTAGTTACACGTTACATGTAGTTACTGTAGTGATAACTATAAATTATGCATAATTACATACAACTAACCCTAAACCAAACCCCAATCCTAACCCTGCCTGTAATAAGTAAATGTCATTAATTATTACACAGTACTTAAAAGTATAATTACACTGTAACATGTACACCTTAAAATAAAGTGTAAACAAAGTTGGTCATGAGAACTGTGAATAGTGACCAAAAGTGATCCAAGTATTGAGAAATGTGTCCTAGCGATTGCAAAAACACTGTTAACACATGCTTGTGTTCTGGACTAGATCACTAAGCATCTCTCTCACCCTTGTCAATGATGCAGTCTCCATGCTCCATATCCTGATCTGACCTCCAGCACAGCTACTGATCACCAGAGTTTCATTAATCTTCACACACAAGACTGGTTTAAGGTGTTTAAACTTCAGATTCTCAACACACTTCCCCGTCAGCAGGTTCCACACTGTGATCAATTCACACATAGAAAAAAACTTTTACAAGATTTTAGCTTAGGTCTGTTGGTGTATTACACCCTATTTATTCACAATATGCTAATAACTGCAGATGTGTCTGTTTGATCCTGCTAGAGTGGCAATTGTGCATCATTTTGGGCCAGGACAACACACATTCACGAATGGGAGTGTAGGGATGTACCAGCATGTTTTTTGTGGGGGAAAAAATTGGTAAAAAAGGTGAGTGAAAATCCATTAAGTTTGTCTTGATCAATCAAACAATCCAGAAAATGTATCACAAAAATGTTAAGCAGCAAAAACATTTTACATTTTGATAATAATAAGTACCGGTAATGATTTTTTTTTAGCAGCATATCACCATATTTTAAAAGGGGGGTGAAACACTCAGTTTCAGTCAATCTCATGTCAATTTTGAGTACCTATAGAGTAGTATTGCATCCTTAGTCTTTAGTCTTTAGTTTTATTATATTTATAAAAGAAATATGGGCTGTACCGAGTCTTTCCGGAAAAAAACGAGCGCCTGGAGGCGTATCGTGTGGGCGGAGCTAAAGAATGACGAATGAATGCGCAAAGCGGTGACGTCCTCAAGCGTGGAGAAATCCATGGCTATCGATCTCAGCTAATAGATATATGATCCAGAATCAAATTCGGAGGCTGAAATAAATTGAACAGGAGAAACAGCAACAGCAGGACGTCCGTCTCTGTGGTATGTACTGTATTTAGTGGCCTGTCAACATTTGTGTGTCTTTACTCGCAGTTTATGAGTTCATGATTCGGTTTATGGACTATTGTATGCGACTAAACCTTAGCAGTAGCAAGCAAAACGGTTTTGCACGTCCGACTAGTGTAACGTTATACATAGAACAACAATGGAGTAACCGTTAGTGCATTTGAATGACGAAGCACGCGATCGTGTCGTTTACTGATGTTTACTCACGCGACGATAGCCAACAGCACAGACATTTGAAGCAGTTTTACTCACCGGCTGCTTCCAAAGCAGGACCGAACCTTTATCGCTGGGACCGCTCCGTCAAAAACACACTTCTTTGGTATGATTTGGTGAAGTCCTGTGACAGCAGTGACCGTGAAAATCCACTTTGCGACGCGACTGAATCGATGTTGTGAAGCTTCCCATCATTTCTGCGTTCAAATCTGTTCAAATGCAGCGCTGCCTTCCCGGAATGCTGTGCTGAAGCGTTTAAGTCGCTTAATGTCACCCACAGGAATAAAGTGGAGTGCGGCGCGGACTATAACGACAGAAGTGTTCACAGACGAGTGGATCTGCAAATGAGCGAGTGTTTATGGGCGTGCATTTCCTCTCTTGCTCTAGTCACACGCGCGCGCACCCTACTGGGAGAAGAGCCCGTACGGCCCATACAAGGACCTTCCGCTCTATCGACGTCAAGCCGACCCATACTCGAAAAAACTCTCCGAAACTTTTGAGAAACCGGAAGGAGTATTTTTGACACAGAAATACTCCATCAAACGTCCAACATTAGTTTTTGAAACTTTGTCTATGTTTAGGATGGGAATCCAAGTCTTTAACAGTGTAAAAGCTCAGTATGCATGAAACCGCATTTCACCCCCCCCTTAATGATTTCTGAAGGATCATGTGACTGAAGACACAGGAATAAATTTGATTTAAAAATATAATTATTTGAATTTGTAAAAATATTTCACAGTATTATTGTTAATTGTATTTTGATCACAGAAATACGGCATAAGAGACTTCTTTCAAAAACATTTTTACAAATCTTACCAACCCCAAAACTTCAATGGTAGTTTGAGTGGTAGTCTAGATGGCACATAGAATGGTAGTCTAGATGGCACATATTTTCCAGAAGTTTTTTTTCTTTTTTTCAGTCCATAAATAAGTAATTGTCTATTTCCCTTCTTCAAAATCTCTTTTCAAAAAAGGCCACAGAAATAAATATAAATTAGCTTTAGTTTTAGTTAAAATTGTAGATTCAAGATTGAAATGTATAGATCCAGACCCTTATAAAAGCCTGTTCACACCTATAGCAATGATTATAAAGATAACTATAGCTGTGACTAGTCATTACAGTTGTATCCTCTGTGAGATTGTTATAGTTGTGGTGTGGACTTCCCTATTCTCATTATAACAATTATTAAAGATTTTTTATACATTTATAGCTATCGTTATCGTCCTTAGCGTGAATGTGCCTTGTTACAACCTCTTACCTCGAACTCTACAATCTTTTGCTCCAGACACCAGTCTATTTCCATGCAAATCCAGGCAGTTTATAGTGCCAAAATGTCCATGAAAAATCATTGTACATACGCCTGTCTTCAGATTCCAGCACCTTTGAAAGGAGTACAGAAATAAAGCTCAACATTCTTTACTGCAGTCTATGATTTTAGTTTGATAACCGACCCTAGAAATGTCTGACTAACCTGATACTGAGGTCATAGCTAGCGCTGATAACCAAGTCTCTCTCTTCACAAACCAGAACTGCTCTTACACTACCTGCATGTCCTTGGATCACTAAAGGAACCTCTTTGGGTGACGCGACATGCAGTAACCTGATTGTACGGTCCCTGGAGCCAACCGCCACAAACTGCCCCCCAGCATAATGTATCACTCTACTGGGGTCTTCTCTATATGAAGAAAATGACAGAAAGTTCTTAAACCATGATATAATATATAAGAATTATATTTATTATATTTACTACATCCATATATTTAATACATTTATTGTAGAGTATATCCTAACATGTTTTTTTTTTGTTTTTTTTTACAGAAAATCTACCTTTCCAACAGGACCAAGATGTTATACACTCCACAGTACACGTTGCGTTCTTCCATTTGGACAGTCTTAGTTTTAAAGCCTTTGTAGACAGAATCTAAATCCTGTTTTTGTGTCTAAAAACATAGACATAGTCAAATCTATGAAAAGTTTATAATGGAGATTAAAAATATATATTTCTGTCATGAAAACTCTCAGTGTTTGGCATAGTAATGGGTATGACAACATTAATATGTTTGGTTTTGGCAGAATAGATCTGAAACACTGCTGTTGCTGTAATGTGCTACTGCTAATAACATTCATGCATGACATGCTGCTGCGAGTAAGTAAGACATGCTGCTGCTATACAATATATAGTATACATTAATTAACAGTAGCAGATCTATACAGCTGGGGAAAGTGGAGGGTTTCTAAAAATTGTTCTACAAACTGCTACAGCAAATGCTGACCAAGTATTTGAAAGCAGTAAGCTCATTGGCTGCTGATACAGCAGGAACCAATAAGCTGCGCCCTATAGAAAATTATTTGATTGCAAGCAGATTGACCTACGCCCCTTTCAGCCTGCGTCATTTAGAGTTTCATGACAGAACTTTGTATATGTCTTTTTGTACCAGTTTATATTTGTGGAAGGATTCTCCATGCTGAAAGTGCTTGTGTCCTTCACTGATGGGCACTAGAACCTCACAGATCTTAGCATAAACAGGGTTGACTTTAGATGTTGAGTTACCCTGAAAATGCATGCAAATGATCACTGTAACATTTAGAAGTTATATCAACTACTTCCATGTGATAAAAGCACAGACAGATTTAAATGAACACACTAACAATGTAAGTATGTTTTATCCTAAGCAATTTACAGTGCATTGAAGGTATAGAAATGATCAGGATATATAAATATATATATATATATATATATATATATATATATATATATATATATATATATATATATATATATATATATATATATATATTTTTTTTTTTTTTTTTTTATATATATATGATGTATTTACTTGCAGAATCATGGCATGTTTCTCAACATTCTTCTTTACTTCCATTTCAGTTAAGATCTCATCAGTTAGCCATTGCCAGTGCTTGGACACACACCTGCAGCTGTACAGTGAGACCTTATCCAAAAGCCCTAGAAGTGTAAATGACAAAAAAATATGCAAAATAGGTAAAACAATACTAAACCAAATATATATGAACTGTTGCTATTTTTAGGTTATCTTTATAATTAAAATGCATACTTGTGTCAAGATCATTTTTATCAAGATACATTTAATACAAGCATTTAATACAAGCACTTCTGATAAAAGTAATTTTCCCTAAAAAATTCTAAATTAGTTATAGATACTCTCTAAAAAACTGGTTGCCATGAGCGTTGTTTAGGTTCTGGTGTTAGGTCTTGTACATTCTAGATAAAGTATCTTTTGAGTCAACCTAACCCTCTAGTCCACAGGCAATAAAGTTGTTTCCATAGCAGCACAAGTCTAGATTAATTCACAGGTCTGAAATAAACAACTCAGTGATGCTTATGAAAATGACATGAACTAAGCATGCACTCATATAAAAAGTGAATCAAAGCATCTGAATTCATAAGAATCAAGCTTAACTTGTAGTAGATATTTATTTTATTTTTCATTGCTGGGAACTGTGAAAGAAATTCAATCCAAAATTAATCTGTTTATCCTTACATTAATGGAATAGTTCACCACACAATGACGATTCTGTCATCATTTACTCACCCTCATGTTGTTCCAAACCTGTATTAGTTTCTTTCTTCTGCTGAACTCAAGAGAAGATATTTTGAAGTAGTTAACCAGATTCACAGTAGCCATTGACTTCCATACAATTTTTTCCCCTACAATAGAAGTCAATGGCTACTGTCAACTCTGGTTACAAACATTCTTCAAAATTGTTTTCAGCAGTGGAATGAAATTCAAACTCTTCATAGACATGTGGAAAAATTAGACTTACCCAAAATTATCTTTGCAATGTCCACTGGCAGGCTTCGAATGAAATCTTTATGACGGCTGACCCCTGACAGAGATTTTGACGACCTGGGAACGACGGTGAGGGCAGGATCAGGATCATCAGAAGTGTCGGAGTCTGAATCTCTGCCTTTTCTTTTGTTCCAAGGATCTAAATTCTGCATGTCCAGCTCAACCTCATGACAGATAGTCTTGAGAGATATGGCATCCTTTACTGTATAATTAATAGGTAGATCCATATATAGAATAGATCCATCCACTTACAAATATAAATGTATTTACTTTTTTTTTTAATAAATATAAAATATCCAATAAATTATGCAAAAAGTAAAGGATCATGTGACACTGAAGAATGGAGTAATGATGCTGAAAATTCAGCTTTGACATCATAGGAATAAGTTACGTTTTACAAAAACATTCAAATAGAATTAAATTGTAATAATATTTTACAATATTCCTGTTTTTACTGTATTTTTTATCAAATATGTGCAGCCTTGGTGAGCACTGAGACTTTTTTTTTTTTTCCTTTCACTGACCTTAAACTTTTGAATGGTAGTTAGTTACTTCAATAATAAATATAAATGTACTTTTTAACATAAAATATCTAATCACTTATGCAAAGAGTTCACTACTTACTCCGTTCTGAGCACTTCTGTCTTAAGACATCTGTTTGACTGGCCTGGTGAGCTTCTCGATCAGGTGGCTCACATAAAGTACATGCTTTGATGAGAAGATCCAGATCGGGGTGGTCATCTGAATGGTAGGAGAAGCGTGAATCTGTTACTGAGAGATCTGCAAAAATATCAGGCAAGATATCATATTTCATTAATAAGATATGTTTAATGGGATAGTTCACGCAAAAATGTTAATTATGTCATCATTTACTCACTGAATCTCTTTCTTCTGCTGAACACAAAAGAAGATATTTGGACGAATGTCAGTAACCAAAAAATGTATGAACTCCATTGACAGTGTAATCAAATTCCAGCACATTCTTCTAAATATATGTTGTGTGTTCAGCAGCAGAAAGAAATGCATACTGGTTTTGAACAACTTGAGGGTGAGTATTTTTGAGTTTTCATTTTTTTTTTTAAAGCTTTTTACTGTATCTGATAAGAACAAAACTGTTTACAGAACAAAAACATTTATGAAATATGTAAGTGCCATTTACTAAAATGCTTGTTTAAATGTGATGTATTTTATTATGATTATCGTACAGCTGGTGATTTTATGTGCATTCTTACCAGCATTGTTGAACTGTAGAAATTTTTGTTTCTCCCAAACAATAAGGATACGCACCAAGTTTGCTAGCATGTGCAAAAGAGGGGTGTCACATAAAGACAAGAGCCCCAGAACATACTTGGATTTAGTCCAGTCTGGGCTCTTCCTAAACCATTCCCAGGTATCCAACATGTCCATCCCATGCAGATTTGTGTCCAGAGCTCTATTGTGTCCATTGTGTCCAGAGCTCCATATGATGTCCTCGGGTTTGCTGGGAAGGGCTCTAGACCTGGCATAGGTGAAATCTTTCCCTGACGTCACTTGCAAAACACTCTGAATATCCTCCAGGATTTGAAGATTGCGGCACCGCACAAGGATGCCAGTGAGGAACCTCCTCTGAGATGCTCCACCAGCCTTATTCATCCACTGGGTGTAGTGATGCAATTTCCCAGAGAGGACACACGATTGGCAGTGTCCACAAATGTTGAACTCCGCGTCCTTTTTACAAGTCCATTCGAGTGCTGAATCGCCAGCTTCTCTCCTTAAACATTTGACTTCAGTCATCTTAATAGTCTAGAAATGTGCAGATAAATTCTAATGTGTGGGTTTTAAGACACAAAATAGTTAAGGAATTATAAATAATATAAATTATTCGATCCACTAAACTGCCTCAAACTTCAGTTACACCCTGAGAGACACTTCAAGCAAACTTACGACGCTTGTTGCTGAGCAACAACAACAGAAGCACTTCAGTTCACAAAATGACACCCCACGTGCTACCTTCGTTTACAGCTTATTTTTGAGACGTTTATCCACACATATTAAATGTATCCCAAGAAGACGGTAACGTTAGCCAAAATGCTGCAATGTAACGCTCTGAAGTAGTAGCAGTTTCAACAGTCCACTGAGCCCAGTAAAACTAAGTGTTTACTTTAGTTTCCGTGGAGAAAATGATTTGTCGACGATAGTGTTCGCGCAAGAGTGTGTCTGAATATGAAAGATCATGTTAAATGTGGTTTTACATTTATTAACAATAGATAACGTATATTTGGTGCCTACCATCCCAGTTGCGAATATTCTGAATCCATTCGCTAAGATTCATTCGTCATTAAGAGGAACAATTCACTCAACCGATTTGTTTCAAAACAGAGTTTTAGCTTTTATTAAAATTCTGCTAAGAGCTCCCATAAATAGCCTTTCAGCACCATAAACTTTTTACTAAAATAAGTGTTAAATTAAATGTTAACTTAACTTGTATCTGGTCATCGGTCATTTTACACTTTTCCAATCCTTTTCTTGACATCGACAAATTTAATTGACATGCACCAGTTGCATCCTGATTGGGGGGGTTGGGGGGGATAGGATAAGATGAATTGTATTTATTTATTTAAAATATTTTGCGTTCCCAGTGCTTCCCACGAATTCACAATAACGTAGGCTACTTCATTGGCAAGCACCCGGATGACCTAAGGTTATTTCTTCTGGAGAGATTTTGAAATGCATCGATAGACGCTACTATGGAAGAACAGTAACGACAGTTGTCATCATTTTCATACCATATAACCTACAATAATACGCACCAAAGTCCTTCAGTCGGAGAGGATTTGTAAGTGGCAGTGAGACGCAACTGATGAGGTCACATGATAATGACAACATGGCGAATATAACGTCAGTCGAGATTACATTCATAGGCCTACATGTACTTTTTAGTCGTTCAATTACTTATTCAAAATGCAAGTACCTACTCAGGAGGAGATCTCGTTTCATTCAGTAGGCTAACAATACCACTCCTAATCTCAGAATCGTTCAAATATCGACCATAGACTGCAAAAAATCGACTCGTTAAAAAACGGTGCAGCTCCTCCAGTCAGGTAAGCTCACTCACTCGAAAAGGTGGCAGTCACTCTCACATTTCTGACCGGAAAAGTTTCTGTTTTGAAATTTTAAAAATCATTGCTTCATTGGAAGGATATGAAACGTGGTGACTTTTTAGCATTAGGTAAATAACAAAAAACAAAAATTAGCATGCTAATTGGTCGTAAAAAACACACACAAAAACAAAAAACAGCGTGACCGACCATATTATGGAGGACCAAACCTGCACAAATTAAAAATAAATAAATGAATGAATGAATAAGTAAATAAATGAATACATAAATAAACATACACATTATGTAAATGAATAAACACATAAATAGATAAATAAATGTGAAAATAGGAACATAAATAATAGAATATACGACTTGATAAAATAAATATGATTAATTTGTAATCAAACACAATTTTTTATTATCTTTCCCTTAATTTATTATTTTCTGCTTTTATACAAATATTTTTAAATTTTATTTATTTGTTAATTAATTTTTACATTTATTTTTACATTTGTGCGTTAATTTATTTTTTACATTTATTTTTCCCACATGTATTTATTTTTACATTGATTGATTGATTAATTTATTTTTCTGTGTTCAACACAATGACTGTTGTTACTTACAACAGTCATTGTGTTTTTTCTTTTCACAATAACATTTGAGTTCATGATTTTAATGTAGTGTTTATGGTGACAGACTAAAGACTAACAGACTGTTGATCTTTGAATAAAAATTTGTTTGGTTTAGGTTTGAAATTCATTATCTTTATAGCCTAGTAAGGTCTTATATAGAAGCCCCCTTTCCCTTCACTCCAGACCACAGAGAATCCCATGAACTGTGTGTTTTGTGTTGTGCAGGGGAAACAAATTCTCATATTTCTCAACACCAGAAGTTCTTCATAATGGCCACTTGATGTCGCTAAACTCTTCGCAACGCAGTACAATCTGCAACTGTGGAAGTGAGATGTGAGGTGAATATTGTATTATATACTATAATATTGGACATTTACAACTGTACATAAAGGAGCGGGACAATGTGTTTTATTGGGATATTCAATAAAATGTTATGTTGGTACAATCTATATATTAACTAATAGTTTCTAAACACTAACATCACAATTTGTCCTGCAGATAATAAACCCTAACTGAAATAGCATGCTGTGATGTCTGTATGCAAAATTATGCTTAACACAACACATTTATGCAATTATGCCTCTGGACATAATCGAGCATTTGTTCCCCTTAGTGTAGATGATGCATAATGCTGATGGTTTTTGTTTTAAACTATTTCTTTTTGTTTCAAGTTATTTATTTCAGTAGAAACTACATCTAGTCTAATAATGATATGTTCAGATTAATGAGCATCGTCTTTATTTTGAGAAACAGTTTCACATTGATTTTTCCCATGTACATGTTGCATGTTAGATTCGGCACCATTGTTGCTTTGTGGTCTGAAGTTTTTTCCTCTCCTAATGCAAATCAGTGGTGCTCTCCATTACTACTGAATGTTATCTGTTGATATTCACCAGAACAGATCACACACTGCAAGGACCATTCATGTCAAATGATGTGAAGTTAGTCTGCTGCAGACGGGTGACATACAGCAAGCCGAAACAATGAGAGCATATCATCCTGTTTGGAAAGAATCTAAGATTGCACTGTGGGGGTTTAAATAGAGAATAAATATAAAGATGAAGAGTGAGTGGCATAGGATTGTGCATGGTGAGAGAGGAAGGAAGATGAAGTGACAGAACAAGAGGAGACGACGTGGTAGCAGTTTCTGCTGTATGAAGAAACAGTTCAGTTGCAGGTCCGACCTTTAACAGGAAACGGCGACTTCCGCACCCTAAATGAAACACTGCGTTCCTAAACATGAGACGTTTGTGAAAACTCAACACTTGTGTCCATTTTGGCTGTTTACTTTTTGATATAGTTCAAAAGAAAACCTGTGAGCATCCTTCACCTAGTCGCATTTCTTGTGTCTGGGAGAGCTGAATAATCGGGTGAGGAGTATCTCGTGTAAAGGAGTGTAGGCCAGAAACAGCTGTAAACGATGGTACCAGTCCAAGATGGGGCATCCACACCGGGGGAAAATCTACTTCTTCCTCCTAAAGAGGTTAGTAAAATGCATGGCTATTTAAAAATATTTTTTGGTGTGTCAAAATGGTCTTCATAACTTATTTTGAGTGTAAAGCCTGATATGTTGCATTATCACGTCTTCAGTAGTGGTACTAGTTGACTTCAAACAATGACAGCAGTGTCTCATAGTGCTATATTTTAAAACAAATGTAAACTTTTTTATAATACTTTTATAATTAGCATTCGGTTTTAGTGACATAAGTGACAATATTTGTACTTCTGCAAAATAATTTATCACAATACAGGACTATTTTGAGCTATTATTAAATAGCTGATTAAAAAATGGTAGACAAAATTAAATGGCGATAGACCAAAAACATTTTAACCCAAACTCTTGATGTTGAAACCCACCCACACACGATCTCCATGATTTATGGGGACATTTCGTAGACGTAATGATTTTTATACTGTACAAGCTGTATATTTTATTGCCTAACCCTACTCATCACAGAAAACTTTGCATTTTTACGCTTTCAAAGAACCATACACACAGTTAAAGGCCACAGTGTTTTTTTTCCAGGGTCACACATTGGTTCCTTTATTTATTTTTTAGTACGGTTAAGATGTCTAACTCTCTAAATGTGGAATGTGCTCTGTTATAGAAACCCATGATTGTGGGTCATTATCATGAGGTTTCCTTATTAATAATAAGGAAGTACAGAGCACAACAGTGAAGACAGGCCAACATTGGATATTTGCATAGGGATGTTCCATGTAGAGCCTGGCACTTGATCATTTATTACATAGGGTTTATGGGATATTATATGTGATTTTGATATATTGGAATAATTAGTAACAGACAATCATATGATGTAATAATTATGCCATTATACATCATTTATAAAATGTTGCATAGAAACCGTTGTCATGAGAAATCAAGGGTCTCCTTTATGACCCAGGCAGTAATGCCTGATCAAAAGTTTTGTCTTGACTAATTATAATTTCACTAGGATGTTTATTACATGTGAAATCTATGAATCACAAATGATCTTCAAATTGTCCTCAGCTGAATGGTTTCAGATCTCTGCATTGTAAACTGCCTAATTAATGTCATTTTAACTCAACACAGTCAATTGAATGTAAATTAAGTTGAATTTACTTAAGTTGATTGTACTTAAAAATTTAAGGAAACTTAACGCAACTTGTATAGTGTATGAGAGTTGGCGTGGATTTTAGCATAGCCTACACACACTCTAAGATCACATCTGTGCATACGCACGTTTTATAAATGAGGCCCCAGGTCTTTCCCCATCCCTACCCGTTACATGGCTTAAGACTCATGCATTCACACCTACGGACAATTTAGCATTTCTAATTCACTTATACTGTACTGCATGTGTTTGGATTGTGGGGGAAACCCATGCAGACACTGGGAAACATGCAAATTCCACACAGAAAGGTCTTCTAGGTCAGCCAGGATTTGACCTTATTGCCCACTGAGCCTCTGTGCCATAGTACTGTAAGAAGAACACAGAAGTACTGTTTTTTGTTTCTATATTATTGTTAACAATGCTTTTGCACATTTATTATCAATTACATTTGTTTATTTGTTTCAATTTGAAGTCCCACAATGAAAGTGCAGGGTCCACAAGGATCCGATCGAGACAGGTACAGTATGCTTTCTTCCTTACTTTCTTACTTACTTACTTGCTTGTTGAATTTAATTAAAACTCTTGTTCCCCTTTCAGTCCTCTCCAGCACGGAGAATTGGCATGACTAGAAAATTAAACAGAAAGGTAAGAAATTATTCCGTCTGTAATGTGTCAAAATGTTTTGTTTTTAAAAGGGATTTTGAGGCCACTTACATTTTCAAAAGTAGGACATTATATTATTTAAACCAATTATTATATTTGCTATATCTCCAAGGATTTCAAAGACTCTGAGAACCCAGAGGAGAGTGAAAAGAAACATAAAGAGAAGGAGGTAATGATTCATCAGAATTGGGTAACTTCATGTATTTTCCTGTGAGCATTGTGGAATAATGACTGTTATTGTCCCTGTAGCTCAAACCGCTGTACAAAGAGCTTCTGTACACAATCACTCATAGTTTAGGAAGACCACACACAAAAGAGCGATACAATGCCAAGCAGTTTCAAGACTATATCAGAGAGGTAAGACAACACACACTTCTGTATTTGTAGCTTGTGTGTGTGTGTGTGTATCCTTGTTTATATTACATTGTGGGGACCAAATGTCCCCATGAGGATAGTAAAACCTGAGATCACCTACATTGTGGGAACCAGCCAGTGGTGCCCACTTTTCAAAATGCTTATAAATCATACAGGATGAGTTTTTTTGAGAAAGTAAAAATGCAAAATGTTTCCTGTGATGGGTAGGTTTAGGGGCAGGGGCAGTGTAGGGGGATATAATGTACAGTTTGTACGGTATAAAAACCCTTACGTCTATGAAAAGTCACCACAAAGATAGTGAACCAGACGTATGTGTGTGTTATAGTATTGTGTTTATAATTTTTTTTTTAAATTGTCTTAAATATTCATTCTCTGACAGGCGTTCTCCATGACAGAGGCAGAGCATAAAACCTTGAGTGAGAAAGTCCAGAGCTCGTTGGTAAGAATAATTAGTAAAAAGTAAAATTGTACATAAAATTATTGTATAATCTCTTGTATGGCATATGTGATCTATAGGCATAATGTACAGTCAGCTAGTCATTACTGCAAAATAAACCCATTCAGGGTGATCAAGAACACCCCCCCCCCCCCCCCCCAAGTGGCAAGAACGCAAAAAAAAGCTGTGATGTTATTTTAGCTTTATTTCTTATGTTGTTATGTTTGAATTATGTAAATTTCTCCATGACTAGGTCCCGATCTACTGCCTCATGGTTACAGTGAAACAAGCTAAGGGAATTCTTGGGAAGGACATTAGTGGTATGATTTTATCTGCTTTGTATTTAATACCGGTTGTTCATTTTTCAGTATAGTATAATAAACATACAAAAACATATTTTCAGTCATGGCATTTTTTAAATACCGGTAACTAATATCCAGAGAACCTCTTACATGAATCTGACCTCTGCATTTTTGATAACAGGATTCAGTGACCCCTACTGCCTGCTGTCGATCCTATATGAAGACAAGGATTCTCATAGTACTGGATCATCCAATAAACCTCAGAAAGCAGTAGTGCGGGATTCAGCTAAAGGGCAGGTGTTGCAGACAACCATAAAGAAACAGACTCTCAACCCCATCTGGGACGAGACCTTCAAACTGTGAGCATGCAAAACGTTTATAGAAACTATTTGACCAGTTGTTCTTACAACTTGTTAAAGGATCGTTTTGTGGCATTTGCTTCTCTTTCACAGAGAGTTTGAAGACATCTCAAATGCCAACTTCCACATTGAGATGTGGTGAGTGAAGAGATTTTTTTTGTGAAAAATAAGAAATACTGAAAATAAGTCCTCACAAAGGCTACTGTACCAAATATTAACATTGATTTTCGCAGGTGTTTAAATACTTATTTGCAGCTGCATCCTACAAATACATAGTTAAAAAAGCATACATTGTGATTTCTGGGATTTTTTTTTAATTTTTTGATTATGTCTCACAGTGGACATACACCTATGATGACAATTTAAGACCCCTCCATGATTTCTAAGTGGGAGCGCTTGCAAAATAGCAGGATGTTCAAATACTTATTTTCCCCACTGTGTGTGTATATGTGTGTGCGTAACTGTGTATATATATTTGTATATTTTAAATACTAAGGACCTAAATGTTTTTTTTTAAAGGGACAAAGATGAGGAGGTGTCACTAGTGCAGAAATTTGATGAGTTTCGCACAAACATCCATGGACTTAAAAGGTTTGAAACATAAAACATTTAAACCGTTAAAATAAGCTTGGAAAGCTTTTACACATTTTTTTCCCCAAATGGTGTTGGCATTAATTATGCTGTTATATATCATTAACGCGGAGTGTTCAACTGTCACTTCACAGGATGTTAAAAGATGCAAAAAAAGAGAAAGGCCAGGATGATTTTTTGGGATATATTGCTCTAAAACTAAAGGTATTATGCTTCACACTAGTTCATGACTGCATTATTATGCTTTTCAACCCTGTATCAAACCTCATTTAAGACCTGTCCTACCTCAGACACAAAACATTGTTATGCACTGTTTAAATAAATATAATAATATAAGTTATATTATTATATTTATTTAAACGGTGCATACAAAGTTTGTGTCTGAGGTAGGACAGGTCTTGATAATAATATTATAATAATAATATTATTAATAATAATCTATTATATTATATAATAGATTATTTTTATAATATAAAGTACACAGAAATCTCAATCTCTTATATTTCTGTTGCATGGCATGTGCTTTACTGTACGTATGTTTTTCTGTGGGCAGGACCTGTATTGCACAGAGGACACATGGTACAACCTGGAGCCCCGAACAGAGACATACCCGGACAGAGGAAAGTGTCATCTTCAGCTTAAATTCATTCATAAAGAGGTGAAGACTTTTATCATGTGTGAATCAGCAGGCCATAAAGTTGTCTAATACATACAAATGTTTTTCTTTTTATTTGGTGTGGTAAGTGGTAAATATCCTAAAAAGATCTTCTACTCTGTTGCAAGAAGTGTCATTTTAATATGTCTTTAAAAAGTGAAATGCTGTGTGGAAACTGTGTGATTGACCACAGTATGTGGCCTTATTTTCAGTTCATCTTATTTGAGAACTGAACCTAAATATCAATGCATGATTACTGCAATGCAATAACTCAAATTAAACTAAAAACTATAAAAAAATATTGTTAATAAAAAAATATATAAAATCAAATATAAATATGTGAGGAAACCTTAAATTAGAAATGTTACAGTAATAATAATAATAATAATTAATTAATTAATCATTTGTTACATTTAAATAGCACTTTTCTGTGTCCTCAACCATCATTGATGTGCAGCATCCACCTGAATGATGCGACGGCAGCCATATTATTGCGCCAGAACGCCCACCACACACCAGCTGATTGGTGGAGAATAGACATGATGAAGCCAATCAGTATATGGGGATGATTAGGAGGCCATGATAGACAGAGGCCAATGGGCAAATTTTACACCACTACTCTTTTTCTTTCTTTCTGAAAGACATCTTGGGATTTTTAATGGCCACAGATTCAGGACCTCGGTTTAACTTCTCATCTGAAAGAAATGTTGCCTTGGTAAATAAGTCGAACCTAAAATGACTTGCTAGAAATAAATACGTATTAACTAAAACTGAAATAAAAATGAATTAAATATAAATATAGCAATATTTAGGAATAAATTATGAAAGCACACATCAATTTACTAAAAATTAAAGATTAAAATGAATAATATAAATAGAAAATAAATACAAATAAGAATTACAAAAATGATATAATATTATATAAATATCACTGAAATGAAAGTGATATGTGGTAGTGATATTTCTTTTAAGAAAGACTAATTATTGTAAACTGGTCTTGATTCCTTTGAAATCGAATTTGTTTCTATAGTATTGAC
The DNA here is from genome assembly GCF_024679245.1 of Pseudorasbora parva. Lineage (NCBI taxonomy): Eukaryota > Metazoa > Chordata > Actinopteri > Cypriniformes > Gobionidae > Pseudorasbora > Pseudorasbora parva. The sequence continues at coordinate 32,538,919 of NC_090192.1, read as the reverse complement.
TTGTTGTTTAATCTGATGGTTGAATTATGATTGGCAGAGAGATGAGAACCTGAGTGCTGGACGGAGTCCTTATGTGAACTACTGTGGCATCTTGCAGCAATTTGTTCAAGCTCATATGTCTAAACAACAGGTATGTCTTTAACTTCTCTAAAAATTATGACATATCTTGCTAAAATGAAGAGTTGGTTGTGTAAGCTTCAACAACACTTCCTGCTGCACTATACTGTAAAGTTAAACTCACTTATTCTTTTCACAACATTTTCTGCATCTCTCTTTCACTTTCATTCCTACTCTACTCTCACCCCTCAGGACAGTAACCCGTGGAAGGGAGAGTTGTGTGGGGAGGGGACGGCCCTGCTCGAGTATTATGCCAACCAGAATAACATTTCACCTTTCCTCCAAGACTTGGCGTAAGACCATGTCATTTATTGCGCTCTACATATCTGAAATCAAGTGTTGATTTGTGTTTTTTATTGACAAATTTAAACTATATTACCCAGTAAGTTGAACTCAACAGTGTTAGTGTGTTTAAATGTAGTGAATGGAGTACATGCTGTCTGATTTAAATCTCTTTTGCATTTTTGTGGGTTGTGGGGTTATACAGGAAGTGGGTGGCATACAGCAAACTCTACCAAAGCCTGGAGGTGGACTCAACCGTGCTTTTCCAGCAGTTAACCAGTATAGAATATCACTGGGACCAACAGGAACTCCCCCACCAGCAGGTTGGTGATTCTTATGCAGTTGCAAAAAAGCCCTTGTGATATGAAAGTTGATACACAGCTTTCAGAGTGGGTGTCGATGAACAGAATTAGAAAGTACTTTCTACAATGCATCACAAGTAGGAATTGTGCAACAGTGTCACATGATTTGAGTTTATCACATAAATCATCAGTGTGTAGAGTTGAGCTATCTTTGCTGTCACAAGAAAGCAGCAAATGTTACATGACAAACATTTATGTGCTTGTCTTCTAGGTCTGTTACTGTACATACATACATACATACATACATATATAATACTGTTAACATTTTATATTAAGCAAAAATGCATTACATTAATCAGTGACAATAAACACATTTATAATGAATTTATTTTTATTTATTTTTTCAAATTCAGTATTTCTAATACTGTCCTTTTTAATGTTGTATTCATCAAAGAATCCTGAAAAGGTTTGTGCTAAAGTATTAAGCAGTACAACTTTTTTCAACATTGATAATAATAAAAATGCTTCTTGAGCAGCAACTCAGAATATTAGACTGATCAGAATAGAGAATGACTCTAAAGACTGGAGTAAAATTGTGTGTGTGAGAGAGAGCCTGTTTATGTGGTTTATGAGGACACAAATTTGTAAAACTATATGGGTATTACACTGGTATTACACTATAAATGTGGTGTACTCATTTTTTTGATAAAGTAAAAATGCAGAATGTTTCCTGTGATGTGTAGGTTTAGGGGCAGGGGCAGTGTAGGGGGATAGAAAATATGGTTTGTACAGTATAAAAACCATTACGCCTATGGAGAGTCCCTGTAAACCACACAGACCAACATGTGTGTGCGCGCGCATGCGTGCGTGTGTGTGTGTTTGTTCATGTGTGATCGCTTTATTCAAATGATTATTATTATTTTTTTAATATTTAGTTGTTTTATTTGTTATAACTCAATGAAACATGCCCAATTGTGCAGACATCATTTTTGGCCATACAAGAAATTAACACACAAAATGAGAACCAACAAAATATTAATAACTTATCATGTTGTCAATCTGTCTTTTCCTGTGAGGTTTTTTTAAATATGTGTCTTGCATAAAATAAACTTGAATAAAAATTGTGACTTTTGAATAAAAACATAAAAAAAGTTAAATTACCATTTTTAGGTTACCATTTTTATTTCTTCCAGTGAAGTCTTTCTTTTTTTGCCAGATCATTTTGTCAGATAAATAGTAATACCTTTACCAAGTTGAGTGTTTTGTATGTATGTAACAGAAACAAGAGCTAGGTGACTCTCTGCATGGGTTCCTGCAGTACGGGCTCTGCTTAGTGTCCAAATACAGGGACATCTATCCTCCAACCCCTAAAACAACTCCACGGCTACATACGCTGCTCAGGTAAAAAACACAGACTTACATAACATAAGTTAGCCATGAATCATTTGTTTCTATCTATGTTGTTTTTATGCAAAACTCCCAAAAAGTATATTTATGTTTTGTGTTTATATAGAGTTCTTGTCCAGATTTGTAAGACCCGAGCATTTCAGAAGCTCAATCCTGCTCAGTTTGACTTGCACGTTGAAGTCACAGATGCGGTTGTTGTGAGTTTATTTTATATATTCAATATATTTTGCATGTTACATCAAAACAAAATACTTTTTGCACACCTGTCCAAAATAATGTTTTTCTTTGTACATGAGAACAAACATGCCAGCTTTGGGACTGTACATGCATAACTAAATATTTTAATTGGTATATTTTTAAATGATGGTTGTTTAACTAAAACCTTTTAAATGTCTTAGTCACCTAAAGCATGCTCCTTTTCTCCCAGAATGGCACAGAAGAGTGGTTTAACATTAAAAAAGGTTTACATCAGCCCATGACCAAGGTGAGAAACCATGCAGATTATTGACATACATTCATATGTATATAGAACATATATTATTCCAATAATTTAGTGTGAGTTTAGGTTTATTTTGTGCTCTTTAACAGGATCTCCTAGAGAGTGTCAGCGCCCTCTCACGGTTGATTGAAGAAGTGAAAGAAGACATTCGACTCAGTAAAGATGTCTGGAATAAGGTGTTTGTCAGGTAAGGATAATGAACTGGTTGATTTCTGTTGTAATTTAGTTAGCTCATTAACTTCTAACCATTGCATTTCTTTAGGATGTCGGTGCTAAATATATCTGTTGCTTGTTTTATATATATATATATATATATATATATATATATATATATATATATATATATATATATATATATATATATATATATATATATATATATAAAAACAGGAGCTATATATATATATATATTTATATAGAAGTTAATATATATATATATAGAGGAAAGCTTAATCCTAACCATCCTTGAAAATGTTTTTGGCCCTTATTGTTTCACTAAAATGATGGCCAGTTAATTTAATAGCCATTCTTGTCCATCATGTTTGTAATAAAATATCTCTTTTTCTGTTTTAAGTGCTGTGCAGTTGGATGTTTTCACTGTGGTTTACCAAAAACTGGACTCTCTGGTGAGAATCAGGAAATATACATCATCATTTTTTCTGCATTTCTGACATTGAATGTCAGTAGATTATTGGTTGTCCCTTAACTGTTGTGTGTGTGTGTGTCTGAACAGCTTGCTGAGGAGTTACGGGCTACACTCTCTCAGCTGGAGAATCAAATGGATCAGCCGCTGGCAAACAGCCTGTTTCCTGTGTATCTCACCTTGCAAACCATCCATAAAGACAAAGCCTTCTTACAAAAAAGGTCAGATGTTTGCCAGTGTTAATATTTAATCTATATGCATTTATCAGCAGCCTAAGCCCTACAATCGGCTGTGACCTCTGGATTGTAACATTATTTTGTGATCAAAATCTCTTTAAATCTTAACTATCTAACAAAATATGTTCCAAGAACATTTTACTAACATTTCCAGTATGTTGTAAAACTTACTGGAATGTTTGTTCATAACCTTTAAAAAAAAGAATCTTGCCTCAACATTAGCTTAAGTTCTAAAAATGGCTGGGGAATTTTCTGGCTTCCTTAACATCATCACAAAAATAAAGTTCTGATTTTTCTTTTAGAGGGAAGTTACTGCAGCTCACAAGTTTCCATGAGGACTTCAGAGATGCTCTTCCATATTGGTTAAACAAAGCCTTTAGTACCACAATGGAGAGGGTGGAAAAGGCTGTGCAAGTGGATCAGGTAATAGATAGTAAAGTGCTTTTTTTAGCTGCATCTTTTTATCGTTGTTCTTATTACAGTAATTCACATTAACGGCACAATATGTACGAGCTGTGTCATGGTTGTCTCTCATTAGCAGTCACTCCAGCAGCCTTCAGCCCCACCCTGCTTCATACTACAGTAACTTTAATAAATCTTTAATACATTAGCTCATCCATGAATATGATTTCTGCCCGAGTCCTGTCTGATTCTTTTCCACCAGCTCTAACTCTCATGAACCCAAAAAATCAAGGCATCATCAAGCTACGACTTGCAACCGCTAACTGCGAAAATTGCATATTGTGCAATTAAGCAAAAATGTAATGGATTTGAAGCTGAAAGGGAAGTACACATACTCACATTGTCTCTCTCTCTTCTGTCTTGTAGTTGCAGCCACTGCAGACTGGAGCAGTTCCCATCAAGCACAGCTCTTCTGCAGTGGACATCGCAGCATGTTTGCACCCTGTTGCGCAGCTCTGGGAACAGTTGAGTTGGCCTGACCCGGAGGAGGCCTTCATGCTTATGGTCAAACTCACAGAGGTACACACATGCACACTAAAATTGTAGCAATTACTTAAACTGTGGGATGTATAAAATATACAGTAGATGTGCATTTTATAGTGTGTATGTTATGTGTGTATGTTACAGGATGTGTGTAAGATTGCATCAACATACTGTCAGATGCTGAAGGTTCGAGTGAAGGAGCTCTCTGTGAATTCGGATCGAGACAGTGCTATAAAAATGGTGAGATGATGATGATGTCACTCATATTCAATATATTTGCTGCTCAAAATCCTATTCTAAATGTTTCTCTTTATGGATACTGATTAGAAACAATGAGCCCTATTCCGAGCCCTATGTTTCGAATCAAAGACGTCTTTGTTTTTTACTTGCTAATCCAGTATGGAATTTTGTGATGGATGATACTTGCTATTAGCAAGTGCCATGCAAATATTGATATCTTTATTTTTTTATTTAAATGATGGTTGGTTTATGCTCTGCTTAAAAAATTACATAATACATACTTCCACATGATGTCATGTCATTATCTTTCATTTTTAGATGTGCATGGAAAATTACTTATTCGTATTATATCTTATCATCTGATATGTAGCATCTTTGTAATTTGTATTAACATCAACATTTTTTAATAGAGTCTCTCATGTGGTGTGTAGTCAATTTGCATGGCGTTTTAGCTTGATTTCTATGACCATTTCCATTTAGTTATAATTGTAACTCCTCATGGTTTATATGTTTATTTAGCTGTGCGTGGTCGTGAACGATCTAGAGCATCTACACACCGTTCTGACACGTCTGCCACAGCAACTAAACTGGGCGGGGCTCCGGGAACGAACACGACACGTTATTGGAGAAACTCAGTTCCAGAATACACTTCCGTCACAGCTGCAACACACACAGTCCCTCCTGAACCGAGAGATCCGTTCTGCAGTTGACACAGTCGGGAAGAAGGTATCATAACTGATTACATTGTCAATGGCAGTGGAGATTATTTCATTTGTCATTATTGTTTTGATGGTTTTCCTACTGACAGTACAATATGTGTCTCCAAACTGGCATCTATACTCAGTGTTGGGGGTAAGGCATTAAAAGAGGCACGAGTTAAAAAGTAATCTGATTACTTTTAACTAACGCTACTTGTAATGCAGTATGTAATCAGTAAAGTAACGTATAAGTAACAAACAAAGTATCAGAGTTACATATTCAAATAATAATCTCACTTTATGAGCTTACTTTATGTCTTTGCTGCTGGCCTTTGATGATCCAATTCAAAACTAATAAGCTAAAATTACTTTGTTTTTATTGCCGAAGTAAGTTTTGAACTTTCTTCTGCATCGTATTCTTCTGCGATCCAGAATAGCAGCACAGCTGAAAGGTTTGTTTGAGCTCCGCCCTCTACTGTACAGGCATGAATTCACAGTTCCTTCAGCCTGAGGCTTTTACATTTCACTTTTGGTGTGAAATGGCCTTTATATTTGCCAAAAAAAAAAAAAAAACACTTAGAGAATAGATACATTTTTATTATTAAAAAAAAGACCTGCCAGAGTGAGAGAAATTCATGCAAAAGTAACTAAATAACACTATTAGTTACTTTTAGGGAGTAAAGTATTATTGTAATGGGTTACTTTTAAAAGCAACTTTCCCTAACAATGTCTATACTTGTCAAAGTATATGATACTAACAGTCTGCTCTAAATCCTAAAAATCAGCCTGATTAGAAAAGTTCCCAGCTTGCAGAATTTTTTTAAATATACATAAATATTGTTTAAAGCAACATTTAGTGTTATAACCTGAAAAAAAATATTTAAAATGTCCCATAAACGATGTATAAATAATGTAATTGTGCTGATTTTTTCAACAAGTGTTTTATCAATGTTACTGTAAGAATATTTGTTCATATCTTTGAGAGAACTGTGCCACAACGTGAGCTAGAATTTTTCCTCTTAGCTAAGCCACTTTCCTCAGAGTAAGACTAGCATGCCAGTTTTTCTGTAAGAATGAGAAAGTTCTTTCTTGTGATGCTTTCACAAAACAACCAGAACATGTTTGTTGTCACTCTTTTTAGTTGAAGACAGACATTGAAACACATGTTCGCAACATGGCTTCGCGTCAAAGGCTTCCCTCCAGAGATACAGAGGAAGTAAGTCATATGTTTTTGAGTTTTATCAGCTCTTGAGGTTTAAAATGACATTTTTCTAAACCACTGCAATACTAAGTATTTAAATCTATATCTCCAGGCTGTGGTTCCTTTAATGAAATATCTGGAAAAAGAACTGCAGTATATGAATGAGAATTTGGTTCAGGAGAATTTTAACAGGTATCTTAACTTTTCTTTTTTCAGTGTAACTACATCTGTATGTTTGAGTCGTCACTTTAGGTAATCTGCCTTCTTGATGTGTCTATTTCAGTCTTCTTACTCCATTGTGGATGAACTCAGTTAAGATTCTGCATCAGATGTCTCAGCAGGAGGACAGTAACCTGGTTTATTTTCAGAGATTACTGTACACACTGCAGGTAAGTTCAGCCTTTTAGCCTTACCCTAAATATTACACTTTATCATGTAAATCGTTCTGCACGAATGCAACATTAGAATTTGTTTCTTAACCATCAGACTTAAAATATTCTACCCAGAACCACATATCAATACATTAAATCATGGTGGAAAGTTTAGCATAAACAAAAATCTAGTTTTGTGTTTGTTTTGTCAGTGTTTAGAACAGTGTTTTTATGCTGAAGGGAATGGACTACCTAATGAAACACTACATACTGAGGAATATAAGGTCAGTGTTATTGTTTTATGCTCTTGTTTTTCTTTCTTTTTGTTCCTATTCAAATATGTATACTACTGCTCTAAAGTAGTAGTATAGTAATAATGAAGACTCAAATTTGCCATTACAGGAAATTTGCCATAACATCACCCCTTTAAATTACATTTTAAAGGGGTGATGAATTGAGAAATCAACTTTCCTTTGAGCTTTTGATATATAAAAGTTAATTGTAATATAAGAATATCCTGTACGTTTCAGAGCTGAAAACTATGAAACCAGAGCTAAAACTACCGCCTTAAATAAAGAAGCCGAACGCCTCATTTTGTTGTCCCGCCTACCGAATCGTGCCTGGTATGTTTGATAAATAACATCGGCCTATGTGGAGCTAAACCAGATCAAACTTCCAAGCAATAAAGCTTATATTTCACACAAGCTTCCTCCAAAAAAGGATTCCAAAATTCATGGTTGAACTTTATTTTTAATGAAGATCCAGCTCACGTGGGTAAAGACATTGCATTTGTTCGCTTCATTTCACCGGATTCGTTTGCAAACAAGAGACTGGATTTTCAGACTAGATGAGATTAAAAAACAATGCTCTGATTTCTGGATCTGACAGTAATGATGCAACACAATTATGCAAGTAAAAAATGATTTTTTTCCATATGTGATAGTATTGCATTTGTTACATTACATTAATATCTGCTGATTATGTACATATCTAACTAAACATAAACCAAACACACACACACATATATATATATATATATATATATATATATATATATATATATATAAATTATATATATATATATATATATATATATATATATATATATATATATATATATATATATATATATATATATAATAAATTATATATATATATATATATAAATTATATATATAATTTTAAAAAAGCCAGTTCATAACCCCTTTAAAATATATTCAAATAGAAAACACTTTTTAAATTGAAAGAATATTTCACTATAGTACTGATTTTACTGTATTTTTGATCAAATAAATGCAGCTTTGGTGAGCATTAGAGACTTCTTTAAAAATAAAAATAATAATTTTAATGATAGTGTATCCATGACTTTTTTCCCTTAGACGCTGCGGGTAAACCTGACGCAAAACTCTTTAAGCTCTAAGCAGCTGATAGAGAAGTTTTTTGACAGAAAAGTGTGGGAACAGGTGAGATGAAGAGCATGAAATTTCCCATAAAACCAGCGAAGTGTTGCTGACATGGATTTGTTTACATTTCCTACAGAAAGTGTTTAATGGAGAGAAATACGGAGCCGTCACTCTCATCACTCGGTACAAACGCTCAGAGGAGAAACTGCATGTAGAGGTTCTCAACGCTGTCAATCTAATTCCTCTCGACTCAAATGGTGAGAAGACTAATGCTTTCCTTTCATATTATGCTGGCTAATCTATCTAATGAATCAAATCTCTGACAAAAACACAAAAATTCCAAAAAGTTGTTCTGAAACTGTATGAATTTCTTTCTTCTGCTAAACACAACAGAAGATGTTTTGAAGAATGTCTGTAACCAAACATTGGAAAGACCCCACTGACTTCCATAGTATTTTTTCCTCCATACATTCTTCAGAATATCTTCTGTTGTGTTTAGCAGAAGAAAGAAATTCATACAGGTTTGGGACAACTTGAGGGTGATTAGATGCCAAAATGTAAAAAATTTGGTGAACTATCCTTTCAAAAATATCTGAATGTGTTTGCATTGGATGCATTTCAGACATAGATGATGGTGCAGCTTTTCACAGAAGTCATTTTGTGCCCCTGATCCCTGTTGATTTTATGAAACTGGATTATTTTGTTCATTACAGGTTCCAGTGACCCTTTTGTTCAGCTGTCTCTAGAACCAAGACACGTGTTCTCTGAAGTAGAGCCCCGATCCACCAAAATCAAGAACTGCGATCTCAACCCATTGTTTGAAGAGTCTTTTGAATTGTATGTAAACAAAGCACTCACTCTAATGGCAACACACACCCTAAAGGTTTCAGTTCACTTTCAGAATCTGAAGTCATATAAAACTTCTCATTGGCTAGGTATTAAGATAAATAGATATAGTAGATTAAAATTAATTAGAAAATAATTATACTCTATTATAATAAACAGCCAATGTTACTTATTGAGATTAATTTGTGATGGAATAATTATCTCAATTTTATTGGAGCCATATACCAGAGGTATAGATAGATAGATAGATAGATAGATAGATAGATAGATAGATAGATAGATAGATAGATAGATAGATAGATAGATAGATAGATAGATAGATAGATAGATAGATAGATAGATAGATAGATAGATAGATAGATAGATAGATAGATAGATAATACACGTGATGTTCTTCTGTGCCGTTTTAATAAACTAAGCTAATGGTCTAAAGCACATGCCGCAAGTGCACTAGGGGCACGTCAAATTCCTTTTGCTAGTTTAACGACGGGACAAATGGCCAGCTACAAGTCTAAAAGGTTTGTACCTAGTCTCTTGAGTGATGGGTGTGTTTTAGGCATAACGTGCAATAAACCAATCAGTCTCACATCTCCCTTTCCCTTTAAAAGCCAGTAGCGCTTGCACCATGGTGAATTCGCTAATTACATGGCAGAATGTGTGAGCAGAAAGACTGAGCGCTTCTCCAGAGAGGACCCCTTTAATTGTTCAGATTTTCACATTTTCAGTCACATCAAAATTGCAACGTGCCTGAACACATCTCATTTCCTGACCAGCATGCCCATGAGTGAAAATTATAACTTCATCAGGCTGAAACTAGCAAAAAAACACTTGCATCGCATTGTGCCGGGTGTATGATAGGCCCCTAATATTTATGTAATTCATTACGTTGCTGTCTTGCTGTCAGGCAGTCGCTGCGTTGCTGATCATGGTTTTGAGTATCAATTTATCTGCCCCTTCTCATAAACACAAGGATGCGTAGTAGTCTGACAACTTGATCCAGATATTTTAATCAAATCTGCAAATTTGAACTATATTAGCCAGAGGACTAAATTAAGAACAAAATACAAAGTAATGTAATGGATAGAAACACTTCTATTTTAAAATGTCGGCTACTAGATTCTTAAAGGATTAAAAAGGAAGACTAAAAGGGTATAGTTTTCTTCCTCTTTTCTACTGGTTTTCATACAAACCACACACTCAATACTCAGTTATTCCTTTTACATTACATACCACCCACAAACTTTCACTTTCAAGCTCTTTTTTAGTTGAATTCCCCAAACTTAGGGTGCGTTTACACAACTATAATGTACTAAAAACGTGTTTTCCTTTGCATTGTTTGCATTCAGACAAACAACGCTGTCAAAACGATCCCCATTCACACGGATCCATAAAAAAGACTAAAAACTCTATAATTGGCGAGGTCACTTAGTAAAGTGAAACTACACACCTATAGACATGCACAGGACATCACCGTTTTCCCAAATTTGCATTTTTGTAGTTTACATGGAGACAATAATGGTATAATTTTCAAAAACTATCACTTTAAAATCCATTTTTAAAATGAGTAGTTCACTTTAAAATGAAAATTACCCCATCATTTCCTAATCCTCAAGTCATCCTAGGTGTATATGACTTATTGTGTATATGAGTTGTATTTATAAATATCCTGACACTTCCCAGCTTTATAAAGGAAGTGATGGGGTCCATTGAGTTTGAAGCTCAAAACATATCCATCTATAATATAAGTATTCCACACTGCTCCAGTAAAATACTAAAGTAAAAGATCTAGAATAATATCAACTAGACCGTCTTCTATATTCAACTTGCCCAGAAAGTGTAACACCTTTCACAGTTGACGGCAAAACGCTTGCGCTATGTTCTAGGGATACGTTGTACCAGTTATGCTTTTTCCGTAAGCTGAATATGGAAGACGATCTGACAGTAGCTAGATATTTTACTTTATAAAGTTTCAAATATGGATATTTTTCTTACAAAACCCCATCGATTCTCTTCAAAAGGCCTAGTTTTTAAAGGGTGAAAATGAAACCCAAAAATGAAAATTCTGTCATTAATTACTTACCCTCATGCCGTTCGACACCCGTAAGACCGCCGTTCATCATCAGAACGCAAATGAAGACATTTGTGTTGAAATCCGATGCTTCAGACAGGCCTCCATTGACACCAATGTCATTTCCTCTCGCTTCCTCTCCAAGACGTCGTTACAAAGCCCATCTTACTACAGTGGTTCTACAATCATTTTATGAAGCGACGAGAATAGTTTTTGTGCACAAAAAAATAACTAAACTTATATAGTGATGGGCCGGTTTCAAAACAAAGCTTCGAACCGTTATGAATCAGCGTCTCATTTCATGATTAAGATCGCGTGTCAAACCCATAAGACCTTTTTAATGTAAAAAGTCGTTTCGGGTTTTTTTTTGCCCCCAAAAAAACTAATTCTTAAATAGTTTAAATACATTTTTATGAATAAAATGATTGTAGAGCCACTGTAGTGGGATGGGTTTTTAACGACGTCTTTAGTGCTCTTATGGGTCTTGAGAGGGAAAATGACATCAGTGTCAATGAAGGCCTTTCTGAAGCATTGGATTTCAACATAAATAGCTTAATTTGTGTTCTGAAGATGAACGGAGGTCTTACGGGTGTCGAACGGCATTAGGGTAAGTAATTAATGACAGAATTTTCACTTTTCGGTAAACTTTAACCCTTTAACCCCCCGGAGACGTGTGGAATATGTTTATTATGGATAGATGTGTTTTGAGCTCAATGGACCCTGTCATTGCCATTATAAAGCTAAGCATCAGGATGTTTATAATATAACTTTTTGATTGTGTTTATCAGAAGGAAGTAAGTCATATACACCTAGGATGGATTTAGAGTAAGTAAATCATGGGGTAATTTTTCTTTAATGTGAACTACTTTATGTTTGTGTTTTCAGGGACAAAAATGTTATAGTTGTATAAATAAATGGCCAAAACGCAGAAAATATTTTCAGTTTTTAGCTGAAAATCCCCCTTAGGGTCTTTAAAGCCTTTCAGTAACCTGTATCACCACTGTCACTCATTATCCCAATCCACATCATTTAGCTCATTAGTTTGTTGTACATCCCAACAACATGGTAAATTGAATAGAGATGTGGCTGTCTTTAGAGCAGGGGTTCTCAACTCTAGTCAACCTTCAGGATTGCTAGAACTACATCATCAGGGTCTGAGCTAAATTCTGCAGGAAATTAGAGTTGAGAACCCCTGCTTTAGAGGATCCAAATATCACTTGTATTGGTTGTAATGTGGTCTCTGTCCTCTGGGGGGGAACAGTTCCGTTACATTAGAAAAGTGCCAGTCTCCAGGAGCATGTCTGCTGGTGACAGTTCTGGACCACGACACTTTGAGGAGCGATGACTTCGAAGGAGAGGCGTTTCTGTCTCTTAAGGCAGTGCCAGGAGTTGGAGGCGGACCCAATAATCCAGAGCCCGCACAGATACGCCTACCTTTGATGCACCCCAAACCCAACAGTATGTCACTTCCTGTTATATGCACACCATTTAAAATAGAAAGAAATTGGACCGACAGGGGAGATTAAATGAAGACAAACTGTACTTTTTCCCCTTTAAGCATGTAATGATGCTCTTGTCATCTGTGTTTTTGTAGGTGATAATACTTTGCGGTTACTTGAAGCCAGGAAGGGTGAAAAAGAAGCTCAGGCCTTCGTTAAATTACGCAGGCAGAAAGAAAAGAAGTCTCAGGAAGCCTGAGAGGACAAAAACATCAATCAATATCATTTGTTATTTGTTATATATATAAAAAACATTATTTAATGCCCAAGTTTTTTTTAATTCTTGTAATGATATTCTATGAAAGTTAAAAAAATAAACATTTTCATCCAAAAATATACATTTATTGTCCTTTACAAAATCAGACTGATACACTGTATATGAACAAAACTGAGCATGTGATTTCTGAATTCACAGTGAAGTTCTGTTTCAAAGGAAGTCATCTGTTGAGCATCCCATATAACCGTGCCTTCAAACTGAATTCAACTAAATCATCCAAATAAATCGAAAGTCAAGCCCTCTTCTGACAGCCGTAGCTTATGACAGCTCTTTTGTTTGGTAATCAGTGCACATGATTTACACTCTCCACGTGTTCTACATGAACAGAAAGCTGCAGTTGGGAACGCGCTGCGCTGTTGGTTTAGTAAACAGGCAAATTATTTGTTCAAACAATGCATTAAATAAAATATGCACATTCTAGAAATTATGTGAAGTGTTCGCCGCCTTGCTTTTGCACTCCAGTTTACCATGACTCAAAAAAAAATCCTGAGAATGAAAAGCTACAAAACCGTCATTTTACCTATGTTTTTGTGTAGCCGTCTCCAGGAATTTCTCCTTTAAAAAATCCTACAAAAGTAATTGTAAATTTCCTATATAGCTACCTACTATGCTAATCTGTATTATTTACGAAATCTTCCAGTCTGGTAAAAGTCATTTAAGCTGCACTGAAGATACACAAACTGCATTTCTTCTGTAAACATTTCAGAATGTTCTGGAAGGACATTCCACATTTTGACTTAAAAAAAAAAAAATACAGGATTGTCTTACTATATATGTGTTATGCTCCTACATAAAGCATAAAGGAAATATCAGAATTTGGTATCATGATCTTAACTTAAATAGTTCCTAAAACTCTCTAAATGTGTTCCATGTGAGCACTTACTCAATTATTAGTGCCTTACAAAACCTAGACAAGGTCCGAATACTAATACAGGTTATGTTTGTGTTGTTCTCATTTAAAATACATGGGAAATTATGATTACAATGAGACATAAGCATATTATTATATATGTGATGTTTCGTCCCTACAATAAACATGAAAATATCACAAACTGATCATTTATGTCAATTTCTCTAGTCCTTTTCTTTTCTTTTTTTTAGGAAGAAAATGGTCCCACTGAGGTTTAGAACTGATTGCATGCTAGTGTAAATGATTACAGCATGGCATGTCTTATTGATATGGTCCATACGCATCTAACAAGATCACATTTCTCAATTAGGTCTCAGCTTTTAGCCAAGATAAGGCTGAGGTGGTTTCGTTTCTTTTAGATTTGGGCTTTGAAGGACACGTTTAGCCCTAGTTTTAAACTGAAAACTTGAGATCCGTTGAGGGGTCACGGTTTTATGTCTCGTGTCTGAATTCTAGCTCTAGGATTACGTCTGAGTTTATGACCGCGGGATACTCATGCTCACTCTACTGGTGTTCGGTACACAGCGGGCATTCTGTCGAGGATGCACATCGCTCGCAGTGTAGGCCATGTTGGCATGGCAATGTCACTGATCCCATCTCTTCGCAAGATAGACAATATAATCTCTGCTTCCTGAACACCGCCTGAAAGAAGGAACGAGGCAGAGAGAGAGAGATATTTTAAATATACTGTTATACTTATTTATATAATTTATATTAGTATTTTAAATATAATAATTATATACATGTATAAACATAATTCCCAAAAATAGGGGCGCAGTTTAAGAGGTTAACACTTGGTTAAACACTTTAAAATATGGTTTAATTAGACATAATAAATGATACTTCTACACCATTTAATCTTAATCAATGAACAAGTTAATGTTAATCTCTTAACTGCACTGTGAACTAACATAAAGATTTTTAATTAACTAATATTATGAATGGTTAATAAATGCTGCTATAACAATATTTCTAAACTGTTAAACGTATTTAACAAAGTTGTTTATATATATATATAAATAATTCACACACACACACACACAATATAATAATGATATGATAATAATAATATTTAAATAATACAGTATAAAAGCTTCAATTTCTTAATGCAAAATATTATTTGTCTTCATTCAATTTTTGGATTAAACATGACAGTTTTCAGGAGATTCATCAGTTTGTCAGGTAGCAGGTGTGTGAAGGACTGACCTGTTCTACGGTGCGTAAGCAGGAGCAGATCTGTGCCTGCAGGCTGCAGATGGAGCTGAGTGGAAGTCTGTGCAGTAACTGTAGCTGGTGAAGCTGTAGATGTGGGTTTTCTGAATGCCGTAGGCTCTCTAGCGCCTCCTCCAGGAGAGCTGCTTGCTGCTGCGCCTCCGCTTCAGCCTGCCGCGCTCGTTCCGCCTCCATACCCAGCTGCCCCACCAAGTGACGAGCTTCCTCTGCATCTGATTTCAATACGGCCAATGACTGTGGCAGTTAACAGAAAACGTTATTCAGAAATTGTGTCATTACAATCATGAGTGACTTTACATACTACAGCTCAGGACTTCATTTGTATTCTGAAACTTAGCCTATCATGATAAAAAATAAGACTGAAAATGTTGGTCATTTTTACATGCCAACAGGATAGCAAATCATAACTTCCATGTCTTAAAGCTACAGTACCAACATCATCCTGATTATTTCTCAGAATCAGAAAAAAAGGCTGGAAAAAGAGGTCACAGTGAAAAAAATAAAAGTGTCTCCCATTCCTTTCACATAAACACACACACACACACACACACACACACACACACACACACACACACACACACACACACACACACACACACACACGTGTTGTGTTTTCATGTTTATGGAGACTTTGCATAGACATGATTTTTATACTGTACAAATTATATATTCTATTAACTAACCTTAAATCTACACATCACAGAAAACTTTCTGCATTTTTATATTTAAAAAAAAAAATCACTTAGTATGATTTATAAGTGTCCCCAGAAGGACAAGGGACAAGGATTTCCGATACAGCCATCTTTGTGTGGCCACACACACACACACACACACCTGGTTTACTATCTTTGTGGAGACCCTCCATAAACTCCATAGATGTTTTTTATACTGTACAAACTGTATATCCCCTTACAAAAAACTCTCTCCATTTTTATATGTTCCAAAAAACAACAACTCATTCAGTATGATTTATAAGGTTTTTTTCCCAATGGGGACCTCAATTTAGGTCCCCACTGGTCAGTATGCATTCAGGTTAAAGTCCCCACAGGGATAGAAAAACACGCACGCACGCACGCACGCACGCACGCACACATAGACACACATCTGACCTGAGCCATCTGTCTCCAGCTGTGGTCCCAGTGTTTCAGCACTCTGTGTGCCTCCTCCACTTCCTGCTTGAGACGTGACGTCTCGGCATACATGCTCCCCGTGGAGAGCAGGGCAGGGGGGGTACCTGGCGAGCTTTGGCCTGTCGGAAAATGTTCCCAAATACTGCTGTTCATGCCATTTAAACCTACAAAAACAAAACAATATTATATTTGACTGGCTCCACTGCATTGTCTATCCATTTCATTATTATTAACCTGGACAGCAGCCATTTAAACCAATATAAATATCTCAAACCTAAAGAACCATGGGAGGTCCCCAAAAAGCTGCTCTCTGATTGGCTGGGTTGGGGCAACTGCGCAGAGAGGAATGGAGAATGGTGAGCTCTGATTGGTGGAGACGGTGAGGGTGATCTGAAAGGGGAGGGGCTACTTAAGGAGCCAGGAATGTTGACAGGTGCTGAACTCTGTAACTGACTGCCTCCTGTGGGGGGAAAAAATTAAATATGGGTGCCATAGTTTATTTTCTGAAGTTATGACAGTACAGTTTACGTTATCCTTTCATCTTTTTTGGAAAGACTGTAAAGTTGTCACCAACCCAACATGAGGCCCATGCTGGGTAGAGCCGAACTCTCCAGACTTTTCTCAAGAGCTGAGACTCCAAAGTCATTCAGGTCCAGATCATCCAGGGCAGATTCTAGTTAAGAGGAGAAATATATGCGGTTCTAAACACACTGAACATCCTTAAGTCAATCATTCTAATCAATAGTAAAGCTCAAGGTATACGTTTGTACTGTACATATCTACAACCAAAAACGTATCCAACATGTTCTTACAATGACAATTTTGTTACATAGAAAAAAAATGAAACATGGGGTTGAATAAATAATATTTAAAAGGTACACTATGTAACTTTTTATTCAAAATGAACTAAATTTGAATAATGAGTCAACACATCAATCATTTTTATCTTCACTATGGTAAGCCTGTTTGTTTTAGATCTGTCTGGATGGTTTTCAAAGGAAATTGCATACACAAGTCACTCGTTCCATGCGCGTCTCATCATTTCTGTAAATAGAGAAAAGTTACTCTGGCTACTTTGACGTGTGCATGGTGTGGAGTGGCATAGGTTAGTAGTCATGACGAGTGGGAAATGTTTACATGGAGCAGCTAAATCACATTTTAAAGCTACACTGTGTGATATTTTCCCCCATCTAGTGTAAAGGTATATGACCATCCAGTGAACATAAGTTTCTTTTCCTCTCAATTCTGATTTCGTTTTAACTCCTACGGTGGCCGATTTAGTCCAAGATTAACATGGCAATCCCCCTCTTCACATTCGACACGGTGCCATCGAGTGTTAAAACGCGAAAGGCAAAGCTTGAATTTACGGGTATGTCTAATGTACTTTCAAGATGGAGGGCCAACATGGCGACGGGCATTCGACCCCCTCACCCGTATGTATTTTCAATGGCATATTATAAACTTACGAGAATACTTTATTACTTGAAAGAAGTACATATACATTAATGAGCACATATATTTTTGAAAGAACTAAGTGTTTTTAGCTAAGAATAAACTAAAAAAGTTACACAGTGTAGCTTTAAACAAATGCAGACCAGAGAGTCTGCTGGCAAAAAGAATACACAACAGAGCTCGCAATAAAACAAGAATCAACATTGGCATGGCTTTTTGGAGATGGCAAGATTTGAATTGTTGTTAAAGCGATGCAGTGATGATGTTTTTATTACTCATTAGGGGAGTAAGGGATTTTTATAAACAGATAAATTGTCATATGTAGCTCTCTGACAGAGTTCAGTGTAAAGCATCATCTGTTGTGAAGGGTCATTTCATTATGGTTATTGTATTTTCAAGGAAGAACTGCGCCTTTTAACAGGTATAGCTACTGTAATGTCTTCAGCTAGTCAGCTTGAGATCTGTTCGATCTAAACTGGTTATATCTCTAAGCCTATTAATGAATGTTTTAGCAGTAGGATAGTCTCTCTCTTTTTTCAGTTATGAGAAAGACCTATATCCAGCCGTACAGTAACGCAGAGCCAAATGCATGCAGTTTGAAGCTTACATAAGTTTAAAGGTGAAAATGTTACATAATGTACCTTAAATATTTTAATAACATATGTTTATTTAATTTTTGGGTGTGCTGTCTCCCTGACCACTCACTCACCCACTACAGACTCTACTGTGTCACTTGTAGGGTAGAAAGGAAGAGCGTTGGCATTCATCCCTGAAGAGGGGCCGGGGGGTGCAGGGCTTGGTGGGGTGGCTGCCAGGCTGGAAGGTACGCTGGAGGACATACTGAGAGGACTGCCGACAGGCAGAAACACCAACAAATCCTGAAAACACACCACACAGAATAATACAAAAGGTGCTTAGCCTATTTGTAATTTTCATTCATGTCTGTTTGGTATCCATGTTTCCATTACCTGTTTGCTGTGCATGGAGGACATGTCTCTGCTGCGATGTTCCATTGAAAAACTTCTATATTTGGCCTGTATTAAAGATATGAAAATCATGTTCTAATGAAACCAAACAAAAAATTGTTTTGAGATTTCTGGGGGTTATTTCCATGTGTATGTGAAGTACCAATCCTTGGAATTCACTCAAACATCACCAAAATGACAAAAAGACATACGGGAGGAAGGAGGGACACGCTGTCGAAGAGCCCTCGCAGCTGAGGGGGATCGCGGTGCTGAGGAGTTGAGGCGGTGGTGCTGGAGCAAGTGAAGACCAGTGGGACGGAGAGCTCGCTACCGTGCCCCTGGGTCGAGGTGGGGTGGCGGCCGTCCTGGAGGGAGCGAAGGAGTCACCGGTGTTTGCCGTGGGCCGGAGCCTGCTGCCGTCCGCCATGATGGGGAGGAGCAGGGAGCAAGGGGCTCGCTGCTGACTGCCCTCAATTTGAAGAGCCACCGCCGGCCTCCAGGGGGCAGAGGAGGATCGGGCTGTCCACCGGGCGTCCAGCACCATCGCATAGCACCACAAGGAAGAGCCTCTCGGCTGGTGAGGACCGAGCGGCAGTGTGTCGGGGAACCGAACCAGATTTTTTTTTTTTTCCTCTCTCCACTCTATCTGTCTCGGTCTCCAGCTTCTCTCGTCTCGTCCGCCCATACCCCAGACGCGTGAGACGCAGAGATTGGGGGGGTGGGGGTTAGGCACAGTCTCGGGTGTACCCCCCGGCCTGCGAGGGGCGATGGGGGTATGTGGTGAGGTGAACAAGCGAGGGACATGGGAGGAGCAAGTGAGACCAGGGACGTGATTGCAAAGGAGCGTCACCTGCGAGTAACACTGGTCTCGAGTCCTCTCATGAGGGAGCTCGGAGGCATTTAAGGACGAGCGACACCAGTCAAGGACGAGAGAGGACCAGGCCTGGACTTAACGTTGAGTTTTGGTTATGTGTGTGCGGGCAGTCGTCCGTGAGGGGCTGCCCGCGGTTTACTTTCATTTTGTTTGTTAAATAAAAGTTGTTGACTGTTCGCCGGTTCCCGCCTCCTTCCTTCCCATCTACGAACTTTATTACAAATACTTTTCAAAAATATAATTTAAATAGATTTTATACACCAATATCAATATCGTATTGCATATCAAATATCGCATTATTTAAGAAGATATCACATATCGTGTTTTTCTTCAATATCGCACAGCCCTAGAGACTTGTTTCAAAAATCGAAACAATTTTACAAACCTGAAAAGTAGCACAATTCTAGACAATTAATGAATGAGGCATTTATATCGGGCTTTACACTCATGACGGGTCTCTCCTCAACGACCACCAGTGTGCAGCATCCACTTGGATGACGTGACAACAGCCACAGTACAACGGTGCCAGTGCGCTTACCACACACCAGCGATAGGTGGAGAGGAGAGAGGGTGATAGAGCCAATTCAGTGTATGGGGAGTATTAGGAGGCCATGATTGGTAACGGCCAATCAAGGGAATTTGGCCAGGACACCGGGGTTATACCCCTACTCCTTACGAGAAGTGCCATGGGATTTTTATTGACCAGAGATTCAGGACCTCGGTTTAACGTCTCATCCGAAGGATGGAATAATGTATATTAAATAATGTAGAGCAAAAAAATAACTATTTGTATTACGTTTTTATGATTTTTTTTTAAGTTTGTGAGCTTAGTGAACTGAACATTTTGTGTGTTGTCTCAGGAATACAAACTGAAGCTTTCAAATAAAAGAGAAGAAAGTGTTATTGCAGCTTTACCTGGTCTTCCCTCTCAAACCCAGGGGCTTTCCCATAACCCCCCTCTCCTCCTAGACAGGCATCAAGACTGGAGGAGTCCTCAAAGAGAACCCTTCCCAGCAGCCCTTCCTCTGCGGTGACACCTGGACCACACTGGCTGAAGTCGTCTAAGGTATTGGGGCAGGAAGTTGCAAGAGGAGGTGAACTGCATTGTGCAGCCAGCTGCTCATCACTGACACTTACTTCTGAGAGGCAAACAGAAATAACACAATATACAACAAAAAATAAAAATATATTTCACACCATTATCAAACACTCACATTAGATATAAAACATCTAATACAACGTATAATGTGTGATAACATGGTAACTTTCCAAAACATAACCTTACTTTCTAAATGAGCAAAAGCACAGAACGGCCCTCTGGGACAGTTTCCACTCTGCTGGATGTCGTTGCATTTGGTGGATTTGTAGATCTGTGAAGGATAACACTAATTATTAGGAAAATAAGAAAATGCTAGTGGTTCTTGCTTATTAAAAAGCACCAAAAAATATCAGGGTGTTCTGAGTGGGTTCTTCTCTACAAGAGGGTGCCTCAGCAACATCCAAAGAGGCCTCAAGTTCACTTAAAATGACTTAAAATAAGAAAAATTAAGTTAAAACAACTAAAAACTAGAATATTTCAAATTTAACCTAACCCCCTAACAACTATTTAAAACAGCGTAGGCACTTTCACACACACACACACACACATTTTGTATATGCATATAAAATCCTTAAAACTCAAAAATACGTATAAAAAAATCCAACAACTCACAAATGACAGGAACAATCATGTAAAATATATATAATAACAACAAAAAGATCATGAACCCCAGAAGAACTTCTAAAACGTCTAGAATCCTGGCATTTTACTATTTTAAAGTTAATTATTACAGAGTGCTGTACATGACATGTGGAGAAACAATATTCATTGTGACTACAAATAAAAAACTCTGTCTCTTATTCATAGACTGTAAAAAAATATGGACGTAGTATCCGTGACGTCACCCAGAGGATTCCGATAAGCCGTTCTGAAGCTTAAAGTATGGGCGAGCTGGGCGTTGCCATCTTGCGAGCGAATCATCGCGTGTCACTACCGGATAACAGAAGATTGGCAAAAAGGCGGGATGTGCGCGGAGCTTAGGTGACGCAATGACTACAGACGGCAGATAAATGGCTATCCACCTGTAACCACGCCCTTAATTATGCAGAACTTTAAGGCTTTAAATAACGGAAACGAATGAGTTATAAAAACATTCACCCCCCTCACAGTTGTCATGAAGATCAAAATAAGCTTTATAGGCCAAAACCAAAATTTGTACCAGGCTGTAAACATGTTTTTTTCTGCTGTAAAGTTGAGAATTTTAAAGGGGGGGTGAAATGCTGTTTCATGCATACTGAGCTTTTTACACTGTTAAAGACGTGGATTCCCATCCTAAACATAGACAAAGTTTCAAAAACTAATGTTGGACGTTTGATGGAGTATTTCTGTGTTAAAAATACTCCTTCCGGTTTCTCACAAGTTTCGGCGAGTTTTTTTCGAGTATGGGTCGACTTGACGTTAATAGATCGGAAGGTCCTTGTATGGGCCGTACGGGCTCTTCTCCCGGTAGGGTGTGCACACGTGTGACTAGAGCGAGAGAGAGGAAATGCACGCCGTAAACAGTCTCTCAGGTGCAGATCCAGTCGTCCGTGAACACTTATGTGGCGCGTCGTGCTCCACGTCGAGCGACTTCAACGCTTCAGCACAGCATTCCGGGACGGCAGCGCTGCATTTGAACCGATTTGAACGCAGAAATGACGGGAAGCTTCACAACATCACGTCTCAAAGTGGATTTACACGCCACTGCTGTCACAGGACTTCACCAAATCATACCAAAGAAGTGTGTTTTTGACGGAGCGGTCCCAGCGATAAAGGTTCGGCCCTGCTTTGGAAGCAGCTGGTGAGTAAAACTGCTTCAAATGTCTCTGCTGTTGGCTACCGTCGCGTGAGTAAACATCAGTAAACGACACGAACGCGTGCTTCGTCATTCAAATGCGCTAACGGACTCCATTGCTGTTCTATGTATAACGTTACACTAGTCTGACGTGCAAAACCGTTTTGCTTGCTTTAAGGTCTAGTCGCATACAAAAGTCCATAAACCGAATCATGTCCTCATAAACTGTGGAGAGGCCACTAAATACAGTACATACCACAGAGACGGACGTCCTGATGTTGCTGTTTCTCCTGTTCAATTTATTTCTGCCTCAGATTTGTTTCTGGATCATATCTGTATTAGCTGAGATCGATAGCCATGGGTTTCTCCACGCTTGAGGACGTCACCGCTTTGGGCGCTTGTCATTCTTTAGCTCAGCCCACACGATACGCCTACAGCCGCTCGGTTTTTTCCGGAAAGACTCGGTACAGCCAATATTTCTTTTATAAATATGATAAAACTAAAGACTTTTCGGAGATATGTAGGATGCAATACTACTCTATAGGTACTCA
The DNA here is from genome assembly GCF_024679245.1 of Pseudorasbora parva. Taxonomy (NCBI): domain Eukaryota; kingdom Metazoa; phylum Chordata; class Actinopteri; order Cypriniformes; family Gobionidae; genus Pseudorasbora; species Pseudorasbora parva. The sequence continues at coordinate 32,515,897 of NC_090192.1, read as the reverse complement.
AGATTGACATGAGATTGACTGAAACTGAGTGTTTCACCCCCCCCTTTAATATGGGGCTCAATGAGATTCTGCTCTCTTCTGGAGCCTGTCCCTAGAGGCCAGTTGAGGAATTGCAGTTTACATTCCTTCCGTATTGGCTTCAAGAGAGATTGCGGGAGGTTGCCGCTTGCTCTTATTTCAATAAGTCATGGCCATGATTTAATAATTTGTTCCCTTGTTTTAGTAAATCGTGGCCACATTGTACTAATTTGTTTGCTTGTTTTGACTGAACTAAAAAAAGGGAACTTTTCTGAACATTTATTATAAATTGGCCACGATTAGTAAAACGTGCTGGTGTATTTGTAAGTTGTGGGAACGAATTCCTAATTGGTGGCCACAATATATATTTTTTCTGGCATGTCATGTGTGTTTCGCCGTAAACTATAATTATTTTTTACAGAAACTAGGATTTAGAGCTGCACGATTAATCTTTAAAATATTGCAATCTCAATTCAAACGGATGGCTCAGCTTTGTTTTTTTCTGCCTGTTTTATTATACGCCAGGGTCTAAAATCATATTTAGAAAAGGAAGAGCACAAATATGAGCTATAGTAAAACAACTAATCAATAACCTTAAAAAAATAGGCCACTTAAGCCAGAAAGGGCCAAACAAAATAGCAACCTTAACAGGCATCCCAAGCACAGCGTAATCAAATAGGCATAGTTTTATTAGATCATTATTTCATTATCATTTATTATTCATGATTGCACGAACATAAATGTCCTTTCTGTAAATGTTGATGTTAAACAGAGACCAGGTCCATTATATACCTCCGGGTGGAACTGCTGTTCTGTCCGCGTGTGGCAGTACTGGCAGCTTTCTCCGCTTTCACATTTACTGGGGTCCCCCCACTCATCACTGTGCTTCACTGAGGGACACGGCAGGGCTCTTCAAGAACAAACATGCATATAACACCATAAATTATTATTTGCATGGAAGATGTCTTCCACCATCCTACAGATCAGAAAATGTCATTAATTCAAATGGAATCGCATGCAGAGCAATTTTTCTTGTCATTCATTTTTAAAGGAATAGTTCAGGGTTTCAAAACTGCAAGGGACTGATATGTAGATGAGAAGCTAATACAAATAATGATAAAAATCATTTTAATTTAAAATAAAAATGCTTACATTTTGCAGACATCTATTTTAAAAATGTAATCAAATACACAACAAAAAAAATTGTCAGATAAGATGCTGTACAACAAAACATGTTAATTAAAAAAATGAAAGAAAAAAAAACTTGGATGAATGATATTTCTTTAATAAATATAATAATTCATAATAATAATTATTATTGTTTGAGAGGTACATTTCATTACAAAATAGTAACACATTTACGTCAAAATTTCTTCAAGGTAAACCAAAACTTTTTTAAAAACTTTTTTAAACCAAAACGTCAACTCATATTACGCGATGGCAAACACCACGAGCGTCACGCGTCATTCAGTTTGTGCAGTAGATGAAACCACAACACTCATTCGCATAGAAACACGCAGAGCATGCTGACTTTTTTAACGACGCGCATCATTGATGAGAAGCGCTGTTAAAAGCAAGGGGGTAATCTAGCATTCGGAAAGCGTTCCACCCATAGGGGCGGCCATTGCTAACCAAGCCATCACCTGCTGTTAGCATCCCATTGACTCCCATTCATTTTTGAGTCACTTTGACAGTGAATAACTTTACATCGGAGGCGTTTAAAGACTCCATTTGTCCATTGTTTATTTATAAAGAAACACGACAATGCATAAAAGGCTCCTTTACCTTGTATCTTACACTATCGCCACGTAGAAGCTGTTTTTGTAAAAAAAATAGGCTAACGATTGCGTCATAACCAACGCAACTGTCGCACAGTTGAGAAATTACCGTATAGACCTGAGGAGACGCTCAGAAGCAATCTTTTACTGTCTATGAGACAGTCGGGGGGACGTGGAGACAAAGTCTGATAAAGTCAAGGGAGAAGAATGGGGAGAAGCCGACAGTGAGCCAAAAGCAACGGGACAAAACATTTAAACAACGTGATTCAGATTTCTCTTTCCAGTTTCCACATCTACTAGAAGACCTACAGCTGTCAGACAGGTTGCTCACGTCACATCTACGTCGTCAAGCTCAGTCTGAGCCTGCGCAGTTCACTCAGCCATCAGGAAGTGAGTGCTTCTAATTGACCTCACTTTCCGCCGTTGAAGTCTATGGGAACGCTCTGTCCATTTCTTTTACTGTCTATGGTTAAAAGTTACTATTTGGGTCAAAGGTCTCAGCCCGCCAAAACTTTTTTCAAAATGGTATGATCACTTTCCATGAAACACAAATGGAGAACCACAGCTTTAAAGATCAAGTTCCATTTGTTTGAAAGCAAATGAGAGTTTTGGCAAAGAGCAAGATAACGGCTTAAATTTAGTTTTTTTCCTCACCAAAAAGCTATCACTTTAGACTACCTGGAATAACGCATAAAGTATAGCATTCTTGTATTTTTCATCACCATGTACTGTTGTTGAAAGGAAATGATCTGATTTGATGCCCTGAAAAAATAACACAAAATATGTAATGTTCAGACCTGTATTTGTGCTTATGAGGGCTCCGTCTGCGGTCTTTGCTGTTGTGATAGTAGGGACATGCATAGCCCTGACGACACAGCCGAGGAGGTTTTTTGCAAAGCTCAGTCTTGTAGTGGGAGAGCACAAAACTGTTGTCTGCATGAAGAGAAATGAGCAAAGAACGACATGAAGAGTGACACATAAATTAAAAGTGACGTTCTAGTTCACGTTCAAGTCGAGTGCGGGTTTGTATGCATGTATAGAGGCCGAATTCACCTTGCCATCGTGGATCTTCACTCAGGATCTTTTCTATGAGTGCAGTGCTAGCCACAACTCCTGACTGCCCTTCTCCAGATGCTCCCTCAACCAATCCAGTAGCAGCTTGGGCTTCTAACACCTGAACCTCTCTGAACAAGAAATTTAAAATGATGCTATACAGAATTGATGAATTCAATTAAAAATAACTTTTTTGTGTTTCACAAAAGAGAACGGATATATAGTTTTTGAAATGATATGGTAAATATATGTTGACAGTTTTCATATTTAGAGTCAACTCCCTACCTGATGTCATAGACAGGGCTACGGAGGTCATGGGAGCCATGAGCAAAGGCACAGTGAGGGCCGTTCTTACTGCAGTGGCCCTTCCCATCAGTCTCGTGAATGCAGGAACCAGTCTTATAGTAGCGCAGGTGATACCGCCTTTCTGTGTCTCCGGCTGTTCGGTGCAAAAACGGACACCTGGAAATAAAAGTTAGTTAAAGACACATCTCAACAAATTCAGGCAGCTTAAAAAAAACAGAATATCTGCCAGTTCTTACTCATCTCCATCGGGACAATTCCCTGCACCCTCGTCGTACTTAACGCAGTACACATCAGGGCTGTAATTAAAAGTTCCATCTCGTCTGCGAATCGGCCTCCGTCGTCTCTGGTTCAGGAAGTGCCAGTGGAAGCAGGTGAAGGGCCGGTGCTGAGTGCACTTGTGCTGCACGAATAGGGGACACTGCTCCGTCCTAAACTCCTTCAGATACCTTAAACACAGAAAGAGAGGACGTATAATATAAAAATTAAGGAAGATAAAGAGCAAGGACGGATTACCATCTTCAAGAGTAACATTTTTTTTGACTGTGACAAGGATCCCACAATCATAGAAATGTATGTAATTGTGATGTAGGCCTAGATATTTATACACACACACACACACACACACACACACACACACACACACACACACACACACACAAACTACTGTAGACTAATGTATGTACAGTCAAACCAACATTTATTCAGACATTTTCTCACATTTAGTTTAGAAAATGGTAATAAAATATGAAAAGAACTCATCAATTCATCTTAAATTCATATTGAGAATGTCAGATAACTTTGATAGAAAGGTATGTAACGTTAATGGAATACAATCAACCAATCAGCTGTTAAATTTAAGTACACAATTAGATAATACCAATTCATGTCAACCAATTACCAAGCAATGCTTCGTTTTGTTCAATCTGTGGTGTAAAAGGTCGCATTATTAAAAAAACACTTCAGCAAAACATGGTCAGGTCAAAGTGTCTGAATAATTCTGGTCCCACATTTGTATGAATTGTACTGGTAGCCCACTGTATGAAGAATTTTTGGGTATAATATGTCAGTTTAATTTATTTTGCTATCCTCACTTAAATAAATAAACTATAGTGTCCTGCACCCACTAGTAAAAAATGATATCTGGTGTCTCAATCATTTTTTGGCTTGACTGTATCTATGCGTATAGCATGTGTCAAGTTATGCTAAGCTGCAAACTTATCTCCAGAATTTAAAAACTACTACTATAAATCATACTCAATAATCAATCATGAAAAACTGGAACAGTTAAAGACAATGTCATGAACTGCTATAGTGATTGTATAATATATTTCTGGTTATGCTACATTTCAATGCTGGTTATAGCCCTGATGTAAGTGAATAAACTCTTAAAATGTCCTTGAAAAAGTCTATAGTAAGTATAAATGCTGTGGATTAGCTCTAAAAACCTTAACCAATCACATTTTCCTCTTTGCTCAATTATCTTTAATGACTAGACATTACGACAAAATCAGACAAATGCATTGCTTACAAAATGTGAGAAACCATTGCATGGTGCTTCATAAGTGATATGAAGCTGAGATTAATAGAGTGCATGCAACTTTCACCTCAATTTCACTATCAATAACATATAACTAAGCATTGATTTCTTTGTTGTTTACAAATCACCAGACCTCTTGCTATGATGCTCAAGAGCATCATTCAAAACGTAAAGCATGCATACTATCAGACTACTAGGCCTCCACAAAACACAGCTCTTGTTCCAGCTCATCAGATCCCACACAAAAGCATCAGAGGCGTGTAAAATTAGTGATGCATGAAATATGTGATTTGCATGTGTAATCAGGTGGGTGTAAAGGTGTTTCGTTACGTACGTGTAGTGCTGGGGTTTCTCGGGCTGTGCGTGCAGCACGTTAGCTGGGGACGTCGTGCCACCTGCCGAGGGTGAGGAGCAAGAGGAGGACGATGAAGGTCCCAGGTTGGCAGCGGCACCCGAAGAACCGGGTTGAGCTGGTGTTTTCGACATGATTTATCGAATTATGGCCATCAAACAGTTTAATATTGGGAGAGCTGCGAAGTCCGCATTCTTTTTTTGATGTGCGCATGCGCCAGATCTGGCGAAGAGGAAATTCCGGGCCATTGTGATGACGTTTTAGTAGCGCGAGAATCGATTCTTATGAACAGTTTAATTCGAGCGCCATTGGGGATATTCAGTTCGATGCGTACACGAATTGTTCAGACCTGTTGCGTGAACCGACTCAACTGATTCATTGAAAAGAATCAAGTTAAAAGAATGATTCGTTCGTCGTCATTGGAGAGTGAAGTCAGAGATAATGAACAGAGTTAATCCTCAAACTAAGAACGAGATGTGCTTCAAATTCAAAGTCTCAAAAAAAGGCACCAAACGTGATATTGATTTCTTAATAATAAATACTGCATAGCAAATTAATGACGTGTATCCAACATCATCATCCAAAAATATCTCGTTGAGTTTACATGTTGTAAAATACATTTACTTATTTGAGTGAAGAATATTAAATGTCTTATTCATTGTATGACACATTTAATTTGTATTTGATGTAATAAAAATTAAAATAAAGTAAAATATAAAAAAAAATATAAAATAAAAATAATTTATTTCCAAGTTTAAATGCATAAATAAATACATAAATTATATTTTCAATATTTTTGGACCTCCTGTGTGCATTTTAACTTAGTGGCAATTTAAATACAAGTGGCAATTTCTTGCTGTTTTAAAAGTGTTAAAATATGTGTGTAGGCCTATTATAACCGTGACAAAGTAATAAAGTCATAAAATCTGACTGAATACTTTCATGTATTTCTATAAAAAAGCATAGCACAAATACAGTGTATTACAATAAGGTTTTGTCTGTCATATATACTAATACAAGCAATAAACTATATTGTTATAATACATTAGAATATATGATATATATACATATAGTGTTTAAAAAAAAACATGATGCAGAAGATGTCCACTTAAGTTCTGGGTTTTTCATACAAACCATTCTGTGTGTTTGAACCCAGCGGCTGTGGGGGAAAAAAAAAATGAATTACTACTAAACTGATTGAAGCTTGACATATGAATCCTCCTATTACATTAATACTGTGAATTAAGGTGGTTTCACACTCACCTATACGGTTAACAATCTCTTCACACTCACTGCTTGTGGCAGCCTGCAGGACCACACAACAGAAGCCTGTTGGTTTGCCTGCCTGCGGTGAATCTCTGAAAACCAATTTAATGTTTAGTACTGAATGTCCAAAAATGTTCAAAAACACAAAGCAAGGAAGGAAATGTCACTGATAAGAAAATGGAATGCAGATAAACCAGTCTCATAATCCACTTGCTAATTATTCAAATTCCAATATGTGAGCATAATATCCAGTATCAATATATAAATAAATATATATATATAAAAAGATCTTTCAAGAAAGAAAGCTTAGCATAAAACAGCATGCCATTCATTTAATTTGAATTACTAACATATGAATAGACATCTATTATACAACATAGTACAGGTCCTTCTCAAAAAATTAGCATATGTGATAAAAGTTCATTATTTTCCATAATGTAATGATAAAAATGAAACTTTCATATATTAGATTCATTGCACACCAACTGAAATATTTCAGGTCTTTTATTGTTTTAATACTGATGATTTTGGCATACAGCTCATGAAAACCCAAAATTCCAAAATATTAGCATATTTCATCCGACCAATAAAAGAAAAGTGTTTTTAATACAAAAAAAAGTCAACCTTCAAATAATTATGTTCAGTTATGCACTCAATACTTGGTCGGGAATCCTTTTGCAGAAATGTCTGCTTCAGTGCGGCGTGGCATGGAGGCGATCAGCCTGTGGCACTGCTGAGGTGTTCTGGAGGCCCAGGATGCTTCGATAGCGGCCTTAAGCTCATCCAGAGTGTTGGGTCTTGCGTCTCTCAACTTTTTCTTCACAATATCCCACAGATTCTCTATGGGGTTCAGGTCAGGAGAGTTGGCAGGCCAATTGAGCACAGTAATATGGTCAGTAAACCATTTACCAGTGGTTTTGGCACTGTGAGCAGGTGCCAGGTCGTGCTGAAAAACGAAATCTTCATCTCCATAAAGCTTTTCGGCAGATGGAAGCATGAAGTGCTCCAAAATCTCCTGATAGCTAGCTGCATTGACCCTGCCCTTGATAAAACACAGTGGACCAACACCAGCAGCTGACATGGCACCCCAGACCATCACTAAATGTGGGTACTTGACACTGGACTTCAGGAATTTTGGCATTTCCTTCTCCCCAGTCTTCCTCCAGACTGGCACCTTGATTTCCGAATGGCATGCAAAATTTGCTTTCATCCGAAAAAAGTACTTTGGACCACTGAGCAACAGTCCAGTGCTGCTTCTCTGTAGCCCAAAAGTGTCTTGACCTGGGGAATGCGGCACCTCTAGCCCATTTCCTGCACACGCCTGTGCACGGTGGCGCTGGATGTTTCTACTCCAGACTCAGTCCACTGCTTCCGCAGGTCCCCCAAGGTCTGGAATCGGTCCTTCTCCACAATCTTCCTCAGGGTCCGCTCACCTCTTCTCGTTGTGCAGCATTTTTTGCCACACTTTTCCCTTCCCACAGACTTCCCACTCAGGTGCCTTGATACAGCACTCTGGGAACAGCCTATTCGTTCAGAAATTTCTTTCTGTGTCTTACCCTCTCGCTTGAGGGTGTCAATGATATTGATTCTGGGATTGTTTTCTCGAAATATTGACTTAGCATCTTGAAATATTGAGAAAGTTTCTCATTATTTCGAGATGCTAAGTCAATATTTCGAGAAAGTTTCTCATTATTTCGAGATGTTTTCTTGAAATATTGACTTAGTTTCTAATTATTTCGAGATGTTAAGTCAATATTTCGAGAAAACCACTCGATATAATGAGAAACTATCTCGAAATAATTAGAAACTAAGTCAATATTTCAAGAAAACATCTCGAAATAATGAGAAACTTTCTCGAAATATTGACTTAGCATCTTGAAAAAATTAGAAACTTTCTCAAAATATTGACTTAATATCTCGAAATAATGAGAAACTTTCTTGAAATATTGACTTAACATCTCGAAATAATGAGAAATTATTACGACGTATTATGCGCTTGGGTCACGCTATATAGGACACCGGTGTTGCTGATGCCGATTCATGTAAACTAAATTAAGATTTACACCAAGTCAAATTATAACATGCTGCTCAATGATCTGCCGCAACCCGACAAAGGGTGAATTGTAGTATTTTAACTGTGGTTTTAGCTACTAATGATTCAATTATTGCCTTATTATCTTATCTGATTTGCACTGAATAGCCTATCTCTGAGCAAACGCGCTCTTGAGAGGATTTTAAACAAGAACGAGCTTTGGTACTGAAAGAACAGAACAGAGGTGGCTGCGAGATGGCAACATCCATTGAACAACTTCAAACCTCTGGAGACACACACACACACACTGTTTTTCGCGTGCATATGATAGGCTACGCACTTTATGGCGTATTATACGGACAAACCACCCACCCCATCACCCTAGTCCTACCCAAGAGCGCGTCATATACACGCCATAAAAGTGCGGATCATATGCATGCAAAAAACTGCGAATAGCATATGCACGCCAAAATGAGTTTGGTGTATACATTCCACGACATTGCACACTCGTAGCCTACTATTTACGTATTTACATGTGATCGGGTTGGTAAACGACAGGGACAGAGTTCTGCTGCCGAAAAGTTGCAAAAGAAATATGAGGTTGTGATCGGGCAGCAGTTTTCATCCAACAGTAAGCTAATAGAACAAACAAAAATAAATTAATAAGATAGCACAGCGTATGCTGCCCGCCTCGCTTGATGTGAGTTGCTGCACCAAACTGTGCCAATGTGCAAATTACGAGAAGTAGTCATAATTACGAGAAAATATGTCATTATTATGAGAAAGGTTCTCAATATTTCGAGATGATAAGTCAATATTTCGAGAAAAATATCTCAAAATAATGAGAATTTTTCTCGCAATATTGACTTATCATCTCGAAATAATGAGAAGTCAATATTTCGAGAAAGTTTCTCATTATTTCGAGATGTTTTCTTGAAATATTGACTTAGTTTCTCATTATTTCGAGATGCTAAGTCAATATTTCGAGAGTTTCTCATTATTTTGACTTGCCTCAACTATGGCGGAAACGGGCTTCTATGGGAAAATAATGAACTTTTATCACATATGCTCATTTTTTAAGAAGGACCTGTATACTCCAAAGTATACTTACAATAAACAAAAGGCAAAAATGGTTAAATCAGGTTGGCTTCCAAACCTCCCAACACATGATATCTCAGGGAAGTGGTGTTGAAACAGCTCCTAAACAAAAGGAGAGACTTTGGCTTAAAATTATACACCCAAGTTACACATATATAACATTGAATAATACAAACCTGCTTATTGGACTTCTCGATGCAGGTAAGATGAGTCTCCTTTACATCCAGCAGTACTTCCTGTATAATAAAATCAAAAAGCATGCGTGAAAAATTATACAAATGTCACAACTAGCTTATATACACTGCCCAGCAAAAAAAAGTCACTGTTTGGATTTAAATAGGCAAATGCTTAAGAGTCTATGATTGGATCATTATCTCAGTGATTATGTTTCTAACATGTTACATTTTTGTCGACAGACAGCTTTTCGTTCCTTAAAGGTGGGGTAAGTGCTATCTGGTAACCGTTGTTGATAGTTCTAATCACCAAAACAAACACCCCCCTACCCCCAAAAAGGGTCTCGGCTCTATTTTGATAGCTCCGCCCCACACATACGTAACCCAGGCAACGACTATGGCAGAATCTGTGTGTAACTAATCCAGGTCGAATATTCAATAAAAACGTCACCCCTTCTATCACAAAAACACAAACCGTTCTCATGAACAACTCGATAGAACACGAGCACAACAATCCAACTAACGAACAATTATGACCAGAATAGAGTTATAGCGATCACAAACACAAACAGTTCTCATGAACAACTCAATAGTTAGTAGGCTATACAAGCTTGATAGTCCAGCTAACGACATATATTACAATTATGACTGGATGGGTTATATAGATGAAAAGAGGAAACAAACATATATTAGGAGTATAGTATCTTACATGTCTGACACATTTTGTGAGCTGACGCTTGAAACCTTGAAACACACTGAGGAGATTTAGATGCTCCATGCGGTGTGGAAATGAACGGGTCATTATCATCGCCACAAGTGAGCCACAATACGATCGCAAATGGACAAACAAGTGAACGTGACACACGAGTATATTCAAGCAAAAGCCAGCATATGTTAGTTCTTTCTTGGCTAATGTCCGTCCTGTGTGACTCGTGTGTTTTGAATAATGTTGTGCACTGAGCCTCTCTTCTCACCATAGACACGCCCCTTACCTGCTGATTGGCTAAAAGGTTGTTATTCCACTCGGCCCGAGTCCTTTTTCTAAAACGGTTTTGAAATAACACTTACCCCACCTTTAAACAACCATGTAGAAAGACACCTCATGGCCATATTCCAGGGTGATAATGTCAAGATTCATTAGGCTCAAATCGTAAGAGAATGCTTGGACATCTCGAGTCCAGACCCTAAATACATTAAAAGTTTTGGACTCTTGACCAAAAATTGACGCACACATATTTCCACAAATTTTCCAAGATCTTGTAATGACAATGCAAGAGTCAAGCACTCTGTAACGTCTACTCCAGCACATCCCAAAGGCTTTCAATGCATTTAGGGTCTGGACTCAGGTGACGATTCATGTGTGAAAATTATTCCTACACAGTTGTTGACTGTTAAGCATTTAAATGTCCCGTTCTTCGCGATTCCATCTTTCAAACTTTAGTTAGTGTGTAATGTTGCTGTTAGAGCATAAATAATACCTGTAAAATTATACAGCTCAAAGTTCAATGCCAAGCGAGATATTTTATTTAACAGAAGTTCCCTTTCAAAGCCTACAGCAAATGGCCGGTTTGGACTACAGCAGGAAGTGCAGGGATGTAATGACGTCACTAGGACAGTTTGTTGACTAACCCTCGGCCCACAAGAACACGCAAAATAGGGGGCGTGGTCTTGTTGCTTGCGGTCTTGTGGTCTTGTGGAGAAGAGCGCGCATTCAGCGCTTGCATCTCCCCGTTATGGTAAGAGGCGGGACCTTTCCGGGCAAAGTGCGCTAAACTACCGTCCAATCACAACACGAGAAGCGCTGGCCCAATCAGAACTCGTTACGTATTTCTGAAGGAGGGACTTCATAGAACAAGGAAATCATCAGGCCGTTTTTAGGACAGAGGAAACAGCGCTGTACAGATAAGTAAATTATGTGAAAAATACTGTGTTTTTTTACACACGAAACATGAACTCATGTTATATTGCACACTGTAAACATAATCAGAGCTTCGAAAACACGCAAAGAACGGGACCTTTAAATCCAAACAGCAACTTTTTTGTTTGTTTGTTTATTTTTATGGCCAGACAGTGTATATTTCCCTGTATAAAACTCACTTGATTAATTGTAGATGTACCTTTCTTGCCTGTCTGCTCTTTAGAACCAATGGGATGGCATGTTGCAGACTCTCCTTACCTCCATACTTAAGATTAAACAAAAATAACATAGATATATTAATTAATTACTCTATTTTTATCACACATTGCCTCAAAAAATACACATTACATGGATTAAAGCGATGCAAGTGCACCATGAAGAGAGATGTTTACACAACTACTGTACCATTCCTATGTTTGCTTTTCCTAAGAGGTGCACAGCGTACAGGATCCTGTAAATGAAACACGATCAAACAGACTGTTTATGGTATTTGAGACTAATACAATTGCAAACAAACGTGAAGTCTTTATTGAGAGTACCTGCCGTCTTTCACACACTGTGTCTGCCCTGACTTCTGAACTGCAGTTCTGTCCCGCTGAGAGGCTGGTTTTGGGCCAAACTGAAGCAAGGGTTTTTCCTGTTTGAGTTGCCGTAAGTGTTTGACCAGCGGCTGATAGATGGACCCATCTTCTCCTCTCCAACGTATAAAGTGAATGGAAAGTGGCTGACCCTTGAGCTTGGACAGAACCACACCTGCCTTTGGAGGGAAAAAAGTGTGTGGCCTGTCAGTCAGATAGTGATCTTTACACTACCTTAGTTGACTTTTTTTTTCACATTCACAATGACATTTTAAAATCGCAATGTAATGGAAGTAGTGACAAATCTTTTCTTTTGTATTGTGATGTACGTCTGAGTGAACCAGATTATTGGATTATCAAATATTGACTTGGTTTTGTGCATCGGTTGTTGATTGGAGGAGGGAGGCAAATGGTTGAATGCAAGCTTGCAGTCGACTGTAAGAAAGGGGCGGGATTATGCAGACAAAATGATTGGTGAAGTTCGGCATAAGTTACCAGAGACAAGTCAGTCATATCACTAGACTGGTTAAACCCAGCCTGATCTGCCTGCGATTTGATTTCGTCATGCAGCTCAGCCTGGAAACCTGTACATTAATTTCTCCTGCTTCTGTTACACTTTTCACTGGAATATCGAGAAAAAAAATGGTAAATGTAGTTTTTTTTGCAAATTAACCATATACATGGATGAATAAGATAAGACCAAAAACAAGTATTTTAAAAAAAAATCATGTCAACTTTAAAATTAGAAATCTCATAGATTTCCTTAAAAATATTTTAATTTGTTTTCGAAGATTAACAAAAGTCTTGTGGGTTTGGAACGACACGCGGGTGAGTAAATGATGACAGAATTTTCTTCTTCTTTTTTTGTGAACTATTGTATGGATTCAGAAGTCTTGGAATATAGCGTATAAATAGTATGAATCATTTGAATAACTTTAATGGTAGTTTAATGATGTGCAGTTTATAATATCATTTACATTTAGTCATTAACATCCACATCATGCAAACCAGCAGCTTGAACATTGTACCTAACATATCTTTTAGTGTTTCCCAGAAGAGAAAATAAGTGGTTGGAACATTTTTTTCTGACAGGAGTGTTGAACGAGTATTAGAATAAGCAAACACAATGGAAACACAGAAGCTTATCATGATTATATAATCAATTCGGGTAAAGCAGATAACAGAGTACCCAAATATCAGGCTGTCTTTAGAAGCAATAAAATTGTATGTTGGTATGTTGGGTTATGCAGGATATATTTTAAGGGTAAAATGTATTCTGACCTGCCCATTGCTAGCATTCCTCAGTGATATCCCATTGATTTCATCAATAATGTCACCAGGCTCAGCAAACATTTCCACCTGAGCTTGACTACCCTGAAGAAGTTCCAGCACAAACACACGTCCATCTAAGTACCTTTAGAAAGAAAGATGAATAGAATATGATATATGAATAGTAATAATCTAGAAAATCAAAAACAACACAGACAGCAAAAGGGGGATCAGAATGTGAACAAAAATGATTTTTAGAATAACTACAATACACAAACAAATGCAGCATTCAGAATTGAAAAGACATGCCGACATGCTAACCTGAGCACCATTCCCAGCTCCCGACAGGGAACAGCTTCAAAGATTTGACACACCTAAAACACAAGCAAGGTTTGCAACATGCAGTTCAACATTGCCTCGTCATGCACACACAGGTAAATGAAGCATGTCAGAAAATTAAGACTGTACCGGAAGCAGCCAGCTTTCATCCAGGAAGCTGCAGTTCTGAGATTAAAGTCACAGAGAGGAAGATTCCAGCAAAAAATTACAACACTTTACTGTGACAAATCTGAAATACACTGATGCGTATAGCAAATACAGCGGTTCATACCTCAATACTGATCTTAAAGTTCATTTCTGACAACACCATAGTCAGCGAAAGGAACGGTTCTGTTTGGAAACAGTTGAGATACTATTTACAGCAAAAAAACAATCCAATGACCAAGTTAGATGGTTTGAGAAACCAAAACATTTACCTACAAACTCCTCATTTCGGAGAATAGAAATGTTAGGGCAATACCACTGCAAAGAGAAGAAACAAATGTTGATTATCTGTAAAAGACAAGATTCAGTCATCACTCTGTGAGTGTCCACTAACCTCGATTACTCTGTTTGTGTGCAGCAGGTGTTTTACTACATTTCCCAGGGTTCTCCTCATCAGCATGAGCCGTAAGAAGAAGCGTCCTCGGCCTTGAGAGGTAATGAGTTTGCTGCAGGCCGTGGTCTGTTGCACTGCCAAAGAGACTGAACTCAACCTTCACGGGCAGACAGAACATTCTGATTATTCAAATATCTTTTCAGACATGTTGTGGTTGTGATTAATCATAAGCTGTTATTTTTAAAATGGAGAAGGGTATTAAACTGAGTGTTATGATGTAATATAGTACATGGATATTGTTATTGCAATTATTAGAATAACAATTTAGGAATGACAAAAACAGCAATTTCAGATTTTAAAATACCTCTTTTATTTATATTACTAAATGTTTCAAAATCCCACATTACTGTTTATGTCCTGGATTTAAAGGCAGGCATCTCCAAAGCCACACCTCCTCCAAAACACAAAAGCGTCACGAGAGACGCCATTAAAATACCTCATGTCTCAAAACACATAGCAATGGTGACTTCAATATTATTCAACAGAACAGTACAATGACAAGCTCGCTTAAATAGGTGCTTTTACATTTCACTTTGAAAATCTTTCACGGTCATCAAATCTTCACTCTCATGACAAATGATATCTGACTCCTGCTGCTGGTCTGTGCTGCGGCTCTCATTCAGCTGTATAAGCAGATAAGTTCAGTCTGTTCTCTAACAGTTACTGAACTAAATTATTTTTATTACTATAAAAAAATCGAAATGATGGTGGGAAACTGATGTAACTGGTGTTGCATCTGTTTCGTTGCGGTGCTCGGTTGACTGACGTCTCTCTAAATCGGCATAGCATGAGGACGTGTGATATCTGTGTTGTAGGTGTGCGGTGCGGAGTAGGACCTTGTATCATTGCATTGGTCCTACACGTTGCACAGTACAGTCAATATATATATACACACATTTAGACCACTTAATTTAGTGATTGCTATCAGGATGTGAAGAGACATTAAACCTGCAGCATAACAAAAAATGTTTCTTGGACAAATTGCCACACCGTCCTTAATTAGACTTCGAATCCTAGATTTTATTTTCACCCTAAGGTAAATTATACCAAAAAATTGAAGAAATGAGTGCATAAAGACTCACCTGCCACATGTGTCGTGGTGTAGAAGCTGTTCAAAACAATTCCAGTAGTCTCTATGTGCCAAGCTGAGAACAGGCTCTACAAAAATGAATGACATGCAGCATTCATAATAAATATAGTGTCCTTTACATGCACTTTTATTTGCTTGTATTTTTGTTTGTTTTTTAATCTAAGAAACATACTTCTGCCACTAATAATTATATTGATAAGACTGCAAGGACTTGTTTTCTGCTTTTCCTTTAACTATCTTTGTTCTATGTTTTGCATTGAAATTAATACTTATACAGACAGTTTGTTATGTACAACTACTTTGAAGCATTTAAGCAAAAACATTCAGGTCAAAAGGTTATACATTGGAAAAATAAATCGAGTGTCAAAATTATTAAAATATTGTCAATACATATCCTTATTATGTAATGTGTATGTATTTTCTCACAATGTGTGCCAGGTGTAATAATCACTCAATATTTGAGTGCGCATCCTGTTTGCTGACAGATGACGATATGCAGGTGTACAGGAGAGTGTGTGTTGGTGTGTGGAGCTCACGCTGTAGTCCCTTTTGCAGGATAAGTTCCAGGAGCTCACAGCAGGATGCCAGGTGTGGGTTGGAGTCAGTCACAGTGCCCTCCGATTTCAAATTCAGAATGCACACTTGGAATTAACAGGGAGGATGATGGTTAATGATTAGTGTTTTTAAACACAAGATGTAATGTAGGTGGAATAACACTTGCATCATTAAACCAGACCAAAACAGCACACACTGGCGAACTCGGTTGCCAGGAATATAAAACAAGATGGATCTGCAGCGGAGTGATATTAGAACACTCTGAGCGGAGAGGGGAAATTTCTGGCGCTCACTTCTCCAGATCAGCTTTTGGTTGTATTTTTACTGGCAGAGAAAAATTGACAAAATTCCCCATTTTGACGAGTAGGGTTGGGCATCGTTTTGATTTGAACGATTCTGATTCCGATTCCGATTCTTACTTTCGATTCCGGTTCTTTTCGATTCTCGATTCCGATTCTTTGAGGGGTGGAGTCAAAACATGTCACATCGATATTCAATGCTATTTTCAATACAACGGGGGGAAAACGCTGCATATACCGTCAATTAGATATTTTTTATATAATTTTTTTTTTGTCTGTCTTTTGAAAGTCTAGGCAATCAAAAATTTCTTCTGAAGAGATCACTTTATATGATAAAGCTTTTAAGCTTTTTCTCATATATAAACATTGATCAATTACTATTAAAATTATCTCACAAATATTTGTTAACTCAATGTATTTTTACAACGGGGTAATTGTGTTGCAATAGTTTACACACAGCACAAGTAAGCTTGATTTTGAATGTTAAATTGAATAAACAAAGATACATATTACACAAAATAGCACAAATAAATACAATAGAATAAAAGATATAAATGAAATAGACAGCTTTATTTTTTCAGGTAGGTCTAACATTCAGGTAAGAAACTGAATAAAAAAACGCAAAGTGGCTAAATAAATTTAAAATAACATTGGATAATGTTTTTTGCAAAAAATTAAATAGTTTCATATAAAACCATTAAAGTTACACAAGTTGATCAGTCAAGAGCAGTGTGATCGTTTGTCTTTTTGTAGTTTGACTTTGAATAACAAATGACTGCGGTCCCTTTAAGAACTGGCGCACTCATTGATCCTGAACACTGTTCCTGTTACTCATTCATTTCTTCCTGAATTGTTTAAGACTGTGTTTACATACTGTTCAAAATGTGCACTGAGAATTTGTTTGAGTGTATTTGACCAATAATAAGCAGGAAAAAGAAGCACATATTTGCACTTGTATGTCAGGGGCGGCTTTATTACGGTGTGTGTGTGTGCGCGCTTCAGATGTGAGCCTGAAATCTGCAGGGATTCGTAGAATTATGTGCAATCCCGCGCGGAATTCAGACCGATCACACACACTAACACTAACACGCTGTCGTAAGGAAAAGTCCAGCAGAACGCGCGTCCGTCGTGTTCAGAGGTTAACCGGCTAAATGAGAATATATGCGGCTGCGCGTCAACTCGCTGTCGGTCAGAGAGGAGAGGAGAGGAGAGCAGCTGGGATGGATTGTGTAGGCTGAGCAGGCTATCGTATCTTTATAGATATTTCAGTATCGATATTTTTGACAACACTAGTTGCACTGTGCCGACCCAGGCTTTTAAAAGTGAAATAAATCCACACTTCAGAGCCGCTTACCGGGCTTCCATGACTAAAAGAACAAGCGGGCGCGCAAGCTCCGGAAATCACGTGGCCATGGAAACCAAAACTTGCGCGCTTGGAACCGAAGATCAGAACCGAAAATAAATTTTCTAAACGATTCCAATGGAATCGTTATTTTTTAAACGGTTCCAAGTTAGAACCGGTTCTCGATGCCCAACCCTATTGACGAGTTAAAGGTGCACTATGCAACTTTCCGTCCACTGGAGGGCACTTATTCAAAACAAATGCCTAGTTTGATGACGCAAAGTTTGAGTGCAGCATCTTGGGACATGTGGTCTTCACCTCACAGCCGGTGGAAAATAGGGCAGAAATCATGTTTATGCATGTGGTTATTGACGTTACTGTAGTATGAGGCAGAGCAGGACCGAGTGTTGTGGAGCTGAGTACGGCCGCTGGAGCGATTGTCATACAAATACCCGCCTCGCGAACACCGGGACTTTTATTAAGACGGGACAGGACACAGTCGCCGAGCGCCTGCACTATTTCCGCTCTTCCGGTTATGATCAAGCCTGCAGTCTCCCTCTCATTTACTGAAGCTTTCGCGCCTCGATTGCCCCCCGGTGACCAGTCCCAGTATAGCCGCCCCACTGTGTTTTCTAATGCAGGCAAGCTAAATAATAAAATTACACTTCAAATATTTTTCCCCCAAAGTTAGTTTATGTCACTGAAGGCAGTTATCATCACGATGATTTCATTTCAAGTGTTCGTTTTTCAAATAAGTTTAGTTTGAGTTAGTTATTTGATGCTATAAAAACGGGGGGTGTGACGTCATGATTGACAGCTGAAACTGACGGCTTCTCTGAGTGAAGTTGTCACTTAGGTACTAACTGACTTTTTTCGAAACTTTGGGAGCAGATTGGAGCTTTAGCTTTAATTTCTACATTTCCATAACTGTTTATTTCACACCAACATAATTAATTGTTCTGCATCTGCGAGAGTGTGGGCGGGCTTTTGATATTGCAGCTGTACTTCCTGCTCTACTTCCTGCGCTCTACTGCGCAACTCCGGTCCCGAAATCGCTACTGCGCAGACTCGGTCCCAAGATGTCCGCGCCGTGCAGGCCGCCTAAAAGCTTCAAATCTGCCAAGTGGAAACGGATGATGTCGAGTCGTCCATATTTTTTTTACGGTCTATGGTTATGATTATGAGGTAATGCAGCTATGTTTATCATATTAGATACATTTAAGTGTGTTGAAAATGATGTTATGACGTTACTCCGTGCATTCACTTGTTCACACTGCTAGGAGTAAAGCGCTTCTGCCAAATAAAACACGACACCGAGGGTAACGCAGATATGACGCAATTGAGAGGCGACTTCCTCATTCGCTATGCTGAAACGTCACGGTCCTTAGTTAAAATAGCGATTTTCTCACAATTTACAAATAGTTGGAAACATTTGGGATATTGTAGGTAGGCCTACTCAACTGAACAAAATATATAGCACGGGCCTAGTGGTTTTTGGATATTTTACTGCAAAAATACTACATAGTTCACCTTTAAACAGATTATCGAACAAGAAAAAAATGGAGGGACTTTGATGTTGTTGATCGTAATTGATTGTTGTCCCGCCCTTGCTCCAGTAAATACATCATCAGAGAAGAGATGTTGAGGGATGGGAAGTATATTTACACCCCTGTGGAAACTGCTTTATTTATTGTAAATTATGTTTTGGTTTTTTATACTGTTTCTTGATGTTATTGTTTTAATAATAAACTTTAAAAAAAAGAATTTCATTAAAGATTACCAGGCCAAAAATAATATTACGGATAGGCTACATCATTATAATACCGCAATAATTCACAAAAAAAAAAAAAAAAAAAAAAATAGAATGGTCAATTGTGATTTCATGGTGACTTTCTCACCTATTAGAAACAGGCTAACGTTACTCACTGTGAATACTTGAAACTCGTTTTAGTCTAGCCGTGTATTGCTTCCTGATATTTACACCAAAAAAAACAGATATTGCTATCTACAGCAATCAAAACATCCCCTTCAGTGCCACTTCAATCCATATTACTAATTCAAAACGGGGTTTCTCAGTGCGCAAAACAAGTATGCTAGTCTATTTATCTACCAACAACAGCGCTGCTAACAGAAGCTCTCAGACAGCCTAGCTGTCACCTTCACTCTGAACAACTGATCAATAACCATACAACAGCACATCGAAGATGTCAGATACAACCCTTAGTATGCGTAATGATGATATGGGATATGAAACCTACCTTTAAGTGTTTCGATAAGCGGGTCTTTTGCTGGCATTATTGTCAACGCGCATATTCCGCCACATCTATCATGCAAATAACCTCATCAGAGGTTTGTTTCCTCAAGGTTGCTTCATGAGTGACATGTGAAATGGTGCCACCCGTCATTAATGTACATCTACCGCCCCATATGATGGTGGTGATGAAGATGATGATGGCGCCCTCTCTATTAATTCAGTGAATCTACAGGTCGTTTCCAAACATTACGCAAACCGTGGAAGAGCTTGTTTTAAAATTTCACCACAAATTAATAACATGAAAAATTATAGCATAGCCAATTAAAATCATTTTCACACTCTCACTTGTGTATTTAATTTGTCTAACAACATGCACAAGTGTAGATTGCATTTTTTTCTGAAGTCATGAACATGGCCAATCCATCGCATTCAAATTATCTATTGTGCTTGGGAATTTTATTTTATATTTATTTTTATTAAATGACCAGATCTGTTGTCTTGCCTAAATACACAAAATTAAATATTCTTTCTGCATAATTAATAACAACTGCAGTTTGGTTGGAATTTATTTATTGATTTATTTAGTGGTGTAGGCTAATTATCTTTCTTTCAAATTAGTACAATATGCATTGACAGTTCCTTTAGTACAACGTTGGGCCTTTGTTTGACAGCAGTTAACATTTACTTTTCTTGTTGTTGAGAAAGTCTTAGATCCTAATTGGATCTACTTCACTGGAGGCACAAATCTGCTGTGAGGCAACATCTCTGTTAAATTCACCAAGCATGCTTTTACTTACAGGTTCTTCCATTAGGACTGATTTGAAGCATACGGTAAAGGACGGCAACTACCGGTTACGTCCCAGTGTGGTGCCTGAAAGGATGGAGCTTATGAAGGCTGCAGCAGGATCTAGACGTAAGCAGTGTTTAACGTTAAGGAAACTGCATGGTGGTTAGGCAGGCTTACTGAATGTTGATTTGTAACCTTTTCAGCCATGATGATACTACACTGTAATGCAATATACTGCACATGGAAGCAAATTCTGATTGTATTAATTGAAGAGGTTAAATCAAGCCATCCTAGTCGTATGACATCTTTCTTTCAGATGAATAAAATCGGAGTTATATATAAATGTCCTGGCTAATCTAAGCATTATAATGCAGTGAATGGGAGCCAAAGAATGTGCATCTATCCATTATAAAAGTAATCCACACGGCTCCTGGGGGTTAATAAAGACCTTCTGAAGCAAAGAAATGTTTGTGTACGAAGAATTTCCATATTTAACACAAAAATATCTCCTGCCAGACCGCCTTCCATATTCATCATACTGAAAAAGTTTAACTGACACAAAGTATGACTGGGACTGCGAGAGGCGTTAACTACGTTACACTTTCTTCGTAAGTTAAATAAGGAAGGTGGTTTGGCAGAAGCTAGATTTAAATATGTGTTAAATATGAATAGTTTTCTTACAAAAACATATCACTTCTCTTCAGAAGGCCTTTTTTAATGCCCAGAGCATGTGGATTACTTTTATATTGGATGCTCTTTATTTTGGGCTCCCATTCATGCCATTATAAAGCTTGGATAAGCCAGGACAATTTTAATATAATATCTGAAAGAAGAATGTCATATACACCTAGGATGGCTTGTGGGTGAGTAAACCATGGGGCAATTTTTTATTTTTGGGTGAACTATCCCATTAGAGGCACCATGAAATAACAATGTACCTGTCAGACACAGACGAGGACACAGATGGATTAGTGCACGTGCAAAGTTTATTATCAGAGGTTACGGACACAGGTGATACTTAGGTGGATGGTGACACTCAGACGAAGGACGGTGATGGTGAAGACGACGATGAAGGTGAGGACGAAGATGACGATGAAGATGGTTACAGATGAGGGCTTCTTGGAAGGACAGGTAGTCAATGGTGGGATCGGTGCAAGACCAGACATTGAGTGTGAAGGTGAGGAGTGTTTAAGTAGTGTTGCTGGTGATGGTGCACAGGTGATCAGAATGCCGGTGATGGGAACGAGTGGGTGTGGCAGTGTCTGATGGCTGTGAGGGCGTGACAGTACCCTTATTTTATGATGTGCCCTTATAATATTTAATGGAATATAAGGATTCTGAAGTGTGCATACGATGGACGATTTACTATCCCATGAGGCCACGGGAGAGGATTTGTGAGCGGCAGTGAAGTGACATAACTGACATGGTCAAGTGATAATGACGAATGTAGTGCGTACAGATTACATACACACTCATATAGAACATACTTTTTTTTAGCAGAAGTGAAGTAATTACTTGCTCAAAATAAGTACCTATACTCAAGAGAGTATGTGACTGGATGCAGCCACACTGCCACAGACTAATTGTGATAATCTGTACACACTGAGATGTGTGGTGGGCAAAGGTGTCATCGTTAGAGAGACACCAAGTACCTGCAGTGAATTCAGATTGATAGGGACACTTAAGTCACCTCAATGGAAAAATGTGTCCCAATCACCCTGAATTCAAGTCATTCCCCTGAGAGGTGAGGCAGAAGAGTGGATATTAATTGGTAAACTTTGACTTGACTGTAACACGATCACATTGCATTTTCAGGAGAAAGCAATTAAAATGTGTGGGGGTTGGTAGAGTGAACTTCACAAGCAAAAACAAACATGGTTAACTCTGTCAGAAAAAAACACTGAGCAGGTAAAAAATTATTCTATTATTATAAGAGATTCATCCTAATTACTTACATGCTGGTTTTATTTTAGGAATGTTTTAATGTATAATTACCTTTACTAAAAAAAAAAAGTTATAAAACAAAGATTTTTTCTTTCTATTTTAAATATTCACATTTAAAAGGTTGACAATTCTGTCATTAATTACTCCCTCTTTTCAATCCAAACTCATAAGACTTAAGATTTATTTTTTATGTTTTGTTAACTGAAATAAATCAATAAAATATACAGTGGGGTAAAATAGTATTTAGTCAGCCATCAATTGTGCAAGTTCTCCCACTTAAAAATGTGAGAGAGGCCTGTAATTTTCATCATATGTACACTTCAATTATGAGAGACAGAATCAGTTTTTTTTTTTAAAGAATTTATTTGCAAATTATGGTGGAAAATAAGTATTTGGTCACCTTCAAAAAAGCAAGATTTCTCACTCTCACAGACCCGCAACTTCTTCTCTAAGAGGCTCCTCTGTCCTGCACTCGTATTAACGTAAAAACCTCCTTACATCAGCAAGGGCATTGAAGATGAAACGTGGCTGGGTCTTTCAGAATGACAATGATACCAAAAACACCGCTCGGGCAACAAAGGAGAGGCTTCGTAAGAAGCATTTAAAGGTCCTGGAGTGGCCTAGCCATGCAGTCTCCAGATCTTAACCCCATAGAAAATCTATGGAGGCAGTTGAAAATCTGTGTTCTAAATCATCACTGCTTTAGAAAAGATCTGCATGGAGGAATGGGCCAAACTACCAGCAATAGTGTGAAAAAACCTTGTGGCGACTTACAGAAAACATTTGACCTCTGTCATTGCCAACAAAGGCTATATAACAAAGTATTGAGATAAACTTTTGTTATTGACCAAATACTTACTTTCCACCATAATTTGCAAATAAAATCTTAAAAAATCCGACAATGGGATTTTCCGGATTTTTTTCTCATTCTGTCTCTCATAGTTGAAGTGTACCTATGATGAAAATGACAGGCCTCTCTCATCTTATTAAGTGGGAGAACTTGCACAATTTGTGGCTGACTAAATACTTTTTTGCCCCACTGTAAATATTAGATGATAAAAATTGTTTTAATGAAAATTAGAAATTAGTAATAATTTAAATTAAATGTATAAAAGGGTAATACTGAGTGCTGTGTTTTTCCATCGACAAACCTGATGCACTACATACAAAATGTAATTTTTAGTTGAACAGACTGTAGGTGCAAATGAAGAGTTCTGGCAAATGGGAAGAGTTTGGTCTGTTCCTCAGAGAAAGCTATCATAGATCATACAGATCCAAACCCTGTTCCTAGAGGCATACCAACAGTGCAAATTTTAAATGTCTCCCTTAATCGACCCATCTATTTCTGGTCTTGGAGTCTCTATTAAAGGGGGGGTGAAACACTCAGTTTCAGTCAATCTCATGTCAATCTTGAGTACCTATAGAGTAGTATTGCATCCTTCATATCTCCGAAAAAGTCTTTAGTTTTATCATATTTATAAAAGAAATATGGGCTGTACCGAGTCTTTCCGGAAAAAACCGAGCGCCTGGAGGCGTATCGTGTGGGCGGAGCTAAAGAATCACAAGCGCGCAAAGCGGTGACGTCCTCAAGCGTGGAGAAACCCATCTATCTCAGCTAATACAGATAATGATCCACAATCAAATCTGAGGCTGAAATAAACTGAACAGGAGAAACGGCAACATCAGGACGTCCGTCTCTGTGGTATGTAAGTTACTGTATTTAATGGCCTCTCCACATTTCTGTGTCTTTACTCGCAGTGTATGAGGACATGATTCGGTTTATGGACTATTGTATGCGACTAGACCTTAGAAGTAGCAAGCAGAACGGTTTTGCACGTCAGACTAGTGTAACGTTATACAGAGAACAACAATGGAGTAACCGTTAGTGCATTTGAATGACGAAGCACGCGATCGTATCGTTTACTGATGTTTACTCATGCGACGGTAGCCAATAGCAGAGACATTTGAAGTTGATTTACTCACCGGCATCTTCCAAAGCAGGACCGCTCTGTCAAAAACACACTTCTTTGGTATGATTTGGTGAAGTCCTGTGACAGCAGTGACCGTGGAAATCCACTTTGCGACGCGACTGAAGCGATGCCTTGAAGCTTCCCGTCATTTCTGCGTTCAAATCGGTTCAAATGCAGCGCTGCCTTCCCGGGGCGCGACATAAGTGTTCACGGAGGACTGGATCTGCACCTGAGAGACTGTTTACAGCGTGCATTTCCTCTCTCTCCCTCTAGTTACGCGCGCGCGCACCCTTCCGGGAGAAGAGCCCGTACAGCCCATACAAGGACCTTCCGCTCTATTTAACGTCAATTAGACCCATACTCGAAAAAAAACTCGCCGAAACTTGTGAGAAACCGGAAGGAGTATTTTTAACACAGAAATACTCCATCAAACGTCCAACATTAGTTTTTGAAACTTTGTCTATGTTTAGGATGGGAATCCAAGTCTTTAAAGGTGTAAAAAGCTCAGTATGCATGAAACAGCATTTCACCCCCCCTTTAAGGAGCTGATGAGTTGAGTCAGGAGTGCTTGATTAGGAAGAGTAAATGTGTAGTGTTGGTGTGCCTCTAGTGAACAGGGTTGTGAAACACTAGCCTAACCATGATCTAAAGATCAAGATTTCTTTTGGGGTACGTTTCTTTACTGACTACTTAACTGTCCATGACGCTCATGTCTGCTCTCTGTCAAAAAGGCAGATCAATGTTAGGTTCCTGGTGAAGAGCTAAACTGGTGACTGCCTGAAATAGGACACATGGGAAGGATAATCATGGAGAGCAGAGGAGCATAATCACCATCAGTAGAGAGTCAGAATTGCTTTTGAAACTCCACAGCTGTCCCCTGTGGATATGCCAATCTGTTCGACTGCAGAGTGGCTCTTCAAGAAGAACCGTCAGTATGAGAGAGATTGTCACCAAAGTCTCCCGCACAATTATGTAGTCCATGAAAAGATTTTTGACATACATGACGTCACTAAAATCAACATTCACACTGCAGTGACCTGTTTCTTGTAGTATTAGTAAAAAATAATATATAAAAAAAAAACTTATTACCAAGATAGCAGCAGCTGATACTTTACAGAGAAGAGGTCTCAGAAAGATTTGCCCTCATTCCCTTTTTAGCGTATAAGCAGCATCATGGGAAGTATAAAATAATCACAAATCTGGTTAAATAAAGTCGTTAAATGAGGCTGCAAAGCTGGGCTTTTTCCACTGATGGAGCAAATCTGAAAGCACATATTACCCACCAACTCACTAAGCAACAGCTGAGCTTGAATCAGCTCCACGTTAGAACCAGCCAACTGGCACATTCCCAGTAAAGCCAGATCCAGGGAGAACCAAGATGAGTGGATATTCTAGTGCAGATCTGTTTTATAACAACTTGAAAGATGATTCAATACACTATGTTGCTTAGGAATCATCACAAAAGACCAACACTTATTTTCACTGCTGTTAAGAATCGTTTATTTATTCAATAATCGGCTTGCTAATTCTTTCTAAGCATTTTGGTTGAGCCTAAGAAGACGCATTCAACACCTTATTTTTTTAAAAACACAACATGCTTGACAAAGCCATAAACCTATAACACACAAAAGAGGTAGTGGTACATATGCTGAGGCATTTTTATAATATTGAAAACAAAGTCAAACTTTTTTTCTTTTAGCTGTTGTCCATTAAAGAATGTAAATGCAAACAGTTTCAAGAAATTTGCTATACGGGACAATAACAATTTGTTTTAACCATATATTAATTTATTCAAATTACTTGTTCAAATATTTGGGGAAGAAATATGCAGCCTTGATGAGCATAAGAGACTTCTTTCAAAAACATTATAAAAACTTACTGACCCCCAATGAATGAATGATAGCGTACTGTTCCAATACAGAGAATGTTGTTAATTTACAAATTTGAATCCTCAAAAATATATTCCTCTCTACCTGACAACCTGTGCCTATATGACAACTTTGATTTTATATATATATATATACTACATGTGCTTTAAACTAGGTTTTAAAAAGATGTTTCCTTTTCTTCATCATAGACACTCATACATCATTGACCCATACAACGGATCCTAGCAATAACCCAAAAGGAGAGGAGAATGGCAGGGGAATATTAAGGTGACAAATTCGAAAAATATGTTCAAATATGATCAAATTGTTATGAATGTTTGAACCAAACAACTTTATGCCCTCTGATAATTGAATCTATTCGTACCTCCGGATAACCCTATATGAGTCACAGTCACAAAACACACAGTCACCACCGCACGGTGACGAAAGCTGCCAACATTGACGAAACACAGGCGCGAGAGATTTTACACTTTAAACATCAGTCACTGTCTTCATCAAGAACACAAAAAGCACTGCTTCCTCTCTACCTGACAACCTGTGCCTATATGACAATATAGCTTATGTAATCTCAGCTCAAATTCTGTTAAAAGCCACCGGAAAAGAAGAGTTTTGTACTTTGGTGAGCACTGATTTGACAGCAGGTGAGAGTGTAAGTGGATTATGTCACATTAAATGTCATGAAGGCACTTGTCATCATCTTCTTGCTACTTTTGCTCCAGAGGCGACCCCTGGTTGACCCGTCGCTATGATTGGATCCTTCACACGTGGCAGCTTCCATCAGGCTTAACGTCTGCGCTGGCTGCATGTTGTGGATCCGGTTTACGACCCGGTTAGGCAAAGCACAGCCAAACACCTTCTTGAAGCCCTTGCGGAAGTGCTTAGACACCAGGGCGTACACGATGGGGTTCAGGCAGGAGTTGGTATATGCCACCAGGTGAGAGAGAATACGGATGACATAGGTTGTGTGGTTGAGCGGGAAGTGGCCGAACCACATACACAAGATAACCAGATGATGCGGCAACCAACATATACAGAAGAGCACAGCCACGATGATTATCATCTTGGTCACCTTGCGCTTGGCCTTGCGGGATTCCGACATGTCCTGCATGGGGTCCACGGAGGTCCACAGGTAGCGGATGGTGCGGGCGTAGGTGATGCCGAGAATGAGGACTGGGATGAGGTAGCCGAATACGAAGGTGCAGACGTCCATGGCTCGACGATGATATATGTTCCACGCCGGGATGCAAAGGGTGGTTCCGTTTAGATCCATCTGCTGGAAGTAGCTGAGATAAGGACTTGAGAAGAACAGCGATAGTGCCCACACCAGGCTAATGGAGGTCAGAGCATTACGAGGTGTTCTCGTCTCTCTCGAGCGCAAGGGGTACCGAATGGCGAGATATCTGTTGAGAAAAAGCAATTATAATACATCAATAAATGTGTTTTTTTAAATTATTATTATTGCTAAATTAATTAATTACTAGTAAGTCACAATGGACTCTTATTTTTATGGAATATTGCAGGGTTTATTATAAATGATTTATCAGTGCACGCTGCATTATTTTTTTAATGTTCCATCATAATCAAAATAACTCCCCTTCCCTCTTCACTGTAAAAAAATTATTTAGAAAAAAAGTTACCTGGTTGCCTTAAAATTTTGAGTTCATTGAAATTAAAATTTTGAGTTAATACAGTGAACATTTTTTGAGATTCGACAGCCTTTATTAAAATATTATTCAAAGATTTTGTAAGCATATTGGGTAATTTGTGTGTTTTATTTCTGATGACGCAGTTAAATATGCCAAATTGTGCTATTTTCATAATTTATCAATTTTTTATGTGGTTCAGATACCATAATATTTTGAGCTTCTATTTATTAAACAAATTTCCTTCATTGTATCAACTCAATTTTTTAATTTCTATATACTCAACATTTTAAGGCAACCAGGTTACTTACTTTTTTAAGTTAAATCAACAAAAAACAAAAAAAAAACATTTTTTACAGTGTTTGTATTGCCAAAAGTTTTGGGATGCCAGTTTTTACATGCCCATGAACTTTAATGACATCCCATTCTTAATCCGTAGGGTTTCATATGGAGTTGGCCCAACCATCTATAACAGCTTCAACTCTTCTGGGAAGGCTTTCTACAAGGTTTAGGAGTGTGTTTATGGGAATTTTTTTATATTCTTCTAGAAGTACATATGTGAGGTCAGGCGCTGATGTTAGCCGATAAGGCCTGGCTAGCAGTCTCCGCTCTAATTCATCCCAAAGGTGTTCTATCGGGTTGAGGTCAGGACTCTGTGCAGGGTCTACAAACCCAGACTCATCCATAGGATAACCAGTAGACAGAGAAGTCTCCACTGCTCTCAAGTCCAGTGGCGGCGTGCTTTACTCCACTGCATCCGACGCTTTGAATTACACTTGGTGATATAAGGCTTGGATGCAGCTGCTCGGCCATGGAAAACCCATTCCATGAAGCTCTGTACGCACTGTTCTTGAGCTAATCTGAAGGCCACAGGAAGAATGTAGCAATTGACTCTGCAGAAAGTTGCAGATTTCTGCACACTGTGCACCTCAGCATGCGCTGACCCCGCTCTGTGAATTTATGTGGCCAACCACTCCGTGGCTGAGTTGCTGTAGTTCCCAATTGCTTCCACTTTGCTATAATAAAACCAACAGTTGACCGTAGAATATTTAGTAGTGAGTACATTTCACAAATAGATTTAATAAACATGGCAACCTATCACGGTGCCACACTTGAATTCACTGAGCTCCTGAGAGCGACCCATTCTTTCATTAACGACCAGTCATTGTAGAAGCATCTGCATGCCTAGGTGCTTGATTTGATACACCTTTGGCCATGGAAGTGATTGGAACATCTGAATTCAATTATTTGCAGGGGTGTCCCAAAACTTTTGTCACAATAGTGAAGAATGTGTTGTTAGTAATAAACAAAAAAGTGCAATTCAGCACAAATTATTCTGCACAAATACTCTTTACAGTAAAATGCTTATTATATTCTCATTATGTTATTTAATGCCTAATTAAACAGTTGCATTGTTTTCAAAACTATGCCAAGAGAATGATTTTTTTATTATTTATTTGCATCACATCGTCAAATTCGTTAGCAATTAAAGTTTCTTTTTGCATTGTTCTGATTAAGTGCCGTGCATGCTAACACTTTTCCTTCGGAAGCCTACAATTACTGCATATTACTGACTATAACATCTCTATCAATTACGCGTTTCACGATTTGCTGAACTGGAAAGAAAAGCGCGCGCTGTTTGTGCGCTACAGGATCGTACCTGTCCAGAGACACAGCTGCCAGAGTAAAGATGCTTGCGTACATGGTCAGGTAGATGATAAAGTGCACAGCTTTGCACACGAATGGTCCAAATATCCACTCGTCCATGGTGTAGATGGTAGCCTGGAGGGGCACGCAGAAGACGATGAAGCAGAGGTCCGCAAGCCCGAGGTTCAGAATGAACAGGTTGGTGCTCTTTTTGTTCATCTGGCCGTTGCGGATGAGAACTGCGAGCACAAGACAGTTCCCCACGGTACCAACCAAAAAAATGATAGAGAATACGACAGAAATGATCACCGACTCAACTTTCCAGTTGGAAGAGAAGTGAATCTGCTGAGATGTGTTCATCTTGCATGCAGTATAACGTCAAAAAAGCTTCAACGCTGTATGCACCATCTGGACACGTGTAAAGAACATCTACATTGTCATTTTTGCGTCCTATAAATCAGGATACCCAAACACAGCGAGAAAAGAAAATCATTTTCTATCTGGACGGTTTTCACGCAGGTACAGATGAGGACGGTGGATGTGATTGAAACATCTGAACATCACTCCCTTCACCAGCCTCCTCCCCCCTTACACTCAACTATTTATCAAGAACTTTCTTTCTTATACACTGCAAAACATTATATAAACGACGATAAATAAAACGTATTTCGAAAAAAATAAAATAAATTATATATATATATATATATATATATATATATATATATATATATATATATATATATATATATATATATATATAAGAGCAGTGCATACGAAAGAAAAAAGGGCTCTGGAGCGCGCGTAAACGTCACATCATTTTGATTTTCCTGGCGAAAACAGTCTATGACAGGGCTATTCAAATCTTACCCTGGAGGGCCATTGCTGTGCTGAGTTTCGCTCCAACCCTGATCAAACACACCCAACCTGTGATTTTCTAATGATCCTGAAAACATTGATTAGCATGTTCAGGTGTGTTTGATTAGGGTTGGAGCTAAACTCTGCACCGCATTGGCCCTCCAGGGTAAGATTTGAATAGCCCTGGTCTATGACGTCAGGGAAGGTCTCGTTTTTTAAGTTTCGTTTCAATTCGTTCACACATTAACTGTATGGATGGCTCCACTGTGACAATAGTGTGACAATATACCCCTCTACTGGAGCATGTTGTCACAAAAGATCAAATGCATCTTTCTTTCTTTTTACAACAAATGTTGAAATGTTCAATAGCAAATGTCTATAAAGAAACTAATAGGGGAAAAAAATTAAACCTTGAAAAATATGTGTGGCAACCCCGCTGTCCCCTTCAGTACAGCTAATTTAAAGGGATAGTTCCCCTAAAGTTGAAGATTACCCTATGATTTACTCAGCCATCATCCTAGGTGTATGATATTCTTCTTTCAGACTAATACAATCAGAGTTATTTAAACATGTTCTGGCTAATCCAAGCATTATACTACAGAAGTAAATGGTATTCAGTTTACGAAAAAAGTGTAACTGCGATGTATGACATTGGACATTGTGGGAGCGTTTTTAACTGTGAGACAAGTTACACTTTCTGCATCGGTTGAACACATTTACATTTAATAATTTATAATATGGAAGGCAGTCTGGCAGAAGCTAGATATTTTACATTATAAAGTTTTAAATTGGTCAAACAAACCCATCACTTCACTTCAAAAGGCCTTTATAACCTCCTAGCGCCGTGGGGATAACTTTTAAAAGGATGGATGGATGGATTTTTTTGGGCTTCAAATTTAGGGCTACCATTCACTGCCATTATAATGCTTGGATTAGCCCGGACATATAACTCTGATTTTAAAAGTCTGAAAGAAAAACCTAGCTTGAAGGTGAGTACATCATGGAGTAATTTTAATTTTTGGGTGCACTATCCCTTTAAGGATGGATGTTTCAATCACAAAAAAAAAAAAAAAAAATCCACCGTTTTTAGAAATACGGCTTAAATTCTTTCCTACATTTAGATATTTGGGCAAAAGCATTTTTGTCTCAGTGCATGCATTGTTTTAGTTTGGCAGGGTAACCGCTAACTTAGCTTAGCATAATGAATAGAATCCTGTGTTGCCAGCTATAGCATGTCCTAAATAAAATGATTAAAAAAAAAGACACCTAATTACTTTTTGTGGCCTGCAAATAGCGATGTAGATAAAGACTAGGCGATTTTCTTGGCAGATGTTGACATGGGATTATATTATGAGGAAGCACAGGCGAAGCACTGCTATTTGGGTGCACTGCAGAGATGCCATGCAACACATTGCGATCGCTCAACAGCCAGAGGACTTGAGAATGAGAGCCGTGATATCTCTCCGCCCAAGTAGTGCTTCATAATATAATAATATAGTCTCATGTTAACATCTGACTATAGGAAAATCGCCTAATCTTAATCTGCATCGCTATTTGTACTCGTTGTGAATACGCAGGCCACAAGAAGTAATTAGGTGTTTTTTTTTTTTTTTTTTTGATCAGTTTTACTCGAAATATGCTAGCTGGCAATATAGGATTCCATTCATTATGCTAAGCTAAACAAGTGCCAAACCTGCCAAACTAAAACAATGCATGCAGTGAGAAAAAAAAGCATTTGCCCACATATCTAAATGTAGGAAAGAATTTAAAGCTACACTGTGTGATATTTTCCCCCATCTGCAGCGGTGTAAAGGTATATGACTATCCAGTGAATAATAGTTTCTGTTCCTCTCAATTCCGATTTCGTTTTAACTCCTACGGTGGCCGATTTAGTCCAAGATTAACATGGCAATCCCCCTCTTCACATTCGACACGGTGCCATCGAGTGTTAAAACGCGAAAGGCGAAACTTGAATTTACGGGTATGTCCCTCTTTGGCTAATGTACTTTCAAGATGGAGGGGCAACATGGCGACCGGCATTCGAACCCCTCACCCGTATGTATTTTCAATGGCATATTATAAACTTACGAGAATACTTTATTACTTGAAAGAAGTAAATATACATTAATGAGCACATATATTTGAAAGAACTAAGTGTTTTTAGCTAAGAATAAACTAAAAAAGTTACACAGTGTAGCTTTAAATGAGCCCTTTTTCTAAAAACATGTGAGTGTTCTTTTAACAAATCAAATGCAGCTTCTGAATAGTTTAATCAGCAACCATAAGAGAAGTAACCACAAGAGACACATGAGCATTCCCAGCAATCAATTTTGCATTTAAAAGATGTCTAATATCCATCTAAACACAGCCATGATGTCAGGCTAAAACAAGGCAAAATTTGGGCTGTCAGTGAAAATGCAATAGACGTTAAATAGCCCAAGAATAGACTAGTCATCTAGAACATGAACATGTCACCCACAGAATGAAACCAAACACCTTGTAATCACTGTTGACATTGCTTACATCATAGCCAGACTATATTGGGTCTTTAGTTAACTGAGACGGTGAAAAGACGTCTATTGCTTGCTGCGTAAGATTGGTCTCCTATTGTTTTTATGATGAGAGTTCACATTCTTAGACATCATTTATCTAGACCTGCATTTGACAGCTAGGGCATCTAACATAATGGCATGGTATATGGAGCATCCTAATTATGGAGGGGGAAAAAACAAAACAAAAAACATGCAAATATTTCACTAATTTCTGGAAATAACCACCACAAAATCAGTCATTTTGATCTCACAAAAATCACAAATTATGTGTGTGTGTGTGTGTGTGTATATATATATATATATATATATATAAATATATAAAATAGAGAGAGAAAGATACTGGTGGAATATTTTTTTTTTACTGCGTGATATAGGTCTTAAATTTCATTCATAATGGTCTTAAAAGGTCTTAAAAAGTCTTAAATTTGACTTGGTGAAACCTGCAGATACCCTGAGCTTGTGTTATCATGGTGGTGCCTACTGCTTTATTAATCCTCATTCCATCTCCATCTTCTCTCTCATGATCCTGCAACAGATCACATTAACGCTGCTGACATATAGCTAATGTAAACTATAGCTGTTAATGTATAGCTATAGCTAATGTTAAATGTGTACCAATCGTAAAAAAAATTGTACAATTGAATCATTGAAGGTGTATAAAATCGCTTTAAAAAGCCTGCACACTCTATCAATAAAGAAAAGGACAAACATTGTGAGATACAACCACTGTTTTAATGGCAATATGTGAGTTTCATACGTGTACCAAATACGTGAGGCTTTACCTTTTGGGGTAAAGGGTGTTTGTAGCATGATGTGCTGACAAATTTGCAGCAATGAACCAGTCCCAGAATAATCACTGTTAGGTTTAATACATAATATCGCTATTGGTTTGTGATATAGCTCTTATGTGTTTTTAGCACAACTGTAAGGCTGAATTTAT
This sequence comes from Pseudorasbora parva, assembly GCF_024679245.1. Lineage (NCBI taxonomy): Eukaryota > Metazoa > Chordata > Actinopteri > Cypriniformes > Gobionidae > Pseudorasbora > Pseudorasbora parva. The sequence continues at coordinate 32,481,815 of NC_090192.1, read as the reverse complement.
CATAAGTAGTATAGTAAAAAAAAAAATTATATTATATAACTTGCTAAAGTGTCGAAGATCCACTGTTTTTTTTTTATTTTATTTTATTTTTTAGATCCACTGTTTTTACATTCCGTTCAATGCAATCAGTGATACATCATCTTAAAAATAAAGGTATCAAAAGTGGGTTTTCACATAGAAAAACTATTTGAACATTTCAAGGAAAAATAACCTTTTTTAAATGGTAAATGGACTGCATTTATATAGCGCTTTCAACAGACCCTATGGCCATCCAAAGGGTTTTACATATTGCCTCACATTCACCCAATCATATACCGACGGTGTGTGTGATTTTAGTGTGAGGAACATTTTAATGATCTAAAGAATTGTTTTACACTTTATAGAACCTTTTGTGGGATGGAAGGGGATGTTAAATGTTATTTCTGGAATCACATATGCTTAAAAACTCATATATTTAAGATAAATATACAATATTCAGCATTATATATTAAATAATTAATATTCAGCAATATATTAATGCATTTGAAAGAAACTGTATTAAATGTTCTATTCCATTTTGTCCTCTGATCGCCCTCTAGAGGTAAATAAACAGAGTGACTTTTTACTACAAGAAAGTTCATTGAGTACAATCCCTGGGTGAATGACATCAGACAGGAGTACCTTTGCATATTGAATTATCTACGTATATATTTATGACATCTGCAATTCCGTACCATGACATACAAACAATAATGTGCAGTCATTTCCCTCATATCTGTTTATATACTGTATAGAATCTCAAACCACGATGTCACCAATTAGTCACAAGACTCAGTCATTGCTGGTCATGAGCTCGGATTGTGACAGGCAGAACTAATATCCTACGGTATCCTTTTCATCTGTCATTCATCTCATCCTGGACCCAGAGACTTGACCCAGTTCCCTCAGAAGAACCCCATTCAGCCAGACCTGCCCCTGTCTGAACCCCACCATCCTTACTGCGTGAGTCACGTTTTTCCACTGCTACACATACACATACATGTGTTACTATGTTTAACCACTGCTCTTTATACTGAAGGATATCCAGGAGACAGAGGTGTACCATTTGTTTCCTTCTAGATTCAGTGGCATTATAACAAGAGTTTCAAGCTGATAAAACTGCATAGGAGAAAGTTTCTGAAAATGTAAAATAGATAGGACTTAGGCCTACACTATGTCTTATGTTGCATTGCCAAGTCACAGAAAACACGCTGAATCCAAGCAAACATTTAATTACAAAGTTATGTATGTATAGAGTTACTTTCTTCATATAAAGGTATTTCTTAATTGTAATATCGGTTTTTGACCTTGTGATTTGCAGCAACATGTATGCATGAACATGTAAATGCGCAAGTGTACCACAAGAGGGCAACACTGTCACAAAAGATGATAAAACTGTGGCACTGGATCGACACAAAACTGATGCTTAATATAGTTTTAAGCCATAACAGAACTACCCACCTGTTGGTATGATTCAGCGCTAACATATTTTTATATGTTGGCATAAGCGAATGAGGAAGGTTTCAAACCATAATGTTCCCAAACATCTTTTTTTTTTTTTTTAAATAAATAAATAAAGCAGCACACTACATCAAATAGATTTCAGGAAAATGAACCAAAACAGAAGACTCAACATGCTTATGGATTTTTATGGTATTTAAGGTATTAATTAATATTTTAAGATACTACATTTGCTAAAATATAATAATAAAAATAATAATACTTACTATGTATTCATATTATTAGTTATGGCAGCATTTCTGATGATTTTCATAAAACTTTCACCAGAATATTTTGTTGTAGGCTATGAATATCTAAAGATGCGATATAAAAACATTTGATCCTAGCTTCATGCATTTATTTATTCTTTCATTAAAAAAAGTTTCATAAAATAAAAATCTAAATTTTGAACAAAAAGCATCGAAAATCACATGCATCCTGATCTGATTTTAGAAAGGTGATCAAAGCACAATGTTTGATGGTCACATCATTTTACATGTGCATAAGCTCTGGCAGCACCCAAAATCACATATTCTCTTGAGTAGGTACTTATTTTGACTACTACTTCAAGACTACTAAAAAATTGTTTCTATATAGTATGAGTGTTTGGGTTATATGAGTGTAATCTGGACGAACTATATTCACCATTCTGTCATTAACATGTGACCTACCAGTGTCAGTTGCGTCACTTCACTGCCACTCACAAATCCTCTCCATGGCCTCATGGGATAGTAAAGTGCATCTCGCTTGAAGTAGTAGGTTATCCAGGTACCTTTTGCCTGCTCTTTCATAAGTACTGTGAATTCGGACATACTTATTTTTGTCACATACAGTTTTTTGCCTACTATATACTATGAAAATATGCCATTTTGGATGCAGCCAATAGGCAAATTCCAATGAGAAGTGAGCATGCCTATGCCCTATACTCACTCCAAAGGGCAGAGCCCTTGAAATGAGGACTTTGGAGGGAGCGGGGCACTTGTGTGTAATAGTGAAGCCGCTTGGAACGCAGTTGTCAAAAGGAGCAAAGAACGACCACGTAATTTCCTCATCAGCTTCACGCGGAATGTTAATGTGAAAGTTTTTAAAATATGCTTTATATGTGTTTCCAATCTGCACCCCTACCTTGGAATGCCCCTACAAATGGCATTTTCCTCCCGAAGTGTCCTTCAAGTAGCCTAGAAATCTAGACACACCCTAGCAGCAGCAAATCTAATTTGCAGCCAGAGCGTCTAGCAACTCTCCGTTGGCTTGCGAGCTGGAAAAACCAAACTCTGGTCAGGCCAATCACATCATGTATAGAGGCTTAACATAATGACGGCAGAGTTGTGACGGTTCCACGTGCTATTCGAAAACAAAGAAACTGGTAAATGGCGGTCTTTTGCTTTTGCCGCGACTCTAGAAGGCTTGGAGTTAAGCTTTTCTTTGAGAAAAGAACAAAGAATGGAACTGAAGTTATTTTTAAAAAAGGAAGATGTGTTCTGAGTTTTGCCAACTAGATATGGCAAAAGTTTAATCTATCAACTCCGCTTCACCTTCTTCATTGCTCTGGTTGGTTGTAGCGCTTGCATGCAGAGGGACTTTGAAAGACAATCGTTTATGCCACCTCTCAGATTGAGCCCTGCCAATGGTGTGTTCTCAGACCTAACTTCATCTTGATGTGGGTCTGGCTTGTCAGGCTACCCTTAAAGGGTGCAAAAACGCAATTTGGAATCCGCCCCATTGCCTTTATTGCTTCGTCTTCACCTGTGTTTTGAGTCAGAGATTCTGTACTCTTATAGAAGATGTGTAATAGCACTCCCTACTGTATAACAGTAAAAACATGTATTGTTGGAAAATTACATAAATGGTTGGGAAGCGGTGTGTCATAAATGACAGAAAATTATGTCATTGGCAGAGAAAGTGTTAATTTTCAATGTCCTTTAATACAGTAGTGACAACAGCAAAAAAAGATAAAACGCCTCCCAAAGCCTTATTATGGAAAAAAAGAAGAAAAAAAGAGTAGGTGTCCATTCACGCTGAAGGTCCATTCTCTCCAGACTCTTTGCTGGTTGGTTACTACTTCTGAAAGAAATGCCTGAAATATCTGAGTGTTGAAAGTGGCCTAGGATGCCTCTGTAATGACTTAACCTTCTGTTGGTGGGTCACTGTCAAAATAATGACTACTGCTTTCGAAGTCAACTAAACAGAACTCCATTCATTCGGAGAAAGCAAAGAAAAACAGAGGAAAAGGAAATTTTTCCTTTCCTCTGACCATTTATCACTCTCCTGTACTTTCTTTACGTCACATAGTCTTTTTCTGAATACTCGCTGTCTGTTTTTGGCTATGGTTTTTCTGTGGCCTCCAAGTCCCAGTGATCCTTAAAGAATTGAGGGTTCTATATTTTCCGTTGGTCATAAATTGGTGCCTGCTTACACAACTGTTACTGCCACAAGGCTCTCGTATCAGGTGAGTCTGGCCTGAATGACCCCTTTCCGAGAATTCTCACTAGCGGAAATGACACAATAGGCTGCAAACTTGTTGCTCTGGTGAGCTCGTCGCACTTAAAGCTGCTGGGTGATATTGGGGTAACAAGAGCTGACAGCTTCATGCTGGCCACACATGGGAATATTTTGGGGCCCAAATTTGTGTCGGCTGGGTGGCTAAGAAAAGAGACACTATGGGAAGTGTAAGCTCTGCACATCTAGGGCCAGATTTACTAACCCAGCATATTTATTTGTAGGAGATACGTTTTCAGATGCAAAATTTATGGGAGGAGAGTATTTAACTGAATTAAGCAATGTGATTTACTATGGTTTCCACTAGTCAATTTACTGGCATTTGCACCATTATTTACCGCCCAAAAAAGCATGTCTTAAACCAGACGCTAATTTGTGTTGCTCTTGGTGGAAATGATGGTTCAGGCATGACAAAAGTCCTAGGGTCTTCTTGGACAACTCTGATGAACACTCAGTTTAAAAACAAAGAAAAGGTTTCGAGTCAAAATGACCCGGGGAAAGAATTCATTTGTGCGTTGTAGGGGTGACCCCGAATAGTCGAAGATTCGATGCATCGATATGCGGTGCTGAACTCGACCACCGATCTCACGGGCAAATCTTCGCAGGTGTTAAGCAGGCGCGGTGCGGAGCTTCATCTCCGGTGTGTGACCCTTTTAAGGGCGCTGGGCCGCCCCGCGGCTTTAAAATTCAAACACATTCAATGAGTGTACAGACACACACCGGTGGCGGCATTCGGTGCCTGTCCGAGGCGACTCAGGAAGTTGTTTAAAATCCTGCGGCGCCACGGAGCACCATTTCAAGGTTTTATATTAAAATTATATTTCCCTCAAATCATCAATGTTTACTGATTTTACCCTGTGCTACAAGATCGTGCAGCTCTTCTGTCAGAAGTCGATTCAAAATTGAGCTTGCACGTATATAATGTGCGCGTCTGGTGTGAGATCCTGAGACACGGCACTGATCTTCGTGTGCTGTATGCCTTTAGGCACAATCGTCTTAGGAACATGCATGTAAACGCACTCAAAGTTCTCTTTTCCTCTGTAGGTAGGTATTTTTTTAAGGATTATTAGGTTTAGTTTATTAATAGACTAGTATCGTGCCCCTCACAACCCATTCACACACACATAGATGATTCGACTATCGGTCGACCATAGAAAGATTCGACAATTCTGATTCGAATATGTAAATCCTTTGTCGAGGACACCCCTAGTGCGTTGTCAGTAGATCATGCACAGAACTTTCCTGTCGGGATTGCACTCTTACGCTAATTTGCCCTGTTTTGTAAACCGGACCCTAATCTGCAATAAAACATTCAAGCATATCCTTTTTGGAAAGCTTAAATAAATCTTTTTATAAAGCTTTTGTTGTTGTTGTTACTCAGGAGAATTGCCTTAATGCTACTAAATCTATGTCAAATCTAAAACCCCTAATTTTAATGGTGACTTGAGATTGAATAAGATTGAGATTAAAAAAGGTGTGTATCCTGACATAACAGCAAGAAACATACAATAACATAGAGTTTGACCAGTGTAGTGTGATTTATGAACAAATGACTCCTGTGAACCGGTTGGTTTTAGTGAATCAAAAATCATTCAGCACAAATTACTCTTTTTTTAATAAATCCAAAGCCCTTGTGAAGCCATTGAGCAAATCAGAGACGCTTTTAAATCAAATGCACAATATTTTATTCTGTCTATGAGGTTGTGCTATCGTTCTGCATGCCTTGCATCTTAGGAAGTGCATAACAAGGGCTGCATAACAGTCACTGTCAGACTCTAAGTAATGGTTTGTGTGTGTTGAGGCAGTGCACTCTGTGCAGGAAGTTTTATTTCATCAATGGCTTTTTCATGGAGGCCCGCCAGAGCCGAAGCGGTACGGACATGTACGGACGTGTCCCTAATTGTAACCTCATTTAGATTTACTCGAAACACCTGAGAACCGGCATCTGTGCATCTGCTTTAACTGGATAAAAGTGGCAGACTTCTGCATTAATGTAATATTTAAGAAACCAAGAAAGTTATGCACTTTTTTTTTTCTTTTACAAATCTGGGTTTCGTAAGGCTCGAGTTCTCTTCATCCCCTGAAATGCCTCTTTCCATTCGTGATAGCCTCACATGTTATGAATAGCGTGCGTTTCTAATATGTGTGTGTGTCTAGTGGATAGCGTCACTGCTTTGGGAAGGGGGCTAAAGGAGTGTTTCATTATAAACCTGTGCCATTAAAAAGCTGCTGGCGAGATCTGGCTTTTGGCTCCCACTCAAACTTTCTTCCTTTTATACATATGTAGTGCGTGTGTATGTGTGAGACTTCTTAAGGATCCCTAAGTGAGACCATTACACTACGACCTGATAAGAAATTTATTTATCAGTTTTTAGAGCTCTTGTTAAGCATCGTAAATCAACGTGAACTGTGAAAGCTTGTCGACGAAGTGCATTTGTAATGGAAAACCTTGTATGAATTACCGCAGTAAGATATCAGTTGAGACGCAGATGATCACAGGTCAGAGACTCAGTTTGTGCTTTTATTATTTCAATCTGGAGTTCGTCTGAAATGCGCACTAGAGAGGGTGAAGTAAGAGCTAAACTTAGATGTTTGTCACACTGCTCTGTCTCTCTGTCTTATCCTTGTTCGGACGGTTCTCAGAAGTTCAGGGGTCACGGAGGTCAGGTGGCGGTGCGTGCAGGTGCTTCTGGGAGTTTGGGAGAAGAAAGGGAGAGCGTGTGCAGGCAGCAGAGCCACAATCACGCAAGCTGCGTGTGGTTTGGCACTGGCAGCCAAGACCTCTCACTCTGCGCGTCTCAGACTTTCTCCCAGGGCTATCCAATCTTTTCTCCATCCTTCCACTCGCTCCGCCGGCTGCTGCCCGCCCCTGACTCCCAACCACACACAAATGGTTTGAATAAAAGACCGTCATGACTGGGCCATGTCTTCTGAAGAAATCCCAAAGAGTAATAGTTTACTTAGCCTAAATACCCCCGATTAGACGAATTGAAACATTGTTGTTATGCGGTGGAAACTCAAGGACCCATTGGCCGAGTCTTTTAACCCGATTCCGGAAAGAACCCACAGCAATTTCCTGTCATAGGTGAACCACAGGTTCTGGTGAACTTCAAACATACAAAAAAATTCAATTCCAAAAGGAACAGCAGCATCAACAAAGCACCTCGACGAAACTCTGGCACAAGTTACACAAAACAACAACTGTCCGGTGAGGCCTCACTGAACTGAACATCTCATAATATTTTCCTCCCATATTTACAATGACTTCATAAGTTGCACAAAACAACAACTGTCTGGTCCTGCCTCACTGAGCTGAATATCTCGTAACATTTTCCTCCCCCATTTACAATGCCGTCAGAAGGATTTTAGCATCTCTAATGCTTCCTGAAATTCACGGAATAACCTCTCTGACTGTCACGAACAGCTTCAGTTCTTGGAGGAGGATTAGATAAACCGGAGATCGGCATTTGACTCTAATAACCAAGCATTATACCTGTTTATAAGGAAGTACTTTTCCTTTTCACCTTTATTTACAGGATGTGTGCAGTACAGACTGGAAAATAGAGGTGGGATCGAGACCTGACCCCAGGTCAGACTCAAACTTGGTTCTCTGACAGCTAACAGCTCATGTATATGTTTTGAGACCAATGTATCACAAATATTTTTCCTTTTTATCTATTTTTATTTCCTTTTTTTTTTTGATAACGAGTGTAATTTTGTCATGATCGTGTGAATGGTGTTTTCTTGTTAATGCATATGATTGTTCTGCATCAGCAGCTTTTTAAAAAGCTAAACATCGAACTGCCGTTCAAAAGTATTATTTCATATTTTGAAGAATACTTTTATTCAGCAAGGATTCATTTTATTGATCTAATGATCTGACAAAAAATTCTGTCTTAACCCTTTAAGACCTAAGGGTATTTTTACAATTAATTTTTCGCCTGGTTTAATTTACTAAAAAGCTTGTAAAACATCAACCCTGTTGTGCACAGACAATTGACACACCTCTTTTTTTTCAAGACAAGTTGCACTGTCAGTATATTTGTGTTGCATTGATGTCACCTGAATGTAAAAAAAGTTATGGGACCATAAAGACAAATGAAAACATAAAACGGAAATTGAATCACTCAAATATTTATTGAAAACACACACAAATAAATAAAAGCTAAGCATATTTCCTCTGGAAAACAGTTTGTTCAAGTCTTTGGAGTCCTGGAACTCAGGAATAAACATAAGAACTTATACAGAACAAAAACTATTTACATTTTTCCAAAAAAAGTCCAGGCGTTTTTGGCCTATTTTGGATATTTACAGGTGCCAAGCCTCAAAACAGTTCCTATAAGGAATCAAACAGAGGGCCACATCACAGGCTTTGCATTTCCAGGGGGTGGCCTGTTTGACCTGCCTTGTCTGTTTGCAATTCACACATTGCCTTCTACCATAGGATACCACAATAACAGAGCTGGGGTTCATGCGTAATGACGCACACCAACGTGGCTGACGGATCAGCCTGTCATTGGTCAAAGCCTCACGCAAAGCGTCATGAGATATCCAAAATGGCAGCTAGCATCGAGCTAGCGGCAAAAATGACGGAACATTTATAAATTATGGACATCAAGCGGATAAATCTTGGATGTAAGCGTTTTGATTTATTGCTGAACAACTCCGAAAAGATGCACATGTTCCAGGCTGGATAGAAAACCTTCTGTAAAGGCTACAAAGACACCAAAGACACCCCCGTGATGGCTAGCTCGTTAGCTTTCTGCTGGGAAAAACGGTAAGAAAATCGATAAAACTTTCATTAAATAATATAAATATTTATCGGAGGTCCCGTGTGACGTCGCGGACGATGCCGTCGGGCTCTGAGGGTTAAAGCTACACTGTGTGATATTTTCCCCCATCTAGCGGTGAAAAGGTATATGACCATCCAGTGAATAATAGTTTCTGTTCCTCTCAATTCTGATTTAGTTTTAACTCCTACGGTGGCCGATTTAGTCCAAGATTAACATGGCAATCCCCCTCTTCACATTCGACACGGTGCCATCGAGTGTTAAAACGCGAAAGGCGAAACTTGAGATTTACGGGTATGTCCCTCTTTGGCTAATGTACTTTCAAGATGGAGGGGCAACATGGCGACCGGCATTCGAACCCCTCACCCGTATGTATTTTCAATGGCATATTATAAACTTACGAGAATACTTTAGTACTTGAAAGAAGTAAATATACATTAATGAGCACATATATTTTTGAAAGAACTAAGTGTTTTTAGCTAAGAATAAACTAAAAAAGTTACACAGTGTAGCTTTAAATAAATGCTGTTTATTTGAAGTTTCGGCATCTCCCAATTTTTTTTTTAGCCGTAAACTTTTTTTTAACATTCATAATATATCTTAAGCACCAAATCAGCATATTAGAATGATTTTTGACGCATTATGTGACAATGATGACTGAAGTAATGATGCTGAAAAAGCAGCTTTATAAGCACAGGAATACATTATAATTTAAAAATGTATTAAAATAAAAAAGTTATAAGAAGTTTTAACTGTATTTTGACCAAATAAATTAAGCACTGGTAAGGATAAGAATCTTCTTCCAAAAACATTAGAAAGTCTTACCAACCCCAAAATTCTAAATAGTAGTGTATCTTATGAATTAAACCTCATCTGACTACATTGGATAAAAGCCAGTATAAAGAAGACTGACCACCAGTAGAAAATCATAATGCTCAAAATAGGAATATAGTTTGTTTACTGTAGAATGTGCATGTGCATGTGCATTAAATGAAACGCAGCAGTGTTGAATTACTCAATGTGCTAATACATGTTAGCCTAGAGATCTAGACGCACCCTAGCGGCAGCAAATTTAATTTGCCCGCAAGTGTCGTCTAGGAACTCTCAATACCCATCTGAGCTGTGTTCCTCACAATCTGGACGGGCCAATCACGTCGTGTATAGAGTCGGCGGGCGGGGCCATAATGACGACGGCCGAGTTGCGTTTGCGTGCTTCTAGTAAACACAAACTGGCGAACGGCGGCGATCTTTCGAATCAGCTTTGACCGCGACTCTGGAAGACTTGGAGTTAAGCTTTTCTCAGAGAAAAGAACAAAGAACGGCACTGAAGTCATTCTTAAAAAGGGAAGATGTGTTCAGAGTTTAGCCGACCGGATACGGTGAATGTTTAATCTGTCAGCGAGCTCTGCTTCACCTTCGTTGCTCTGGTTGGTGGAGTTTGAAAGACAACCGTTTATCCCGCCCCTCGGATTGAGCCCTGTCTATGGCGAGTTTCCAGACCAAACATCTTGATGTGGGTCAGGCTTGTCAAGCTAAATACATGTACAAAAAAACCCAAAAAAACACACTCAACTATGAAGCATTTAAGATTATATTGTTTGATTTATCTAGCGCTATTTGTCTGCAACTGTCACACATTACCAAGAAATGTATGGAATGACCAGGTTAATACATCCAGCCATCCTGGAATTCACTTTTCAAGAATACCCATCTCCCATCGGCACAGCTGCAGATGCTGCAGACAAGAGGTCATTTTCTCCCCAATCAGAGTGATTGAGGTTCTATTTCCAGACAGCAGTGCTTTGAACTCTGGATGCCATGGCTTGAGGGCACGCTTTGCCGCTGCGCTCAGCCAGCTAAACACTCTCGTTTAGGTGCGTTTGGCTGCCAAGGCTGAAGCTGGAAAAATGCTACAATGCATCTCAACATATTTAGAGGGAGAGCGGTTGGAAAGCGCACCTGGATACAGCACATGTCGTCAACACCTGGCGAAGCTCACATGCATATTGGGCCCTTCTGTGTCGTTAACGGGTGGTTAGTGGTCTGCATCTCCAGAGACATGAAGGCATTTGAATTCCTTTTTTGTATGAAGGTCAACAGGCTGTCTGTGAAAAAATTACATCACCTGGGAAATACTTGGTTCACTTCACATTGTTGTCGCTATGCTGGCCATTACCAGAGAATATAAAGAATGCAGAGCATTTTATACTGATGTACCAAGTCTGTTACAATGGACCTAATATATCATATATTCATTCATTCAATCTACAGTATATATATTCAAAAATAATACACTGATAATGGTGCAAATAAAAAAACAAAAACAAAACAAATGTATGGAAGTTAGTTTGTTGTTGCTAGTAAAGATATAACTTTCACTGCACACATTTGTTGTGTCCTGTTAATACTGTTAATGAACACTGAGGGCGCTAGAGTGCGTAGTGTTGGATGTGGAGAGGAGACGGAGAAGAATAAAGTGAGGAAAAACTGATACATGTCTCTCGGGTCGTTCCTGATATATCTTTACAAGATACCACAACATTTAAGGTAAAAATTTTATAGTTTCAATCAGGGGTGGTTTTTCATTACCACTATAACTGTGTAAATAAATAGTGCTTGCATATCCTTAGCAGTATGTTTACAGTCAAACTGATCTGAAGCAAAACTGCCACGTGTTTCTGTATCTTACATTACATTCAAGTGCTGTGTTCACTAAACTAGAAATGCAGACGCACCCTAGTGGCAGAAAACCTCATTTGCCACAAGTGTCGTCTAGCAACTCTCAATACCTTCTGAGCTAGAAAAACCAGACTCTGCCCAGGCCAATCACATTGTGTATAGAGTCGGTGGGCGGGCTTAACATAATCACAGCAGAGATGCGTGCTACTTGTAAACAAAGAAGTTGGCGAATGGCGGTCTTTCTAATCGGCTTTTTGAAGCAACTCTGGAAGATTGGGAGTTAAGCTTTTCTTTGAGAAAAGAACAAAAACGGCACTAAAATCATTCTTAAGAAGGGAAGATGTGTTCGGAGTTTCCCGACTGGATACAGTGAAAGTTTAATCTATCAACTAGCTCCGCTTCACGTTGATCTGATTGGCTGTAGCGCTATCTAATTGCGTGCAGAGGGAGTTTGAAAGACAACCGTTTATCCCGCCCCTCGGATTGAGCCCTGTCAATGGTGAGTTCCCAGAACCAACATCTCGATGTGGGTCTGGATTGTCAGACTAGGTGTACACACTAGAGCAAAGAGAAGAAGCTTACTGTTCCACCGAAACAATCTGTCTGTCAGTGGTATCACCTATAAGGCTTTTCCTGATCCTGATCCTCTTTATCAACCTTGAAGCTTGGTTCAACTCTGACCCATCAAGATTGTCACTTCACCTGAGCCAGCCTAAAATTAATCTATTAACCACATTCTAAGAGCTCTCCGGAGCCTCTTATATAGATTGAAAAAGCCCTTTGCATGCCTTAAAGGGGGGGTGAAATGCTGTTTCATGCATACTGATCTTTTTACACTGTTAAAGACTTGGAATCCCATACTAAACATGGACAAAGTTTCAAAAGTTAAGGTGGACGTTTGATGGGAGTATTTCTTTGTCAAAAATACTACTTCCGGTTAGTCATAAGTTTCGGCAAGTTTTTTGAGATCATGCGTCCCCATTGACGTTAGTGGGGGCGGAATTTCCTTGTATGGGCCTTACGGACAATTCTACCGGAAGCGCGTGAGAGAGAGCGAGGGAGAGAGCGAAAGCAACAGGCTATGCCCATCAAAACGCTGGTTTGTAGGATGCTGGACAGGTGACAATTACACATAGCACATAACAATGTCACCAAAAAAGTGGGTTTTTGGTTGCCAGACCAAGACAGTCCTGCACAGATTCGCCAAAAACCCCGCGTTAAGGCAACAGTGGATGTAATTTGCTTTTCCGGATCAGCAACTGAGTTGCGCGAATGTTTATATCTGTTCGCTGCATTTCGGTGCCGACTGTTTCATAAACAAGGCCCAGCTTGACGCCGGCTTTTCCAATCGCCTAATGCTGAAGGGTGGAGCAGTCCCAACGATAAAGGTCCTAACGTTAGAACCGCAGGCTGTGAGTAAGAGTGCTTCAAATGTCTGTGTCTTTGCCTATGCTCATCAAGTAGCCCAAACATGATCACGTATAGTTAATTGATCAATGGAGCATGCGATGTGTAGTGCGTGTACATTTGTTTAGCTGGCCACTATATGTGTAACTTTATGTTTGTGTATTGTAAAAGCACTCCAAACAACAATACACAAAGGGGGGAAATATGTTGAACTAAATAAGCGCGCTTCTTCATTCAAATGCGCTACTATTCCGTGTCTATCTATGTAAACACTAGCCTGCGGTGCAAAACCAGTCCGCTTACTAACGTTACAATTGTCTACACAAACCACGCGTAAACACACAAACACACGTGCACAACTGCACTTCCCACATGTACACCTTCAAAGACAAAAATACGACGATATAATTCAAGTATAAATATGTAAATAACACAAGCCGCTAAGCATATTATATAGTTAGTGTATAACTTGTAACTTACCACATACAGACGTCCTGCTCTAGTCGTTTTTGCTGCTGCTCCTGTTCAACTGCAGCCTCTGGGTCTGATTCCGGATCATAGATGTATGGCTGTATCTGATTAAAAGCCATATTTTTTTTTTGAATAAAGTTTTTTTACCGCTGTTAGGGATGACGCTCGACTCAACACAATAGCAGCGGCGCGCACACGTCATTATTTAGCTCCGCTCACACGACACGCCCCCACCCGCTCGGCTTTTTTCGGAAAGACTCGGAACAGCGCATCTTTCTTATATAATTATTAAAAAAATAAAGACTTTTCGGAGATATGCAGGATGCAATGCTACTCTATAGGTACTCAAGATTGACATGACACTGACTGAAACTGAGTGTTTCACCCCCCCTTTAATTTCCTCGAGGGGAAGCGGGGCTTAAAGTCCCGGCAGACACAGGCTGATTTTCCACTGTTTTAATGAGAATGACAGAGAGAGGGGAGACCACGAAAGGGGTATTTATAGAAACAGCTGGAATGTGAAGGGCTAATTGTGCTTAGTCTATTCCTCCCTTCATAGTCTGTTCACCATTACAGTGTTTTTCAACAGTAAATGCCGAGAGGAGCGATACCTAGAAGAAAGGTATCTGAGTAGCATGATCTATTTTCACCCAAAAAAAAAAACTTTTTCTGGTCTAGAGGTAGGCTATATTTCTTGCTTTAAATGCGAGATGTTACAGGTACAGAACTCACTCGTCCGATAAATTTAGGCCTGTGTCAATATATTGACTTTTCTATTTCATGATTTTCATTTTGAACAATTTTGATATTGAGATCCCATCAATCTTACTTTATTGAAGGACATCCTGGGATTTTTAACGACCACAGAGAGTTGGGACCTCTGTTTAACGTCTCATCTGAAGGACGGTGCCCATTGACAGTTTGGTGTCCCCATCACTATACTGGGGCATAAGGACCCACACAGACCACAGGGTGAGCACCCCCTGCCAGCCTCAACACCTCTACCAGCAGCAACCTGGTTTTCCCATTTGGTCTCCCATCCAGGTATTGACCAGGCTCAGCCCTGCTTAGCTTCAGTGGGAAACCAGTCTTGGGCTACAGGGTGATATGGCTGCTGGCGATATTGTTTATTGTTGTTATTAATGTTATGTATTAAAAGGTGCATAGAAGCAGAAATGCCATAGTATCATCTCTGGGCATATCATTATTGGTTTTTCGAATAATGCTTTAATTGAAATAATGAATTAATTAAATACTTCAAATAAATAATTTACATAGAAGGTCACAAATAGACCCTGTTAGCTCTTCTTAAATGTAGGGAACCATGCACTAATTAAACACACTCCTAGAAATCACAAAATCAGATTGCAGTGCACAGTGTCATGTTTTCTGTTTGTTGTCACTAAACACAATCTTATTTCAGTTGTTGGGGCTATTTGGTGTGTGCATATTAGGGGCTTATGAGTTTAAACTCTAAACTCTCTAGTAGGAGAACCTGGGAAGGGCATCCAAAGAAGAAGAAAAAAACATCTCTGCATGATTGCACTTTAAAACAAGGACATAATCCTTTGCAATAAGAACCAGACACATGCAATCAGTTAATCTCTGGTGTATACATTACAGCAAAAAATTCCTAATGGGGAAAATTTGATCCCATGGAGCATGCGCACGCGCAGCCCCGTGTCACTTAGCATACGACAGAGCGCTCGCTCACAGCCCACATCTGTGCAGCACTCGACTCCGCTCTGCACAGGGCCAAACACCAAGCGGTCTTTTGTTTGCATTTCTCGATGTTGACAGTACTCTGACCTGATGTGTGGGAAGGCCAGACTTTAAATAGCACATCCGCACATTAGGCTACCATGTGCAGCGAACTGGCGCAAAAAGGTGCCGTTACCCCTCCTCCAAGCCCTGTGAAGATGTTTACAGTCAACAGATTATTTATTTCAAAGGCTGTTTCTATCCAAACAGATTGGGCTCCAAAAAGTGAATGAACTGTTTAGCAAACAATATGCAGACAAGCACCTGTTAACGTCCCACTTAAACTGTGCCATTTTCTTTTAGTCCCACGATAACTCAGCTCATTAGAACTCTCTAACGGTGATTAAAAAACAATGTTTTGGATGCAATGCGAGTTACTTTCAATAATTTGAGAAAGAAAATTCAATAATTTGAGAAATTCTGGATTTTTTGGATTAAGGCTCAAGTATGTTTCATACTTAAGTCAATAACCCACCTGAGATAATGACATTATTATATTATTAATTATATTATATTATATTATTAATTATATTATTATGACAAATAATAATAATAATAATAATATTATTATTATTATTAGACTAACAATATATATTTCTTGAATTATATAAAATAATTTTTTAAAACTAATTAAATTGATTAAATATATATATACAACAATCTGGCATAACATTATGACCACCTATCTAAAATCATGTTTGTCCCCCTTTTACTGCCAAAACAGCCCTGACCCATCGAGGCATGGACTCTGCTAGACCCCTGAAGGTGTGCTGTGGTATCTGGCACCAATATATCATCAAATAATTTAAGTCCTGTAAATTACGAGGTGGGACCTCTATGGATCGGACTTGTTTGTTCAGCACATCCACAGATGCTCGATTGGATTGAGATCTGGGGAATTTGGATGCCAAATCAACACCTGGCCAACTCCTGAACCATTTTTGCTTTGTGGCAGGGCGCATTATCCTGCTGAAAGAGGCCACAGCCCCCAGGGAATACCGGTTCCATGAAAGGGTGTACATGGTCTGCAACAATGCTTAAAATGGTAGTATGTGTCAAAGTACCATCCACATGGATGGCAGGAACCAAGGCTTCCCAGCAGAATATTGCCCAAAGCATCACACTGACTCCCTCGGCTTGCCTTATTCCCATAGTGCATCCTGGTGCCATGTGTTTCCATGCCTTCTTTTGACTTGTGGTCGAGTTCTGATGCTTACGTGCCCATTGTTGCTGCTTTCAGCTGTGCACAGGGGTCAGAATGGGCACCCTGACTGGTCTGCTGCTATGCAGCCCCATACACAACAAACTGTGTGATGCACTGTGTTATTCTGACACCTTTCTATCAGAACAAACATTAACTTCTTGACCAATTTGAGCTATAGTAGCTTGTCTGTTTGATTGGACCACACAGGCCAGCCTTCACTCCCAACGTGCATCAATGAGCCTTGGCTGCCTATGACCCTGTTCTTCCTTGATATATACTGACCAATGCAGACCGGGAAAACCCCACAAGAGCTGTAGTTTTGGAGATGCTCTGAAGTCTTCCAGCTTTCACAGTTTGGCCCTTTTTCAAACTCACTGAAATCCTTACTATTGCCCATTTTTCCTGCTTTTAACACATCAACTTTGAGGACAAAATGTTCACTTGCAGCCTAATATATACCACTCACTAACAGGTGCCATGATGAAGTCATAGTCAGTGTTATTCACTTCACACAGACTCTCTCTCTCTCTCTCTCTCTCTCTCTCTCTCTCTCTCTCTCTCTCTCTATATATATATATATATAGGTCCTTCTCAAAAAATTAGCATATGTGATAAAAGTTCATTATTTTCCATAATGTAATGATAAAAATTAAACTTTCATATAATTTAGATTCATTGCACACCAACTGAAATATTGCAGGTCTTTTATTGTTTTAATACGGATGATTTTGGCATACAGCTCATAAAAATCTCAAAAAATTAGCATATCATGAAAAGGTTCTCTAAACGAGCTATTAACCTATTCATCTGAATCAACTAATTAACTCTAAACACCTGCAATAGATTCCTGAGGCTTTTAAAAACTCTCAGCCTGGTTCATTACTCAAAACCACAAACATGGGTAAGACTGCCGACCCGACCCTGTCCAGAAGGCCATCACTGACACCCTTAAGTGAGAGGGTAAGACACAGAAAGAAATTTCTGAACGAATAGGCTGTTCCCAGAGTTCTGTATCAAGGCACCTCAGTGGGAAGTCTGTGGGAAGGAAAAAGTGTGGCAAAAAACGCTGCACAACGAGAAGAGGTGAGCGGACCCTGAGGAAGATTGTGGAGAAAGACCGATTCCAGACCTTGGGGGACCTGCGGAAGCAGTGGACTGAGTCTGGAGTAGAAACATCCAGAGCCACCGTGCACAGGCGTGTGCAGGAAATGGGCTACAGGTGCCGCATTCCCCAGGTCAAGCCACTTTGGGCTACAGAGAAGCAGCACTGGACTGTTTCTCAGTGGTCCAAAGTAATTTTTTTCGGATGAAAGCAAATTTTGCATGTCATTCGGAAATCAAAGTGCCAGAGTCTGGAGGAAGACTGGGGAGAAGGAAATGCCAAAATGCCTGAAGTCCAGTGTCAAGTACCCACATTTAGTGATGGTCTGGGGTGCCATGTCAGCTGCTGGTGTTGGTCAACTGTGTTTTATCAAGGGCAGGGTCAATGCAGCTAGCTATCAGGAGATTTTGGAGCACTTTATGCTTCCATCTGCCGAAAAGCTTTATGGAGATTAAGATTTTGTTTTTCAGCACGACCTGGCACCTGCTCACAGTGCCAAAATCACTGGTAAATGGTTTACTGACCATGGTATTACTGTGCTCAATTGGCCTGCCAACTCTCCTGACCTGAACCCCATAGAGAATCTGTGGGATATTGAGAAGAGAAAGTTGAGAGACGCAAGACCCAACACTCTGGATGAGCTTAAGGCCGCTATCGAAGCATCCTTGGCCTCCATAACACCTCAGCAGTGCCCAAGGCTGATCGCCTCCATGCCACGCCGCATTGAAGCAGTCATTTCTGCAAAAGGATTCCTGACCAAGTATTGAGTGCATAACTGAACATAATTATTTGAAGGTTGACTTTTTTTGTATTAAAAACACTTTTCTTTTATTGGTCAGATGAAATCTGCTAATTTTGCACACTTTTCCCTTTTCTCACCATTCTTTGTAAACCCTAGTTGTGTGTGAAAATCCCAGTAACTGAGCAGATTGTGAAATACTCAGACTGGCCCATCTGGCATCAACAATCATGCCATGCTCAAAATTGCTTAAATCGCCTTTCTTTCCCATTCTGACATTCAGTTTGGAGTTCAGAAGATTGTCTTGACCAGGACCACACCCCTACATGCATTGAAGAAACTGCCATGTGATTGGTTGATTTGATAATTGCATTAATGAGAAATTGAACAGGTGTTCCTAATAATCCTTTAGGTGAGTGTATATACAGGAAGTGGTACTCAAGCTCTTCCTGTTCACCTCAACACACACTTTCTCATGGGTTCTCATGACATCCTTAAAATAAAATGGAACGTATTGTACTTTTTTTTAAGGCTTCTCATATAATTTCTAATGAGAATAATCAAAAACAAATGCAGGCTATATTTTTATAGTATGAAATGATTGCATAGTAATTTTTAATGACTTCTTTCTTTTTCCTCTCTCGCTCCACTAGTGTTCCTATTGTGCATTTCAACACGCAGGGCCAAGAAAAACAGGGACAGAACGGGTTAAGAGCTCATCTGAATGTCTGGCAGACGGCAGCAGTATTCTGAATGGTAGGGGGTCAAATCCTGGTAAAATGCTTGAAAAATAACTGAAAAGTCAGTTATAACACACACTCTTTCACTGAGCATCGACACTTTGTGATCAGCAAGTCATTGCTTGCAACAATTGAACATCCAGATTGCATGCTGGATTGATTAGAACACATTTTACAGGCTAATCATATCATAAAACAACAGTGATTCTCTGGCCACTGAGCAGGAAACAGATATTGTTGTGATTATTAATATAATTTGTTTTGTTGTGCTGCTCCTTTTAGATCAGTATTTATTCGCAGTATAATTGAGCGAATCAGGTCAACCGTTGCAAAGAGATGCACTGCCCAAAAAGATCTCAGAGGGGTTCAGTGAGTTCTTTTTCACTTGCAAAGAAACATGAACTTCACAGACTACATTAGAATTACTGTAGACTGTTATTCAGTGAGAACTAGAAGCAAACATGACAGAGAGTTAGAAAAAAGATTTCTGCAGTTCATCAATTCTGTTTAATGAAGTGCAGAAGGGTAGCTGACAAATAGACATGCATGTCCATGGACATTTTTTCTCAACATAAAGATTGTAGGGTGTGTGTGTGTGTGTGTGTGTGTGTGTGTAAATATAAATATAAGGGGAATTTATGCATAATGGAAAGCATACTTTTTTCTCAAGCAGATCTCGGCAGCCATTGACTGTATGGCATACATTCCAGTATGGTAGTCAATGGCTGCCGAGATCGGCTTGGTTACAAACTGCAGAACAAAGAAATTTACACAGGTTTGGAATAACTTGAGGGTGACTTAACGATGACAGAATTTTCATTATTAGTTGAACTATCCCTTAACACTTTGTCTAGAGCAAACACAAACATGCTTATTATAAAACCATCCAAAGTGGACATGCATTTTTGGTGATGCCACACAGTATACCTGTGTAAAAAAGTCTCCCTTTTTTTTCCTCTCTCACTCACACACACACACACACACACACACGCAATGTGCACAAGCTATCTATATTGTAGAGTTAACATATAAACACATACACAGAAACTAGCACAATTAGACTTTCTTGCAAATAGGTGTGTCAGAGTTCAGATAATTACATTTCATTTTTCTTCTCTCCACTTGCATGGTTTCTGCTGTCAAAAAGGGACAACAGTGAGACAAGGTGACCACCAAAACTCAAAACACACGGCTAACTCATCGAAACACTGACTAAAACGTCAGTGTCATGCCCCAGGGCTCCCTGACAAGCCAAAAGAAACACACAGAGAATGACGTCATCAAAACGAAGGAATTGCTGCGGTGAAGCTGAGAAAGGCAACAGAACTGGCCTGTGCTGCCCGTGTTATTCAATCCACTTCCTCCTCTGTTCAGATGCATAGGCCATTAACAGAGCTATGCATGGGAACTAGGGGCCTGTCAGACGAGTGCTCCTAGCGTCAGGCTACATTTCCTGGGCTCTGACAGGCAGACAGCCCTACAGAATGTGAGGGTGATTTGATAGAAACATTAATAATAATAATAAATTGTATTTGAATTGCACTTTACATTTGAAACAAATCTCAAAGTGCTAAACAAACTCTCCATATGACTTGAGAAAGATGCACTTGAATGCAAAGTTCTGCTGAACATTTGTGGGCAATGTTACTTTTAAAAGTAATACATAAAAGTTTGTAAGAATAGGGCCTGATGTACTGTGTAAATATGAAGGAATTTTCCGTATTTATATTTATCGGGTGTTTTGTGTTTTAGGGTTAAAGGAAATTTCCATAATGGATAATATCCTGGCAGTAAATTTCTGTTATTTTACAGAGCCAGTAAATATCATATCATCCTGTAGTGTAGCCCAAGAAGCTAAGCATGGCTGAGGCTGGTCAGTACGTTGATAGGAGACTTCCTGGGAAAACTAGGTAGCTGCTGGTAGACGTGTTAGTGAGGCCACCAGAGGGTGCTCATCCTGTGGTCTGTGTGGGTCCTAATGCCCCAGTATAGTGATGGGGACACTAAACTGTAACAAGCATCGTCCTTCAAAAGAGCTGTTAAACAGAGGTCATGACTCTCTGTGGTCATTAAAAATCCCAGGATGTCCTTTGGAAAAAGAGTAGGGGTGTAACCCCAGCATCCTGGCCAAATTTGCCCATTGGCCTCTGTCCAATCATCCCAATACCTTCTGTATGTAAAGTGCATTAAGTACCAGGAAAAGCGTTATATAAATGTAAAAAGATTATTTATATAACAGACATTCTTACAGTATATGTTACAAATTTACAGTATTGAATCATTATAAAAAGGTAATTGCTGCATGTCTATATGTAATGGAATGTTCTTTTACATTAGTTTCTCACACATACTTTTTCTCTCTTCTCCAGAATGACTAGACTAACAGGATTTTTTTTTAACACTGAAAGTGCTGAGGGGAAAACATAGTTTGCATGCAACGACAAAAAGGCTATATCACGCAATGGTGTAAAGCTAGTCATAATAAAGGTAAAATTTGTGGGGGGAAATATCTGTGAGCTTCAGGGCAGAGCAAATCCACCACTGCTCTGAGTCTCAGGTTTAATAGCAAACTATTAAAGGGAGAATTCCCCCCAAAAAAGTTATTCTGTCACATGTCATTCCAAACCTGTATGACTTTCTTTTTTCTCTGAAATTCAAAGATACTTGAACAGTTTTGGTAACCATTGACGTCCTTCTCAAAAAATCCTTCTCATGTGTTCCATAGAAGAAAGTCATGCATATTTTCAAATGACTTGAGGCAAAGTAAATGCAGAATTTTATCCGTTTATGTTTATGTAACACTTCCGGTCCTACTCCCCCTGCCCTGAGCAGGACTCAAACAAGCACACCGAAGAACGCTAAAGAAGAACGCTAAAGACCACAGTCTCCAGCGTCAGTCACTAATGCACCTCTTGAGATCAGGGAAGTGAGATTTACCTGCACAGCTCTCACTAGCTGCCTTCGTTACACTCACTCCCCGAAACCTCACTCTCATCCGGGTCACGGCACCAATTTAACACCCTCCGGTCCTACTCACCCAGTCCGAGTGGGACTCACATCGGCATCTCAAAAGCAAGGGTCTCAAAAACAAGGATGCCAAAGACCACAGTCAGTCACTAGTGTGCCTCTTGAGATCAGAAGAGTGAGATTTTCATGCATAGCTTTCACTAGCTGGCCTTTGTTAAATTTTGATCTTCTAGAAATAAAAGATTAATGTATCAAATTAAATGCATATGTGAGGGTAACAATCACATTTTGGTTTGTGAAACACCAAGTTCTCGAATAAGAATGACAGAAAGTCAGATCAAACTAGCAACTAAAACTCATTTCAAAGGCGGGACACATGATATCTTTACCATTCTCTAATAGACAGCTCTCAGACATTCCCAGTCCACTATTAACATGGTCTATCCAGCCAACACAATCAAACCTGGGTCCAAACACAGTTTTTCTTCTGACTCAAACCATAGTCGTGGCTTCAAGACAAGCACACTAGATGATCGTGGTATTCCGTCATGAAAGAACATCTCAGCATCAAAAAATAAAGCTGATAACCGCAAAAACATAGTAAAAATGCATAACCAATTTGAGGCATGTATCAGCGGTTGAAGAATTCAAGAATGCCCTACATGACGACTCGTTTTCCTCACTCTCGCTCCGCAGACCACCACCATTCCTGAGCCTGCCCCCTATGGCCTGCGGTTATTCAACGTCCGCTGTTTTTCTCTGTTTACTGAATATGCACAGCTAGCTCCTTCGCCTGGTCAGAAGGGTCTAGGTGAAAGAGACCACCACGAGCCCCACATTGTGTTGACTCAGTTGCCTTGCCTCAGGCGCGACAACATCCCCTGAGGAGAGTGACAGTTCTGGAGACATCAGACCCTCTTCCCTGATCCCTCACTCCTGTCAGGGGTCACCGCTTTCCAAGCCCAAAGCTTAGTCTGTTCCCCTCCCTTACTTGTAAACCAGTTTAATCTACCTCATTGTTTGTCTGAAGACCTTCTCGCCTTCCTCAGAGTTCACCCATCAAAACATTGTCAGACTGCCACATGTCGCTTCTTGGCAAATTTATGAACGTTCCTTTGATCGTTGAGAAGTCGAAATGTCTTGATAGAAAATTAAATCTGAAATCAGAAAAAAAACAAAAAACAGTTAAGAATAACTTCTAAGACTGTTTTTTGAATCCAGACCCAGTTCTGACAGGGATATTTCAGCAGCTCTTTTACTCTGTTAGTTTATTCAAGTCTAGATATCGTGACTCAGGCTAGGTGGAGTGTGGTCTGAAGCGTGCCACCGAATCTCAGGACCGACATCTGCGGTTTAGGAAGCGTCAGGTTAATGCCGAGCGCCTCCTACGTCTTCCCGCTCTCACAGAGCAATATTCCAAAAGTTGAGACAGATCCCATAACACTCTCCAGACAGGCAATTGAAGGAACCCAAATGGGAACAGTCAAAGGCTACTGGCTGGCCATTGTGTTGACGCACCCTCATCTGCATGGATTCCAAGCAAAACTGTTTACTGGCCTAGATGGATTGGATAAGTGCCGATTTTTTGTCCAGTTTAAGCCACTGAATTTGTCATCCTCAAGCCTCAAGTCTTTTATTGTGCCTAAAATTGGCGGTGTGTCACAATCAACATTTTATTGTGTATTATCACGTTTTATTGTGTTTATATAATTTCATTTAGTATAGCATTGACTTTTAAAATATATCTTTTGTAAGGCAGAGCATTCCTGGTGTGTCAGTGTTGACGTCTATCATGTCTAAAATGTGATTACATCACATGACTTTGGTTACTGAATGGTATGCTGGTCACGTTCCACATCAGTTGTAATGTTTTATTTACAATGTGTCTGAGTTAAGATTAAACCTTGCCAAAGATTTGATGCCATATCTGCATCTCCAGTAAAGGTAAATGGATGTGGTCGCGGGCGTGGACCAGAATTCAGTCTTTCAGTCACGGCATTTGAACATTTTCCACATCAGCTAATTTCCTCCAATCCTGTACTCCTCTTCACCACAACCATTAGTCTTTCCGCTCTCAATCTCTCCGTCCACAATCACTAACTCACCCTCTTTTCTCCCCCTAACTCATTTTCGTTCTTTCTGAAGCATGGCGTCTCTGCAGCCACAGTGAGCTGCAGGCCAGTGACGCACCATGACAACCTGCTGGTGTTCACAACCATATCTGACTCACCATTTAACTTCCCTCTACGTCAAAATGTGCTTATTCATTCTTTACACAAAAAGAATTTGTTCCAGAATAGGAGTCCAATTAAGTAATTGCATGTGTCTTTAGCAAAACTAACTCATTGCCACTGGAGAAATAATCATAATATTAGGCTTGTACAGTGATCCCAAAACATATTTGGACATTTATGGATAATTGACAATTTGTACAAAAAAAAACAACACAATACCATACCATACCATACCATACCATACCATACAATAATTGTTCTAAGGCCCTGTTCACACGAGCACGGGTATTTTCAAAACCGCAGCTTTTTCTACGCGGTTTGGCTGTTCGTCCACAAGCAAACGCTGTATCCGGTTACTAAAACCGGACTTTTTTGAACACTCCGGCCAGGGTGAAGATTTTTAGAAACTCCGGTTACAGCGTTGTCGTGTAGATGGTGAAACCGGAGATTTTGGCTTTTTAAATTGAAGTGCGCGCCGTTCTTTCCTTTGTTTGATATCAGATTTTCCACATCTCCTTTTGATTTACGTGAGTCGATTCTATGCGGTGGACTCCACTAACAGCGCGTATCAAACGTATATCCTACAGATAGATGTTCAGTTATTTCATTGTATTGCAGAACAAAGGCGCCAGAATGCAATAATACAAAATAGTAAAGCAAGTGTGTGAAGCTATTACAGTCCACTTCGGCCCTGCACCTGTGTATACAGTTACCTGTCACTGAGTCCAAAGCAAAGGAACTTGTAGGAAGTGTTTCACTTGAGCCCATGGCATCCCTCAGTCAGTGCAATGTGCAAAGGTGCAGTGAATGGGACCTATATGGAAACCAGGCAGCCAATCATAGCGTAGTTTTGCATTCTCATGTGGACAGATTTTTTTTTTAAACCGTGCTTGTGTGGACGCGACTGTTTTTTAAAACGGAGGAGGAAAAACTCCGGTAATAAAAATACCCGTGTAGGTGTGGACTAGGCCTAAGGCTCCACAGGTTACATCATTACACCAGTATGTTTATAATAATAATAATAATAAATAAAAAATAATAATGCATCAAAGACTTTGCCCAGAAGATGCAAAAATAGACAAAGGAATTGATATTTGGAAGAGCAGCATTAAATCACCTTAGTAATTAAAGGTACAGTATGTAATAATGACAGCTAGTGGTTAAAATGTGTACTGCAGTCCAAATTCAAAATATTGTTTGCCCTTTCCCATTCCCCTCTCCCTTGCATTCATTGCTATAGAAACATGTATACGCCTCCATTCTGTTTTCTTTCCAAATTATCACTGGAGTGTAGAAAATCAAAAATGTAGGTATTTTATATATATATATATATATATGTGTGTGTGTGTGTGTGTGTGTGTGTGTGTGTGTGTGTGTGTGTGTGTGTGTGTGTGTGTGTGTGTGTGTGTGTGTTGCGGCTAAAAACGCGACACGTTCTGGAGACGCATATTTAAAAGTTATTTAAGAATAATAAGAAGAATATTTATCCATCTAGTGTATAGCCAGACAATGCTGTCGCCTTGATGAAGGTTTATCTTATTTCTACCATAAATACCTGGTAATACACTGTGCCATCAATAACCATAAGCACAACCCTTTCTTTGTTTCTAAGCTGTTCTGAACTCATCCTCTGTTGTTTTTCTTTTTTCCCAATCCAATAACTACTTAAAGGTCATTAATTAATTTCCTGTTGTCTTAATGGAAAACGAGGGCAGCTTTTTCCACTGGGCTGCTGCTTTGTGGATGTGTGTGTGTGTGTAAGGTTGTTCATTTTGCTTCTGGACACCATGAATCATGCTTTTCATAAGGCTGATTCAATGCAGTAAAATCTGTTCCTGAGAACAATATTAGAAACAGCTTCTTGAGAGAGTGAAAAATATATTTGTTATATAGTTTCTGTTGTTTTTATACAGGCAGTTTTCCTATTGCCAAATATGCTCATACTCTTTCTATGCAGATAGCATTATCTGATTCATCTGTTATTTTATTTTTTTGACCATCTAATTGCATGTTCAAAAGGTTAGTAACCATTGCCGCAAAATGTTCAAGGGTATAAACAATATTTTTGTCAATACGTACAGTCACTCGTGCAGATGGAACATAAACTATTACTACATTCCCGCCCCCAAACCAGATTTAAACGATTAAAATCCAGACTGAAGTATTCAATTACAACTAGAGAGTTTTAGAGGGTAGATCTGCATAACCTTTTAAACTTTGTTTCATAATTTGTTTTATTTTATTTGAGGCTATAGCTTTAAACCTAGCAAAGTGCATTATTTTATAGCATACTATGTTACAAATCTTCAGATTTCCCTTCTATAAATAGCAGAAGTGATCAATATGAACGATGGGCACAAGTGCACATGACAAAAGCATGAGGAAACGGAAATGCCAAATGGACCGTCACAAAAGTGCATCCAATCGATGGCCCAGAGCCTTTGGGTCAGATGGAAAATATATTGAGTATAGGATCAGACAAACACACACATTCAATTTCAAACATTTGATCATCAAAACATCAGCTGTGTTTACATCCCACACCTTGCTGGAAAATCTCTAGAAATCTGATTCATGTTCACTTTCCTGTTACGTGCTTAGTTCACTGAGCTGAGAATAAAGCAGGTCAGTGAGGTCACTTTACAGGCTGTGGCCTGTAGAAAGGAAGTATAAAAGAGCTGTAATGCATGGTTCAGCTATCACAGGCTAAGTAGAGTGGATCCATTATTAATAGTATCAGAAAAATATCAAAGATTTTACACCAGGGTTATTACTAAAAAAAAAAAAAAAAAAAAAATATATATATATATATATATATTGAAATAATTGAAATAAAGCTGAAGTAAAATATACTAGCTGAATAACTTAAACACAATTTATATCAGTTAGTTGCCAAGGTTACATTTCTAATTTCCTATGTTGAAGCGCTAAAATTACTAAACAAATTAATAAAAACTCAAATGGAACCAAAACAAAGAACTGGTTGTAATTGGAATTTGAAATTATATATAAAAGAAGTATGTCTAAATTCACAGTACTCATAAAAGAGTGGCAAGATTTCTGGCAAGATTCTGAAGTGTGCATATGATGGACGCTTTACTATCCCACAAGGCCAAGGGAGAGATTTATGAATGGCAGTGAAGCGACGCAACTGACGCTGGTAGATTACGATAACGACATAGCGAATGTAGTACATCCAGATTACATGCATACTACACACATTCAAAACATACTGGAATTCAAAAGCATTCTCAATTTTATTCTGAACGGCACACAAACCTGGATTGCGTGCGCACACACAATTTCAAAATACATCACAATTTTAAAATCACCAGATTTTCCATGAGCTCACTAGTTGTTGGATGAGCAGCTAATGAGACTTGCCATCCAACTTGTAGATCTGAAACAGAACCAAGCTAAGCAGGTTAGTCCCTAAAACTCATGCAATAAACCCTACGAATTATACACATTTATTTGAAAACCAATCAATAAAAGTGGAACAATGCCACAACAAAAACCAAAGGTTTGCTGGTTCTTTGCCATTATTAGTTGGACTCTGAGAGCACCCCACTCCTGCTGAGAGCTTGAATGAGGTCATATTGTTCAGGAACTCAGTCATCGATAAGCACAATAGACTGTGTGCAGATCCCATCTAAGCCGAACTGAGTCACACCAATCACGTCTCTGGAATGAACTAGACACACATTCAGCTTCCTGATCAACCTAATGCCGGGTTTTAAGCTGAATGCTAACTTTCCTGTGTTTGACGATTGTAATTAACATTATTCTTTATTGCCAGGAATCAAGCAATGTCGGAAGTGATGTGTTTCTGTTGAGAACTTGCCAATGCCCATAAGGGACACAAGCTTTTCTGCCATGCAATGTTAATTGACTTTTGGTGAGACGTTCTCAGTAGGAATGTTTGGGATGTTTCTCAGTGTGTGCTTTCTGTAACCCTCTTCCATAAACAGCTCTCTCCAGCTCCTCCAGTTGGCCTCAGACCACCTACAGCTGGCTTGTCAGCGAGACCACTGGGTGCTCTCCATTCACAGAGGATGAGAAAATGCAAACACGTGTGTTTTGAATTCACAATCATTTCCAAAGATGTCCCTTTGATTCTGAGCAGATATGTTTTTTGTTCCCCTGTTAAATTATGCAGCAAATGTCACGTATCAGTACAATTGCGTTGCGATTGAGAGAGTGACTGAGCCTTGAACAGTGACAACATTTCCCGCTGTCCCCGCTCGTCATGCACCTGGCAGGAGGTGGTGACAAAGCTGGCTTTACATTGTCAGATGCCTCATAAACCAGTTGTGTTATGGAATAACAAAATCCAAAACCATGGAAAGTAATAAAAGAAACTATTAAACAGGTACATCATGATAAGACATCTTATGCCAGAAAAGGTCTTGAAGTTTAAAAACCAAGGAGTTGATTGTGCCTAAATCATTTGTTGTGGTGAAACAGAAAAGCAGAAACGTTTTCCACTGTAGAACCACATCATTGTACAAAGCATGGTGGGATACTAAGAGGTAATAAACAATGCTAGAATCAGATATTGTGATTAAAGATGTGGCACTATCTTATGAATAAAGATGGGTTGAAGGAAGGTCATGGTTTGGGAGGGATGAGGAGCCATTCGTTGTTCTCATGAGCACAAGTTAGTGCCAAGTGTTCAGCTAGGATTAGAAGACAAGCAACAACACAGAACAAAAATGATGTGGAGTGGGGAGATCTACTCGCAGTAACATTCATTTCTCAGGGGAATCAAAGCCCTGTGGAGGTGACTTTCCAAGCTCAGCACCATTCATACGGTCACAGTTTCTGAAATAGTCAAGACTCTGTATGGATCAAAGGCACTAAGAATGAAGACCATAATGCAGGTGCAGCTTTTCACAGGAGACTAAGACAAGAATCACTTATCATTATCCAGATATTCCAACAGATGCATGCCACTTTCCCGCCAAACTCCTTGTTACCTTGTCACTATCACAACAGCATGATCACATCAAAGGATTACAACATCCTCCCATCTGAAAATTTATTTTCATTCTTTTTGTAAGTCTGGCTGTTCCTAAAATAAAAAGGTACTTCAACAGAGCTGCTTCCAGAGATAAACTTTTTTTTTCAGGGGATCTTCAAAGCATTTGTACAGAAGAGACGATTGATACAGCCTGAAAGGGATTTATAGTGTTCATTACATAGTTTCTAGGTAATGTCTGACAAAATACCAATGTCTAATTATTTTCTGAAGCCCTTGACCCAGCATGCCTGTCTGTACCGTCACACTGAATGGACATTACACTTTTTATACTAACTTTTTCAGGTGAATGTTTCTCAGATCTATGCACAACCATAAAGGCGTAAAGTCTAATTTGAATAGCTGTCAAGGATGTACAATGAGGATGTAATACTCTGAGCTGTGTTTAACGAGTCGTTACAAGGTTCTTACACATTTTCCATTTCAAAATGCCATACTTTTCCAGACTCAACTTCAAACCTCTCTGTAGATTTTCAGACCATATTTAACAAATGGTTCATACAGCATTATTTTCAGCTATACATTTGGTATATAGTACAGTCATCTGTAAAAAAATAAATAAAAATTCTTGATTTTCTCGAAGTCCCCTAAAATAAAAATAAAATATACAGACTTTTGTATAAGGAAATTTTTTGCATTACAATTTCTATGAAGAAAACGAGAGCACGGTTGCACATGAATTAATAGTAAGCTATTTGCTCAAAATTTGTCTTTTCTTTAGGGTAGTACCTCTAATATCAAGGCCTAATGTCCAATTTAACGCATCCTCTGTGGTGGCGGAAAAATCATGACACGGAATGGGCTGATACGGTTGTGTGCATTGTCCTATTTGCCAAGTTTAAGGTTTTTATAAAAAAGACTGGTTTTGTGAAGAAGTGTTCAAAATTTGGCTTTCGTTAGAGCAATACGTCATATTTCCAGGACTTAGGTCTGCTTTAATGCAAACTCTGTGGCGGCCAAGAAACCACACCATGAAATTGGCTGATGGTGCAATAGGTGGCTCAGTGTGCATTGTCCTACATGCTAAGTTTAATGCTTTCTTCTGCGCACACAAAAGTGTGTGTGTGTGTGTGTGTGTGTGTGTGTGTGTGTGTGTGTGTGTGTGTGTGTGTGTGTGTGTTATATATATATTTTTTTTTAATATTTAATTAATATTTATAATTTTTTAAAAAAAATTAGAGGCTCTAAAAGTATGAAAAAAATATGGTGCAAAGAATATCCTGTGAAGAAACCAAAACACTTATAACCTGCATTTTTCATGTTTCAATCATTAAAGAATCACTAAGCTGTCATGATAACACAGTTCTTGTATGATACATTTATTTTCATTAAATTCTTAATTTTCTATTATAGAAAACTAAATAGGGGAAATAGTCTGGAAATGCAAATACTTTTCCATACTTGGAAATTACTGTGTAGGAACTCACAGTCGTTATAGAAAATGATGCCATTTGTATTCCTTTGAGATAATAGATTTATGATATATACACCAATAAGGCATAACATTATGACCTAATATTGTGTTGGTCCCCCTTTTGCTGCCAAAAAAGCTCTGAACCGTCAAGACATGGACTCCACTAGACCCCTGAAGGTGTGCTGTGGTATCTGGCAACAAGATGTTAGCAGCAGATCCTTTAAGTCCTGTAAGCGATGCACTGTTGGAACTTTCGACATGAACAGGGGTCAGCATGGGCACCTTGACTGGTCTGCAGCTATGCAGCCCCATACGCAACAAACTGTGATGTGCTGTGTATTCTGTATCTTTCTATCAAAACCAGCGTTAACTTCTTGAGCAATTTGAGCTACAGTGTCTATTTGATCGCACCACACGGGCAAACCTTAGCTCCCCACGTGCATCAATGAGCCTTGGCTGTCTATGACCCTGATGCTGGACCCCTTTTGATAGACACTGACCACTGCAGACCGGGAACACCCCACAAGAGCTGCAATTTTGGAGACGCTCTGACCCAGTCTTCTAGACATCACAATTTGGCCCTTGTCAAACTCGCTCAAATCCTTACGCTTTCCCATTTTTACTGCTTCTAACACATCAACTTTGAGGACAAAATATTCACTTGCTGCCTAATATATCCCACTCACTAACAGGTATCGTAATGAAGACATAATCAGTGATATTCACTTCACCAATCAATCAAATGCCTGATCAGCATTAAAGGGGGGGTGAAACACTCAGTTTCAGTCAGTGTCATGTCAATCTTGAGTACCTATAGAGTAGCATTGCATCCTGCATATCTCCGAAAAGTCTTTATTTTTGTAATAATTATATAAGAAAGATGCGCTGTTCCGAGTCTTTCCGAAAAAAGCAGAGCGGGTGGGGGTGTATCGTGTGAGCGGAGCTAAATAATGACGTGTGCACGCCGCTGCTATTGTGTTGAGTGCGTCGTAAAGCTGTGTCATCCCTAACAGCGGGAAAAACTTTATTCAAAATAAAAATATGGCTTTTAATCAGATACAGCCATACATCTATGATCCGGAATCAGACCCAGAGGCTGCAGTTGAACAGGAGCAGCAGCAAAAACGACTAGAGCAGGACGTCTCTATGTGGTACAAGTTATACACTAACTATATAATATGCTTACCGACTTGTGTTATTTACATATTTATACTTTTGAAGGTGTACATGTGGGAAGTGCAGTTGTGCACGTGTGTGTGTGTGTTTACGCGTGGTTTGTGTAGACAATTGTAACGTTATTAAGCGGACTGGTTTTGCACGGCAGGCTAAGTTAGTGTTTACATAGAAAGACACGGAATAGTAGCGCATTTGAATGAAGAAGCGCGCTTATTTAGTTCAACATATTTCCCCACTCTTTGTGTATTGTTGTTTGGAGTGCTTTTACAATACACAAACATAAAGTTACACATATAGTGGCCAGCTAAACAAATGTACACGCACTACACATTGCATGCTCCATTGATCAATTTCTATATATAGTAATATATATAGTAACTATACGTGATCATGTTTGGGCTACTTGATGAGCATAGGCAAAAACACAGACATTTGAAGCAGTCTAACTCACCGCCCGCGGTTCTAACGTTGGGACCTTCTAACGTTGGGACTGCTCCATCCTTCAGCATTAGGCGATTGGAAAATCCGGCGTCAAGCTGGGCCTTGTTTATGAAACAGTCGGCACCGAAATGCAGCGAACAGATATAAACATTCGCGCAACTCAGTTGCTGATCCGGAAAAGCAAATTCCATCCACTGTTGCCTTACCGCGGGGTTTTAGGGGAATCTGTGCAGGACTGTCTTGGTCTGGCAACCAAAAACGCACTTTTTGATGTCATTGTTAATTGTGCACATTACCTGTGCAGCGCAGCCTACGAGCCAGCGCTTTGATGGGCGTAGCCTGTTGCTTTCGCTCGCTCCCTCTCTCTCTCTCACGCTCTTCCGGTAGAATTGTCCGTAAGGCCCATACAAGGAAATTCCGCCCCCATTAACGTCAAAGGGGACGCATGATCGCAAAAAACTTGCCGAAACTTATGACTAACCGGAAGTAGTATTTTTGACAAAGAAATACTCCCATCAAACGTCCACCTTAACTTTTGAAACTTTGTCCATGTTTAGTATGGGATTCCAAGTCTTTAACAGTGTAAAAAGATCAGTATGCATGAAACAGCATTTCACCCCCCCTTTAACACATATTATTTATCTGCACAGAAAATGCAGTGAAAACCCCGGATCGCAAGTTCATACATATGTTCATTATGAAACATGTTTCTACATGTTTGTGCGCTCGTTCACTCCCTCTCTTTCTCCCTCCCCCTCTTCCTCTGCTTGACTTAACAGTCACAGATATTCCAGCTGGGTCTAATTTCAGTGGCTTTTTTTTCACCTGTTATTATTATTTTTAATCATAAATGTTTCCTCTCATGGTGATGTTAATATCTGGAAATACACTGATGAAGCCACAGAACCTTCACAAGTGTTTGCACGCTCCATGATTAAGGGCGCCTGGAGAGACTGCGACTGGGCCCCAGTGTATAGAGCGAGAGACGGCCGTCATGGCAAGCTTTCCAGTAATATCTTGGATAAATCAGGTGTGATGGCGGAATGGAAAAGTTTGGTCTCCGACATGTTCACCTACTTTTTACTTCTCTTTCCAAACTTTTTTTTCTAGCTCTGGGGTTAATCTTTTCTGCCCTGTTACCATTCATTGCTTTTATTGGCCAAAAGAAAAAGAAACAAAATTAATAACAACTTTCACTCGGAAGGCGTGAAATAGGATATTTCAGCAGTTCATCTCTCTTTCCTTTTCCAGTAAAAGCACAGGCAAAAACAACCATTTACTCACCTTCACAGTTTTAGCACACACACTAAACCCACTCACAGGCCTTTCCAAATGGCTTGTTTCGTTGTAGGGCCAGTCAGCTTAGCACGCTAGCTGTCCAAACGGAGGAAGAGAGAAAAAAAAAAGATCATCCATTGAGAATCAGTGTCGGAAAACAAAGTGAGAAGACACGAAATTCAGCTCTCTTGATGTTGACATTACACCAATGTTATTTAAAAAAAAGGAATGCAACTTTAATTTTTCACAGATATATTTGGTTCTGGCAAGACACTGTTTTTCTCTGGTATCATCGAGTTGGACAGGAGCTGGTGACTGCTTTCAGCTGTGAGGTATTAAGAAAGGTGAGAGACAGAGCGAGCGAGCAGACCATGGTCATGTGGAGGTCTCAGCATGCAAGCAAAGGAGTTGCTGCCATCAGAGACCAATTGCTCTATCATGTGGTGTTGATGTTTGTATAGGGAAAAATGCAAATGGAGTGTGATTTTTGGATGACTGAGCTCCTTTATTTTAATTTGCGAGTGGTATCACTCTGGCAAATTAGCATATTTCTTCCTTGGCAGAGTAGCGGTTTGGGAAGTAGATTAGGTCATTTTTCTTTTCATAGCACACTTTCGTGCCTCCATGCAGTTGAACATGCATCTCATTACTTAAGCCTGAATGTATTAAGGCATTGGCTATTTCTACTTGGTGTAAACAATATGTTGTTTGGATGCTATTTACATTTGGCACAAACCTGAACACTAAGTGCAAGTACTGATAAATGCTGTTCACACAAAATCAAAATAGAAGTGATGTGCTATTTGTAATATGGGTAAGTTCAGATCGACAGTGGATGGAGTTAATTAAAATAGCATCAGCAAACAAAGTTGGCTATTTGCGCTTAATAAAAATAGACACTCACATACAGTGCATGTATATTGTAAATACTCAAATTATCTACTATTTATCCAAATTACCAGATTACTTGCCGTGTGGAATATTGTCTCCTATAATGCAATGCACTCTGGTTGACTATTATCGGCAAGACTTTTTTATTATGCTCAGTCTCTAAGGCTGAAATATTATTACATTTTAATATAACTGCACTCTAAAAAATGCTGGGTTAAAAACAACCCTATTTGGGTTGAAAATGGACAAACCCAGAAATTGGGTTGTTTGACGCCAGTGAATGGACCCATTCAAACAACCCAATTTCTGGGTTTGTCCATTTTCAACTCAACTTGGGTTGTTTTAACCCAGGATGTTTTAGAGTGTGGTTTCTACTTTAATATATTTTAAAATATAATTTATTCCTGTGATGGCAAAGCTAAATTTCCAGCATCATTACTGCATTCTTCAGTGTCACATGATACTGCTCAAGAAACATTATTATTATTAATTGTTTAAAAAAAAATCTAGGACATAAAAAGTTCAAAATAACAGCCCTTATCTAAAAATGGAATGCTTTTGTAACACAATAAATGTCTTTACTGTCGCTTTTGATCAATGTAATGCATCCGTGCTGAATACAAGTATTCATTTTTAACAAAAAAAATTCACTTTTAGTTAAAAAATGTTTTAACTAAAAGTAACCCCCCATTCTTTTATTCTTTTAAATAGAAAAGAGTAGTTTAGATTTTTTTTATTTTAAATTGTAATAATATTTTACTATATTTTCCATTAAATTAGCATTAGTAACTTCTTTTAAAAACAAAAAAATCTTGCCCATCCCAAACATTTGTAGCCTGACAAGCCAGACCCACATCAAGATGTTTGGTCTGGCAACTCACCATTGACAGGGCTCAATCCGAGGGGCGGGATAAACGGTTGTCTTTCAGACTCCCTCTGCACGTAATTAGATAGCGCTACAACCAACCAGAGCAACGTGAAGTGGAGCTCATTGATAGATTAAACATTCGCCGTATCCGGTCGGCAAAACTCTGAACACATCTTCCCTTCTTAAGAATGATTTCAGTGCATCTTTTCTCAAAGGAAAGCTTCCAAGTCTTCCAGAGTCACAGCCAAAGCCGATCTCAACTCTAACGATCCCATCATTATGTTAAGCCCACCCACCGACTCTATACACAATGTGATTGGCCTGACCAGAGTTTGGTTTTTCAAGTTCAGAAGTCTATTGAGAGTTGCTAGACACTCGCGACAAATTAGATTTACTGCCGCTAGGGTGCGTCTAGATTTCTAGGCTAAAACCTTTGAACAGTAGTATACATTTAAAATATATATATTTATAATAGGCAGTATACACGTTGTGCTGTGCAGTATTCATTAATTAGTAAGATATAGTAATATAATTTTATGAACTTATTCTCACTTAACAAGGCTCTGAGGCAGCTACATCAGGCAATAGAAATACAGCTGCTTTTTATTTTTTTATATGGTTACACTTCAATAGCATATATCATATTAACAATATCAATATCATATCTTTCTCAGTAAAAGCCCACATAGCTGTCAGTATTTCCTGCACATATAACCACACTATGACAAGTTGTTCGTGCAAATTTCCTATGCGCCTTATTTATTCTGTGTACACACAGAGAGAAACGGATGTGGATCAAATAGGAAGCAGGATACTGTGAGAGGGTTCCCTCCTGACTCACACCAAATCACAGAGGGGTCTAATTAAAGCCATACTCCTTTGGGTGAGGCCCGAGTTCCATGGATGTATCTACAAATGCTACAAATATGAAAAACTTTCTTGGCTGCCGAAGGGCAGTACTGAGTATTGACTTGTTTGTCTGCTGTTTAGAGATGAAAAGCAGTGTAAACAAACAAGGGAGAGTGGAAGTCTAAAGCTGTCACGACCATGAAGAAATTCTGGTGGCATATTCATGACAGATACCTACTTCTGTTTTATCCATCTATGAGGAACATCCAACCAACCAGCAAGACATCCTCTATGCCTGTCTATCTAGAAATAACTATCTGATTGTGAAAAGACCAGGTGTAGAAGTCCCTCCGAAATACTTTTGAGATGGACTTAAAGCTGATCACTCAAACCACATCGGGGGTGCTTCGAGATGCATTCGAATAGGACAAGTGTAAATGCATCTGATTCTTGAAGCTACATATGAAGAGTTCAGATGCAAAAACCTCCAAGTCCATCTGACATGGTTTCTTTTAAATGAGCATTTTTATCAGGCTGCATATGTTTTGGCTCAGTAATTTCACATTAATAGCAATGAAAAGGTTATTGAAATGCCTTATTTTAAAAAATGTCACTGTAGTCAATATATTATTTAACTGATTTAACCACCTTTTGCTGCAAAACCAGCTAAGTCCATGAGCTTTTTTTTTCTAAATCCACCTCTTTGGACAACAAACCATAGTAAACAGTTGCAAAATCACTAAAGATGCAACTGGAAACATTGCAAATGATGAAAGCAGAATTCAAAATGTAACAATGAAGAAACTGATCCACACAGTAGGGGGAGCTGTGACGCAAGTGGCTGCCACGTCCGTTTCTGTCAGATTTTCACACTCACAGCACAGCAGCACAAGGAACACTTTTGTTTACTTGCTACTCGCGAAATCCTGTCTTTGCCACTGTAATGACGGACGAAACATAATATAAAACTTGCTTCTCTGCAATTGAAAGTTGGCTCATATGCACACCGTCATTCATCTTGAAATCATATGATTCGATTCGCGTCTTCTGATTGGTTTCTGTGGACTTCTGTGGTTTAGTGGTTTCTGTCAACAAACCGGTATCTCTGAATGGGCTATGCTGGGATTTAGCGAATTTGAAGCGAAAGCATTTGATGAACGAATACTGTGCTGAGAGCATTCGATCAGTATCCAATTTTTGACAGTGCCGTTTAGCAGCTTTTGCATCTGAACTCATGTACATTTGAATAATCTCAAAACGGTAAAAATGAAATGTGTGAGCGTGTGTTATAGGCTATAATGATGTTATAGCCACATCTGACAGGACTACTACAACACGCATTGCCGCAGATGAGTATCTTCAGCAAGCCATTGAAACTGCTGCAAATGAAACTGAAAGTTCAGTCACAGACGCTTTACACACATCTTCAGCAGTGTTCATTTGTTCAGTAGTGAATCTAATTGTTGTTATCAGTGTTGATGCAGATTTCTCTCCTATTATGATCTTTGATCTTAAAGTGAGCTGATGATAAATAAATTGCAGCTTATGGGATAGATTTAATAAACAAGGCAAATTAGAGTGAGAGCACAATTCCAAAAAAACACAGATGGGAGTGGAAAGTTCTGTGTGTTTAAAACGATAAACAAATGAAAAAGATAGTTCATCCAAAAATGAAAATTAGCCCATGATTTACTCACTCTCAAGTCATCCTAGGTGTATATGACATTTTTTTTGTAAATGTTAATACACAAATAAAAGTGGAGTTATATATTAAAAGGTTCTGGCTAATCCAAGCTTTATAATGGCAAGGATTGCTGCTCTGTGTTTTTTTTTTTTTTTTTTTTTTTTAAATGTATGCGATCGGCCGAAACTTTACTTAATAAAGTTTTAAATATGGATATTTTTTTTACACAAACATCTTTTTTTTTTTTACACAGAATCAATTTTTTTGATTGATCTGTTTTAAGAATTTACACAAAAAAGAGGGGAAAAAAACAAGAAAGTGAAGTCGCTGAAATTTTTGCTACAGGTAAGATTCAGTTTACGGCAATTCTCATTCATTTTTATGGTATTCACAAACAGTGATTGACTGTCATACAACTCTGAAAGAAATGTAATGACATCAAGGCTGTGGTGTGATCGGTTATCCAGGAACATGTGATTCAAGTTGGCCGTCTTGAATGGTAGAGCCACAGATCCTGGTATCTCCCAATAAGACCATCTCTGTTCTACCTGTCTGCCTAGAAAACATGTATGCAGGTATCCATCTGACTTTCGTATGATTATTTTTCCCCAAACCAGTTCAGCAACTTTCATTGGCAATGTTAGGTTGTGTGGTAGAGTTAGGTTTGAGTATTTTGTTGTAGCATATAGGCACTCAGCAATCTGATGGAAAAGATCAATTAAATCTTTAAAAATAAATGCATGCAGGTAATGCATTCTAGGAAAGGAAGTGATCTGACTGTCTATCTATAACTACAGTGGACCACCTAGAGAATTTGAGAATACCATTAATGTCCAGGAGAGGTTGGCAGGGACTGACTGAGTCTGATGGCGATGGGATGTGAGGCAGAGCGCTCTGAGCAGAACAGAACAGCTGTGAAAACAGACCAGTCTCACAATACAGACCAGAGCCATGGACTGCACACTACCCGTGTGGTCCAGCCTAACCAAGGATGACATCAAGGTGATCTGCAGCAGGATCCTGACATCTACACATCTTCTGCCACTACAAACAACTGCTGATTCCCAGAATCCCCAAAATAGCATAATTGGCTTTCTATAAATGATCAGGGTTAGCATGTAGATGCGCTAAATAATAATTATTTTTGGTAATTGTTGTTAAGAATAAACTCCAATAATCATAGCTGTATGTGCAAAGTGGACTTACATGCTATTTCTAGACCCAACGGGTGAAGGAGTCCCTTTCAAAAATAAACATCAAAGCAGAAGATAGATCTTTTGAGAATGCTGTGCCCCAACCACAAAGCGTTCACGCTATGTTCGCAAAAGGCACAGACTAATTCATCTTGGGCTAATTAAACAAGCTTCTATTAGCGGCTAATTTTCTGCCATGGAAAGTCACCTCTTGATCCTGGGATCTAAAATAAGCCTGCTGACAACAAGAGGAGAAAACAGGGTTCAGGCCAATACAAATGAAGTTCCAGCTGCCAAAACAGATCAAGCATGGGATCCTGGCACTCTCTCTGCCACTTAATGCCACGTGCCAATTTTTTAATCACACAAGACGTGCATTCAGACATTTGCCATGCGATTCAGAGATGTGCCATGGATATAATAGATAAAACAACATACTGTACATAAAGTCGATACAGACTTTCCTCTGGTGTTTTCAAATTCTGGTCACAGACAAGCGTATGCTAGATCAACTGGCACACACAACCAAACATGCACTCAAAAGTTGAATTAAAATTACACATACATTTCATTGCATATGGTCTTGCTTTATCTCCTGGCATTAGCTCTCAGCCTTCTTAGAGTTACACTTAAAGTGTATTGTTACCACTACGGTATCTTAAAAACTTTCCATGGTTACACACATCACAGCTCTTTAGCAACGAAACACTATCTACCCCCAAAATGTAATATAGATAGTTAGAACATTACCTTTACAAACACGTTAAAATCAACCCTTTTTTAATTAATAATTTGGCATAAATGCCATAATTAGGAATGTGCATATCAACTGGTTCTAATTATTTTTTTTTAATAATTGAAGTGAATCAGTTGGTTTGGATGGTGGAGTGATTCACAGTTTCATCAGGTTTTAATCAGTTGGATAAAAGGCATGAATTGACAGTGCTGTCACAGACACAAAAATCATTACAGTTTTGCAAACCAATCCAGCAGTTTGATGGAAAAATTACACCGTGATGGGTCACGTATGAGTCACCAGTGTTGGTTTGTGAGTCTGTATGAATGCAAGACATCTGATGAAGGAGATAGTCTTGTACCCATACTATTGTTTAAATTAGCACATTAGTACACACCAATTAGTCTACTATGGAAGAACTATAAAAGAGCATTCACATCAGCGGTACTTCACCCTCAGCAAATCAAACATGCAATTACTGAGAAGATTAAAAAGATACACTAGCTCAGTTCCAAACATCAGTGAAATTATAAGAAGATGGAATACACAGGACATTTTCACCAACAGCGAGTGAATTGAGGATATTTCCTTCTGGCTACAAAACTGCATTTTACATTATTTTATTGAAAAATATTTAGTCTTTATGCCAATGGAAAAGTTTTTTTCCTTGCATTTTTGTGGCAAACAGCGCATGTCATTGTGTCACGTCAAAGCATTATATATCTCATATGAAACAAAACCTCTCGTAAAAACATTTATACAAGTTTTGGTGGCTTAACGCAAGTAATATATCACATATGTTTTGCAAGAGTTCTAGAGGGGACACGAAACACTTTAGGCATCAAACTTATGAAGGTAAAGACAATTTGGAAGGTTATTTTGTCAATATGTACATTAATGAAAACAGTTCAAAACAGCCTCAAAACTGGATCACTGGTTACCGAGCAAAACACAGGATGGGGTACTTGGACTCTAACTGCAATTATGAATGGACTCGGACGGACTTGGTTTGACTTGTACTAGAACTTAAAAGGACTCTGACAAGGACATTTTGAATTTGGACAAAATTAAGACTAAATGTCTCCCACTCAAACTCAATTGATTAAGGATTTGGACTCAAATCGAACTCTACAAGGTCGAACCCAACACTAAAACACAAACTCTGTGCTTACTCTACTACAGTGATCTGCAGGGATGCATGTTCACGTTAAGGGGACATGAGGTTAGCACAAGGCCCACGAGGTGTCACCGGCAGTGTGTGAGAATCAGTTAAACATTGCTACGCCTTTGTCTGCACATCTTTACTCATTAACACGCAGCATGAAAGAGAACACATGGCAACAACACGTCTCTCACACACACACACACAACCGTCTGCTCATGGGAGGAATAAAAAAAATGCACTGCCTGAGAGCCAGACACGCAAGCTGATATATCAAGTTGTGTGTTTTTCAGGAATGGCTGCTGCATTTCATTTTTCATCATTTCCCTGCCCGCTCTGTGGCCCCCGACTCTCAGGGCCGCCCACAAACTGAGGACTTCATACCAGACAAGTGCATCACCTCGCATCGGAAAGAATGAACACATTGCTCTCTAATGTGTTTCAAATGAGTGCAGGTATTTTTGAGAGAGTTGGCTTCGTCAAGTATCCCATGACACCCTATACAAGCACCACGTGGCCCAGAGGAATTGTTAGGGCGTGCGGTGTCATTAGCATGAGACGTATGTACAACAATTTGCTAGCATATACAAATTACAAAAGCAAAGATAAATGAACACAGAATAGAAGACAAACACTTTGTAATCTTAATGAAGCTTGTGGCAAATATGAAAGCCTGTGGTCACCACAGCTGTTTCCCACTGAAGAACATTATAAACCATTGCTTAGACGAATGAGCTCTATAATGAAGTCAATACCCAAGTCATGAAACTGTTTTACAGTGAGCATATTTCAAGGTTTTGATTGATGCGTCAATGTGCTAAACATGTGTTAATTCAAAACGTTCAAAAGCTTGTCTACAAATCCTCTTGGACTCAACAGTAGATGCAACCCTATCCGCACGGTGATGTTTGAAGTGAGCTGACCTGCATGGACTCTGGATGGGACCTGCTGAGATGACAGAGCAGAGAGACATCAGGGCCACTTGCTCCCCCTCACAACATCTCCTTTAATTATTTTTATAATGCAAGTGAAGGAGTGAATGGAAACTATGTGCAGCCTCCTGTGGTGGTGGAGGGGGTTGTTTCTTTCCCCTTCTTTTTCCCCTTCTTTTTCTGTGGTACTACTGGAGGGGTTTGATCTATAAACACATCAGAGCTTTCTCTCCCTCTCTTTTTGAGGAGGGTGGTATGACTGTGAGGTCTAGGCAATGTAAATACATTACCTGTCCACATATCTGACCTCCAGTAAAAACCAGGAAACTATGGTTCTGTCTTGGTCTATTGTATACATAAAGTATATTCTAAAGGGCCAATTTCACAAAGTGTGTTCTTGTGTTCAATCTGCATTTTTTGGTCATAGTAACTAGCGGCAGTCGTTAATTTTATTCATGATTTGTCTTATAGAATTGTGTCTGCTGCTCCTTCCACAGCATCACTAACCTCAAATTGTAGTCTTTTTTATTTCCACTCTTCTTTTATTTAAGCAGTGTGCCCTGACTTTGACCTTATTTGTTTGCGCTGTCCTTAATGTTCTCATTAGCATCCATCTCTTGGTTCTATCTCTCCCTCCCTCTTCCTCCTCAAGCATCGTCCATCCTCACTTTTTCCCCGGTCAGCATGTCATTATGCTTACCCACCAGAATGTGGAATCACTCCACTTCATGCAAGCAGAAAAACCACAAGTTGTTCTAGCTGGAGTGTGCCCAAACACTGCCAGTTGTGACAGTGGCTTCAGCTTGCACTTCCCCTGACTTCTAGGAAATTAGAGAGGAGAGTAAAACGGCTCGTGAGTGCTCTGTCTGCTACCTCTCACAGTATGTTGGCGCTAATCCATGGGGCTATGTGCTTCTACTACAGGTTTCAGAAAGCTAACGCTGTGAATGAAAGGTTCAGAGATTGTGTAAGAATGATGGTCAAGGGCCAGATACTCTCAGCAATGGTGGTGGTCAGGTAAAACACAACGGGTGCTGCTATGGAGGGCCAACAAAGTGATATCATCCGTCCTCTACCTGAGAGAACTGGCAGTGATGGTTGAATGCTTTTACTGGATGTGCATGCATAAGGGTCGCAGGCAGGTTCGTGTTCCAGTACGATCTGACCACATGGGCCTTTGCTCCCTCACAGGCCATAAAAACCATGTCCAGACGCCTCGTGTATTGGCCAACAGATTAAATCGGCGAGGAGATGATTTCCAATATCAGCCCTTATAGTCAGAGAGTCACTAAACGAGGGCAGCTTTAAAGACCTAATGACCAGGGCCAAGCATCATCTGCCAGTTCTGCGACACCTGCAGACGTGGCTTGTGAAACCACTAGGATTGGAATGAAACGTCTTCACATTGTGTGTGATAGAAAATGTGCTGCCCCAGCATCACCAGAGCAGGTCAAAGCGCCAGGCCAAAATTTCCCATTACGCTAACAAGAAAAATTTCCATTATTCTTTTGGTTTGTTCATTTTTTATTTGTCTG
Organism: Pseudorasbora parva; assembly: GCF_024679245.1. Classification (NCBI taxonomy): domain Eukaryota; kingdom Metazoa; phylum Chordata; class Actinopteri; order Cypriniformes; family Gobionidae; genus Pseudorasbora; species Pseudorasbora parva. The sequence goes on along the minus strand of NC_090192.1, from coordinate 32,438,504 downwards.
GTAACAGCACATGTCAAATATTCACTGCTCAGCTCTTTCCAAGCCAAGAAATGCACAACAGTGAAAAGAAAAGAAAAGAGAGCGAGAATATTGGGAATATTCATTTCCCAAAGTTTGTGGATATGATAAACATCAGGCATAAATGGGTTTAAATTATTTTACAGGCAATTAATAATTTTGCTACCAAGAAAAAAGTTATAAAATAAAGAAGAAAACATTGCCGTACCTCCTGCATGTCACTATGTCACTGCATGTCACCTTTGTACTTTTTTGACTAATATGGATCGTTTAGGGGTAGACAGAGTTTAAAAGTGTTAGTTGACGGCACTGTCCTAGTGACAAGCTGCTTTACCACCACAGGTGCAGTTTTTTTACAACATTTATTTTTCTGCAAAAAATAAAACATACCATATCCATGTATCTGAACTGAATAGACATCTGAAGGTTAGGATAAAACAGTAAGGAACCAATAATGTTGCCTTCTTTCTTAGTATTCGGCAACCATTTGGTAACAAGAAACATGACCTAACAAGCTGTTTCTAATGAGAGCTATTTCTGCCCCTTACCCATTGCGCTCTCCTGTTCAGTTCTAGCGGGTAAGATTTACTGTTTGGTTTGGAGTTCAAAGCCATAGCAGTAAATTTTTCATTTACAAAAGAGGACAGGAGAAGTGAACAGTACCCTTGTTATGAGCCGAGCTGTTGTGTTTTTTTTTTTCTTCTTTTTTTCCTCTTTTTTATTGCAGGGGATTAATAAGACAAGCACTTGGCACCCTCAAAGCCAAAACTTGACTGCTCAAGACCTGCTTAACTCACTAAATCAAAATAAATTATCTTTAAAAAGGTAAAGCTACAGAAGAGCGCTTGGACATCAGCCGCACAGTTTAGCCTTCGCTACCCAGGACCCCAGCGGGGCTTAATGGGCTCAAAGAGGCCAGCGAGGTTGGAGAACACATGACTGACACCAGAAAAGACCAATTATGAGAGAGGGCAAAGAAGGTCATACCTCCATACCAGCTTAAAGTGCAGCCAATCATCAAACAACATTGCCAGCATCATAGGCAGTGAGTGTGCAGGGGCGAGAAAGTCTAAAAAGTTACAAACTCATTCAGTTCAACCTCAAATGACCCCATTGGAGATTGAGATCTCTGCTTTACTAAGAAGGGGAAAAGAAATCTGTCATCATATAGCTACACTGTCATGTCATTCCAAACCTGTAACAATTTCTTTCTTCTGTGGAATGCAAAAGAAGATATTTTGAACTATGTTTAATTAAGCTCCGAAAATAAGGCTATTTACAGACAATAAGTTTTATGCAGAAATTAATTTTAATTTAAAAAAGCTGTTTGCGTACAATTACTATTGTTTATGGCAGTAGTTATTAGATGAAGGAGATGGCATATTAATCTGATAAGCTATACACATAAAAATTCTGTTTGTTTTTTTTACCTAACCTGTTTGCCTGTAGTACACAATTAAAAATAAAGGTTCTTAAATGGTTCTTTCGCAGGGCATATGGTTCTATAAAGAACCTTTAATATCCAAAGAACATTTCCATTGCACAAAAGGTTTGTTGTAAAGTATAAATATATATTTAAAAATATATTATAAAATGGTTAGAAAAAATGTTTCTTTAAAGAACCTTTTATGAAATGGTTCTTTGGGGAACCAAAAATGGGTTCTTCTATGGCATCACTGTGATAACCCATTTTTGGTTCTTCCTGGCATCTTTATTTTTAAGGATGTATATGGACTAAAGTGGCTCGAATTGGGAATTTGTCATTGGCTGAATCCGAAATTTCCCCCTATAATCCTCAATCACTATTCCCTACGTTAGTACACTAATACAGTTCACTTGAAGGATTGAATGAAAACGAGTGAGCGAATTTGAACAGTGTATCTTGGCTGTATGTTCGCTATTGCAGTGCAATGTGGGATAGCATAAATGCATTTGATAACGTCTACTATGGTTTTGGACACCACTACAAATGATTGTCCCTTCAAATAATGCCCTATTCGAGTTCAGATTCAGCCACTGATAGATCCTTAATTATCTTTCATTATCAGGGCTGTGTGCTAAAAGAAAAGAGGGACATGCAATGTCCATCATCATTTTGAAAAAAGGCACCTAAACACATAAACAAGAATCAGCCTTCAAACATAGTGATTTGTCCTATCTGAACTAAATATCTATTGCGCAAGCACCGACCACCAGATAATTAAAAAGATATTACGTGTACGAGAAAGTGAACAGTGTGGGAAAATATCATGGAAAATATTAGCAGGATGGAAAATGTTACAGGTATTTGGATTCCATGAGATACTGTAATAATATAAAGCACTTTGCCTTCAAGATGACAAAACTTCCAGAAAAACATTAGATTTCTTCAAATCCCACCTACTCACACACCACACACATAAACACACACATACACACTTCCCTAATGAGTTGGTTTGGCTGCAGTTGTAGTCGGGCAAATTCGTGTATTATGACATAACCCAAAGCCCTCCGACAGACCTGAACTTTGAAGCTGTCTGATTTACAAAGGCCTCAGAGGACTCGCTGAGCAAAATACACACTTTCTTTCCTGAATTTCACTTTCTCTTTGTCTTTCATTCTCTCTGGACATCTAATTGATTAAGGATGTCAAATTAAAGTTTAGATAGAGGAAAGACCAACCTCAGCTGTGTGACTAAGTGAGTGTAGACAGGTCAAAGAGTGACAAAGTGTAAAAAATATGTGGGAGTTTTAAAGAAATTGTGTGTTTGAACGAATGAGAAAGCAACAGAGAAAAGCGTGTGAGTAAAGGAATAATTACCTGCAGATGTTAGTCTTTGTTGGGGGGTATAAATCTCTAACCACATCAGAAATTATCCATAAAATTTACAGCTTAGGAAAACCATGTGTGTGGCTATTTAGCACCCTAAATCTACAAAGCCTTCTCTAGCATTCTCCCACAACAGGACAGCGAGACAAGGGGGGCAGTGTAACGGAAGGAAATGAAACCAACCCTCCCCTCTTAATTGTTTTTATGTAGCCAATACAACCTGCCCCCTTGCTGACATGTGAACGGAATAAATCATCCAAAAGAGCGAAATAATACACTATTAATGTTAAATCTATCCTGCTGCAAGCTTAACAGATGGAAAAAGTTCCTTTATAGGGGGTTAAAATGTGAGACTATCAATCAAAATAATATGGAAGAATGGCTTAGGGATTTGTTAGGACTGGGTAAGATACATGTCGTGATTTAAACGAGAAAATATATTTGCCCATAAAGCTATTACACAAAGTTTCCACCAGCGCTGGAACCAGTCGTACATCTGAGATGCATAACTCCAGACGCATCATTCCACTGGTTGTCTGTTGATTTACACAAACATGTGGTTCTGGGCTACTGTGCACTGACTGACATTTGGGAGCTTGATAGTAGTCCGAAGCCCTAGAGCACAGCAATGAGCCCCTGATCTAAGAGGGAAAGTCAGCAGAGATGATCGAAAAGTCAATGTGAAATTTAAGGGTTGAGATGGAACAAAAATTCAAAGTCACATTTGCTGGTGCCTGGGTTGGATATATTGATCGATGCTTGGGATTATCACTGTTTGCAGTTCTTAATTTTAACTGAAACCAGAAGAGGAGTAAGCAATTGTATTTAAGAGGCCAAGCGACAAGCCATACATTGCATATTTTCTGCAATTATTTATAAGTTGTGGCAGATTGAATATTAAACTATACCTCATTAGGTGATGCTATCACCAAATTATTATGGTTCTCTCGAGACTCTCAAGCAGGGCAGTGCACGGGGGGTGGCCGGGTGGCTAGAGCCACTGCCCCTCTGCCCTAATCAGCTAAGGTGCCCCTCTTGTCCCCTTCCCTCCCTCACCCCCAGAAGATTCCCATAAAAGTGTCCTGTTCCGCTAAAAATCCACTAATCCATTCCGTGTTTTCCGTGTTCTAATTGTTCAAAGTCTGTTGCTGTGTCTGCTCTCTGTGTATCTAGACTACAGACAGTAGTTGAGCCGTGGAATTAGTAGTTTGGTAGTTTGTTTGTTTCAACATTGCAAACATGGATTCAAAGCTCCAGCATGCCAGCGTGTAGGCTATATCGCCATACACTGTTTACTTAATATTATATTTATCTGACAGTTTGTCACTCTTTAACTCCTGTAAAATATATTTCCTTATTATAATCAATTTTATGAGTTAATACTAGTATCTATAACATGAGTCATGCTTATATTTTATTAACACCATATTAATTGTATATAGATTTTTTTTTTAAAGTTAATAAAGGATATTATAAATATAAATGAGTTGTATTATAGTTTAGTCTACAATGGACACCCTAAGAAATGCACACCCTAAGAAAAATGTGCTTTTAATCATGTCTAAGGTCATACTTGTGCAAAAAAAAATCTCTTTAGCAAAGTTTGCAGTATATTCAGTATATATTAATAAATAAAATAATTCATTATTTTTAAAATACAGAAACTATAATTAAGTAAATAATCAGCAAACATTCAACACTGAATGAATGAGATCCCATAATAATTAAATAAAGTTTTAAAGTAGTAACAACTAAATTTATTTGTATTATATATGATGATTATCATCATATTTTTATTATAAATATGATGATTATCTCTAAGGTGGACACCCAACTTTGATATTTACCATCTGAATCATTACCATGTCATTTCAACAAATGTTAAAGTAAGTCAGCTGTGTTTATTATCATGTTAGATATGCCTTTACCCCATACCATACTTTTACATATTCTGTTAAAATGAAAAACTGTTGGGTATGATTTACAAAAATCATAAACAAGACCTTTGTCTCAAAATATATTCAATCATTTTAGTGATTTTCATTTGCTATTTAAATCTCCAATAGAAAAAGAAAAGAAAGAAAAAAATTAATCAAATTAGCGCAGAATCAACTTTTTGGAAGCATAATTACAACAACACACATAGAATTAGAACTAAAGCCTAACAGTTGTATTTACAGTATGATTGTAAAAGGTTTGTTATTCATTCTCTATATTAAAGGACAACTCCGGCAAATGTTTAAGTTTATCTTTATCATTATATCTTTGTGAGTACAGTCTATAGAAGAAAAAAACGAACCGGATTGATCCTTGCAACACGGAGCTGTTAAAGTTAATGCCCAGAGCCCCCACTCAGCTAAAACGTCAGTTATGGGGGCATAATCGTAAAGGGTGTCTTTGTGCCTCTTAACAGACACAAAATGTATGTCCAACATGAACCGGTCCCTTGCATGACAACGAGATGCATTTAGCCACTTAGCCGTTGTTTAAATTTACCTGTTTTAGACGGCTAGCTGTAGTCTCGCGCTGAAGTTCCGTGGGAACTCTGTTGTAGCCGGAAAAAAGGCAAATAGTCCAGTTGGGAAGAGCGTCAAGATAAGCTCAAAAATTCCCTGGAGTTGTCCTTTAAGTTCTCCTAGTTCCTTCAATCTCTGCCAGGGGTGTATTCCAGAACGCAAGGTTAACTTACCGTCACATATACCCTGAACTCTTTGTTGATTTACCCAAACTTTGCTTACTTAAGGTTTGCTGGTTCCAAAAACGCATCCGTGAGAAAATTCAGACAACTCAGACTATGTTAACCATCAACACACAAGACATTCTCAATAGAGCGATGAATCGATGATTCACTGCGGAAACAGATGCTAAGAAAAAGCGTGCCAGTCTACTTCCTCTTCTTCTTTTATTTAATGCCGATTTACATAACCTACTTAATACACATTGCCGTGCAATAATTTTTTCAATGTTTTCTTTTAATAAATAATCTTTGTTCACTGAGCAAATTCATTGAATGCAGGTCCATGTGTGAGATGACAGTAAAATAAATAATTAATATATTTGAATTGTATTAACATTTAAACTTATTTTTATTCTAATTCTTTAAAATTAATATATAATATTATCGCCTCAGAGGATATTATGTAACTGAAACAAATTTGGTTATATACATAACTATATTAGTTATATAAATAACTATATATAATAATTACTTATGTAACACACATCTGGATACCTCTTAAGCAAACTAACCTTGGAACATAATCTGCTCTGGTTACTTACATACCCTGAAAGTTACATCCGTTTTTGGAACCAAAAGTTGAGGTTATTATTAACTCCACCAACTTACTATTAAACATACCCAGGTATGGCACATAACCTGCTTTCTGGAATACACCCCCCCCCCCCCCCCCCCCGGTCTCGTCTATGTATTGAGTGTGTTGTTACTTACCTGTATTGACTCCCCTGAGATTCCTTGCTCATTAAACTTAATCTGATAAATGTATCAGCCCATCTTCGTCTTCCTTCACACACGTGACACAAACAGACAGTGACGCCAATATTATATAATGAGTCTTAATTTCATTGGGACATTTGTTCACTCTATCCCTAATTGGTGTGCCAAATTTCACCATAGCCTATAGCTATATAGATTGCAAGAAGATTAAAAAAAAATGGCTGCTAAAAATTATTTAAAATGCTTGGCAGAAATTAAGTTTTGCTTAACTGTCAAATATAATCTTGTCAGTGCAAAACTTGGAGACCAGCCATGAGTTTTGCCTCATCATAGAGTCATTGAAGGTGACATCACTGTTATTGTTGAAATATATATATATATATATATTTTTTGTCTAAGTCCGACCACCTTAATGCACCTTTAAGAGAAATTCTAGAGAAAATGTAAACAAGCAGAATTGCACAAATGCTGTCTGCTGTTGTAATTGCATCACAGGTGCTCACCTCCTGGTCTCAGTGATGGAAAATGCTGTGGGAACTAAGCCAGTGTACTTCCCTTGAGGCTCCTCTGTTCTGCTGAGAGGAGAAGGTGGGAATGGGTCACAAAGATGTGGCGCGAGAGAGATGGATGGAATGGTCACCCTGTCCTTGTGATGATCTCTTGAGTATATTAGATGGCGTCAGTAGGCTCTAGGAGGTAATCACAGTGTTTATTGTCACAGGTGGACCACTGTGTACGACTCCTTGCTGGAGACCCAGCTGTAGGGACCAGCGTCACTGCCGGCCAGTACGTGTTTGCGCACTAGTGTTTGTTGCAGTGTGTACTACACACTGCCAAAGGCCTTCTTTCTGACAGTGCTCTGAAGTAATCACATTTGACCTTAAAACAAGAGCGTGAGGGTGTTTGGTAGAAAGCTATCAGAAATATTCTTCTCTACTCAGATATTTGCACACATGGCAACCTTAAACCTGTTGGTTTGTTAGGGCAGTGTGAACTAGCCTTGTTTTAACTTGCTTAGTGATAGATTTTGTCAGTATTACCTGCATGTCATTTACTAGTGTTTTTTGCAAGTGCTACATGATCACGTGCCTGAAAACACAATTATTACGAAGTGAACCCTCTAGATCAAATGATGAGTATGATGTGATTTGAGATCGAAAATGTCAGTGGAAAAAAGATAACATCTCCTTAGTGGCCCTGAGTCAAGTCAATTTTCCCCTTGGAGACCAGGATAAACAGCACCAGCAAGAAGAGTTAGATTTGATTTGGCCTGTTCAACAGACAGAGAAAGCAGGAAAATGATGGACCGGGGTAGAGCATAATTGAAAATGAAAACGATGGAGCGATGAGGAGAAGGACTCTGCCAGACAGTGCGGTGAGTCTTGGCTGAGTTCTTGTTTCTCCTAAACAGCTGATTTCCTCCTCATTCACATACTCCATCAGTGTCTCTGTGTGTGTGTCGTCCTGATTCCTGTCCACTAAGTCTCTCGGTTCATCCTAGGACAGATTGTCAGAAACCCAAACGCCAAGTCTCCACCCAGACTAGCCCAGTGAACACCAATGACATCTACAGGACCTCTCACTGTACTCGCTGACTTTCTCTCTCTGGAGTGCTGGAGTCGACAGAAGGTTAGCCAGAGATCTCTCACCACTGTCTTTATAGACACTAATAATACAGAGAATAGGGAAAGAGGGATTCTTTATCATTTCTTTGAATGACAGTGAATTTCTATCTAATCCAACCCTATCCAAACCCATCATTTAGTATTCTTCTCCAGCTGTAATCAATAATTGGTCTTCCTTTGTCTCTTCTATTAGTTCTAATAACTTCATTATGAAACCTTATCATGTGATTTTAAGCCGTTTGGCACTGTAAACTTTAGGAGTAAGAAGTCACAACCTCTGCATTAATATAATCTGGAAAATTCTTATTATACTTAAGTATATTTTTATTTAATTTTTTGTCATCATTAATTCACCCGCTTGTCATTCCAAACCTGCATTATTTGCATTATTTGATTTCTTCAGAGAACATGTGTGTTGCATAGGTTCCTTCTCGAAGGGAGGTACATAAATGGATGAGGGTTTCTCTGTCACAAAATGTAAACTTAACATGAGGAGAATTTTTTGTGTGCAAAATATGTATAAATATAATATTCTTTATAATTTTTCTCAAGTTCACAGTTTAATGATAAAAACTGCTAATAAACAAATGCATACCGCATCATCTTTATGTTGGAATTCAATGAGGCATAATGAAGGTTTAGAGTCAACCACTAAGCAGGCAATGGAAAGCGTGGAAAAGCTTAATTGCTGGAAACATTTACATGACAATTCTTCTCCTCTGTTTTTATCTGCAAATAAACTCCAGCAGATTTTCCAAAGCTATGTGCGACAAATATGTGTGGGTTTGTAAGAGTGAAGAGAGAGAGATACAAAAAGGCTAAAATACAGTCATTTTATATGACTCATGTCAAGGGCTGCTTGTACACAAACACACACACACACTTTCTTTCAACGAAACAATTTTGAGGTGAGCATAACAACAACAGATGGATAGAAAGAATTCCATAGACATGCATCAAATGCCAGTTACTGTATGTAGTTTGAATCATCGGCCTGTCATTTTCACCATGGAGAAAAATATTATATAATGACAATAGAACATAACAATAACCATTCTTTTTTTTCAGCAGTCTGAGTTCCAGGAGTATTGTTTCCCCTTTTGTTTTCTCCATATGCTTTAAATAATAAAAGTATAAAAATATACCAGTGTAATATCCAGAGACTGTTAAAAGTAAGCCATTAGTTGACTGATTTCCCTTGAAAAGTGTAAAAACAGTTTGTTTGAGCTTTCCATCCAGCCCTACAAAGCATCACTGGCTCAAGCAATGACATCAAATTGGAGCTGAACGATCCGTTTGACTGGCCGAGTGTTTAGGGAACCTGTTTGAAAGGGATCATTATTTTTGCTATGCTATTTGTTGTCGCTAGTGGCCAGTGTTTTCATGTCTACTTATGAATGATACTAAAAAAAAAGTTCAATAATTTGTTCAAAATCATGATAAAACAAGTGTATCGTTATTACAACTTCAATCAAAACAGACTGGAGGATCTCTGGTATTCTACTTCCCTGAGTCTAAAATATAATTTCAAAAAGAAAGAAAAAAAGTCTACAGAAGCATATTCCATCTTTAACTACACTGCATACAGGTTTATAGCCTGTGGATAAAAGCTAGAAAATGTTTTCTCTACGGAAAGAATATATGGGATTTTTACTTCTGAAATAGCTGCAGGTGCCAGCTTGAGTTCCACATGCTAATTTATTAAATGTGTTGTGCTTTTTCTTTTTTGTATTTGGTATTTAGGTATGTTTTGGTGGCACAGTAGTGAAAGAAAGGACATAAAATGGTCACATTATCTAGATTGAAAACACATTACTGTAAAACAAACTACCACCTCAATTACTTGCTAAAGTACATTGCAGTTAAAATAAAACTAACAAGAAAGAACATTATATTAGAGGTGTTTACACTGCTCGAATTATCTATTAAGTGTACAATTTAAAAAAAAAATATTTCAATAAGAATAAATCTGATATAAAATCAGTGTGAACTGTCAAGAAAAAAAAATGGTATGGAGTATTTTAACTGTGACGAATCTGACGATTATTGACAGGGCAGTTAAATGGTGATGGGATGCACGTAACTAAGCGACAGAATCCGTTAAAGATGATGAAGTAGTATGTCCCAAAGCTTGCATACTTTTCTGCTACACACTCAAAAGTATGTACTTTTTCTTCACAAAAAGAGTACATACTTTTAGGTCGTAGTATAAGTAGGTGAATTAGGATGCAGCATGTGAGAGAACATCACGAGGCTGGTGGCATGATTGATAATAAGTACCAGACCGCCACACAGGTCTCATATCTCTCATGGAGGAGCTTGGATGCATAAAAGGAGGAAAGATGACAGTGAAGGATGAGAGGACCAGGCTTGTTACATTGGTGCTGAAACCTAAAAGGAAGGGCGGGACATGCTGTGGATGAGCCCTCACTGCTGAGGGGGATCGCGGTCCTGAGGAGGTCAGGCAGCATGGAGGAGCGGAGACCGCAAGAGGCTGCTTGAGGTGATGGTGCTGGTGGTTTGGGGGTGGAGTAGAACACAGTATCAGGAGTACCCCCGAACCTGTGAGGGGCAATGGGGGTATGTGGCAAGCAGTCGAGGCCATGGGACCATGAGAGAACGGCATAAGGCCAGTAGCACAATTAATAATAAGCACCTGTCTCGTATCTCTCATGGAAAAGCTTGGATGCATAAAAGGAGGACCAGGATTGGATTTTACATTGTGTTTTGTTTATGTTTTATTATGTGTGTGTGGTAGCCATCCATGAGGGGCTGTATTTTGTATTTATTTATTAACTGAATTTGAATGTTCACCGGTTCCTACCTCCTTCTTCCCATAACAACAAACTGTGTTACATGGACACTTACAGAACACTGCGAAAGAACATGGCAGCATTAAGGGGATAGGGCCATTATAGAACAATATTTTCAAGTTTCTAGCCATTCGTGTAAACAGTTCAACTCAAAAATACTACAGGCGACCAACTTGGGCATGAATGAGAATGAAAAAAATGTTGAGGATTCACAATACTGTGCTATACTTATAAGATAATGAAGTAGGCTATATACACCACAGAAAATCCACATCACTGTTTTGCCAACAAACGGCAGATTTGTTTACTTTATATGAAAAACGACTGATAAAGTGTCCTAGTTTCACTTTATCATAGACTTTAAAAATATTTATACAATTTAAGACCAAAGTTATGAGTTCTCGTCTTGACACCAGGTCAATACGTGACGGAAGCCATGAGGTTTTTGTTGGCTTTAAAATACAGTACAATAAAATAAAGACTAAAATACAGAGGCAAAACTGTCTGACAGGCTAGTGACATCTTTATGAAGATCTTTCAGTCTCTCTGTTGTCCTGAAGCCATTTAACACAGTCACCAGGAAACATAATTATGTGGACTTCAGCAGAAGAATGAGAGAGTAAAAGACAGAAGGAAAGACAGAACAAAGAGAGGGAAAGGATTAAGTCTAAAATACTACATGGAAAAAACAGGTCTGAGATGGAAACATGCATGTAGAGCCAAGCGGTCAGGGCAGGGCTGAGGTTGGGTGAAAAAGGGCCAGAGAAAAGTGGCTATTTCCCCTGGCTGTGCTCTATCAGATTAGCATCAATACACTGCCTCATCGCCACTGACATGAGAACGCTTATGAAACTGGGATGCAAATGTAAGACTCTGCATGGAAAACGAGAACCTATATAAATCCACAGCCAAATACATCACATGCCAATGTCAGAAATAAACCTTTCAATCAGGATCAATATTTACGCCCTGGAATTTATTTCGTAACATATTTATTTTTGTAAAAAATTCTAACAGTTAACTGTTAACTGCTGTTTTGTGAATCAGGGAACAATTTCAATCTGTTACCCACACAAATCTATCTTATGCCATGAGAAAACTTGTAATATAGCAAAAAGTACCTGAATGGACCACTTTAATACATTTATTGTGCCTTTGTGTCATTTTAGAAAGCTTTTAAAACCTTTAGAAGCTTTTGTCTTCATTTATTGCAAACATAAGGAAACTTGATTAAAAGATACAATGACGACAAAAAAACTAAACTTGAAGTCAATTTGCATACTACATTCATAACTTATTTGTACAGTCTCATTTGAAAGCTGGATGAAAACATTAGCCTACTTGGACAGCTACACTAAGTATTATGTAAGGTCCTTCTCTAGAAGCGCAAGCATAAATAAGTCTGTTTCAGGTCATCTGTGTTTCTCTTAATAGTTCACATGTGAGACAAGCTAATGACCCACAGTGAACCAGGACTCACACCACCAGTGTTCTGTAGACAGGGTGGCCCACAGGGTTCCTGCAGTGCTACAATCGTTTGTTTGTTTGTTTGTTTGCTGGTTTGCTTGAAGGAAGACATTTAAACAGGGAATGCTTTCTGATCCATTGGACATCAAATACCTTGAATAGACTCACAGACATGCACACACTTACTAATACGCACGCATAGGCATTAAAAGACCTTAGAAGAATGAGACAAGTGCCATGTCATTACTGCGTATCATGGTCACAGAACATCACAAAGAAAAAAACTATTGTATGTGTCAGATTCAAAGATACTTTAAAATGTGATGGGATGAAGAAAACTAACCGCAACATTTACTGAGTACTGTGTTCCAAAACCTAGTAAACTGCCACGTAGGCATAATTTTAAAGCATGTGTGAGATTACAAATTTTATAATCTGTTTAAAACTAAGGGAAGTTTTTAGCATTTAAGGTAAAGATGCTGACATCAGATGATTTATGTTAAGCAAAGTTTCCAGCAAGAGTTTTCTGCCAGTTCCTGTTCTATTTATTGTAAGTCAAACGAGCCAGATTACTGAGAATCTCACCTTTTGTCTTTACTGGCTGAAGCCCTGTCCCATTTTGAATAGTTCTGCAGATTGGATTAGGACTGGTGATACTCTAGTGCGGGTCCCTTTACTGTTTAATCTCGTAACCCACTTGCTTTGTCTCCCTTACCACCTAAAATCTATATAAACAACAATGTAAACTGCCTTAGTAGACTTGATTGACTGCAGCTACAGACAGCACGTGTTCTCAATAAAGAATCCTGCTGAAGATACGTCCAAGTATCCTGGTCTTTGCTTCTAATTTACCAACCGTTTTTGGTGTCGTGACCCAGATAGAGCTTCTAACCTGACATCGCTCATGACTTAATTTTTTCTATCTCAACCATCAACCACGATTTGGTGGGTTTTCACTCTATCCAAAGAACCACTACAGAACAATACATGTAGTTATCCTCTGCGCTGAAAGAGAAGTGGTAAAAAACAGCTGCAGGGTTTTGTTAATGATAGTTATCCTCTATGTTGCTAGAGAAGGTTTATCCTCTATAAAATTAGAGAAAATGTATCCTCTGCTTTACCAGAGAAGATGATTTATCCTCTATGTAGTCAGAGAAGATTTATCCTCTCCTCTGCTTTTCTAGGGAAGGTTGAATACATTGCAAAGTGTATTAAAGTATAGGCTATCCTCTGCTTTGCCAGAGAAGTGTTTATCCTCTATGTGGTCAGAGAAGGTTACAACTGTTACAGTGTGTTAGCAAGTTGGTTTTCATCTGCTTTCCTGGGGAATCACATTATGATGTATATTAACTAGGTTATTCTCTGCTCTGTAAGAGAACGTTAACAGTTGCTCTGTGTTGACATATTTATGTTTATGTTTATCCTCTGCTTTGTCAGGGAGGTGTTGGAAGTGTCCAGTTGTGACAGAAAGAGATTACAAAATGTTGAAAAGGAATGCTAGACTAATTCCAACAATGGAGAAAGGTGAACCTGCTACCCCTTCGTGGACAGACAGTGAATTCAAATCATTGTTAGGAAAGCACATGGACTCAATAGTGACAGTCAGTCAGACTGGATTTGGACAAAGAAATCTGGTATTGATCCAGATAAAGTGTGGTACTGACAAATGCAAGAAGGTGTTGTATGCATGTATCAGAAAGAAAACATGAAGGGCATTATCTGCTGCCACAGAGAGTTTACCTTATCATTAGCACAAGAAAAAGCTCAGTGTATTGCTAAGTTAAAATAACAGAACAAACAAATGCATGTTGTGTGTCCTGTCTCACGAAAAAGGTGGGTCATAACAAAGCCTCAACCAAATGTGACCAACAGTCAGATGAAAGCTATTCTGACTTACAGTCTTTCTGTAGAATAGAAGACAATAGCAATGTTGGATTGATGAATAAAGGTGTAAATTCAGATCAAGTGTGTGGAGCAAGACAAAAGGCTCAGAATAGTGTAAAAGGGGTTGGCACTGTTCCATCTCTAAACCCGTTAGTGCAGTTACAAGCAGTCAGCAACACTCTAGGACCTGAAGCCATAGAAAGACTTTCTGCGAGTTTGCCATCAGTGCATGAATTTTTTTCTTTAGGAGAGTTTAGGAGAGAGCTGTCCAGAAAGATGTGGCTCTATGATATATCATTAGCTGAATTCACCCAGTTAATATCACCAATCTTGACGGAATCAGAATTCAATGATTTTAAAAGTGCTGCAAATAATTATGTTAGATGATAATGGACCACTAGAACGCACATGGTTTGATGGCATTTTACCAGAATACAGAAATGCACAACCTTTCCTAGATCGTACATGGTCCAATGGAACTCTTTGAAATAACTTGGACCAGTTAGCTCAGGGATGGAAATTAGCACCCGCCACCAGCCAAATGCGGGTGATTTTGAGTTGTGGCGGGTAAACTCGCTTCACCTACCGGCCACCGTGGCGGGTAAATAAAAATAGCATACTGTTTCCCCTCTTTATAAACTGTGTTCAGTGCATGCGAGTGCGGCCGTATGTCCGAATATGACCAGTCGTTTTCGCCGTCATTACCCGGATGTAGTGCCAGAAGACGCGAATAAGAACTCGCGCTCACGCTGAGAGAAGGTCCGTCACTGTCATCCGGAAGCGCGCACTCGTCTCACAGCGCGCAAATATTGAGTTATCTTTCGAGTCTTGTGCTTAAACGGACCAACTCACACAAAAAGTATGCCAACATGTCCATCTTGATGAGTATTCTAGCAGACATAGTCTGAATATGCCTTAAGAGGACTTTATACAGTCGAGAAAGATGACGCATATCCTTCTATTAGGTCTTAAAGGGGAAGTCGCCTTTACTCTGTTTAATGTCAAACAAAAGGACATCACTCACTGCTCTTGATTGAATAGCTTTTGTAAGTTTATTAAGGATTAATCTTTCATTTAAACAGTTAAATATGCAGTTGCACTAAATAAATATTTGCATAATTTGTAATTACTAAAAATCAAGGCATTGCAATTGCATTAATTAATATTAAAGTTTTAAATAATGAATCACAGTCATAGCATTAGCCATAAATGCAATGGATAATTGGCATAATTTCTTTTAGTGCTTCGGTTTCAGCCAATAATTTTTATTTTGGTGCATCCCTACTGACAATGTTCTGCTATCTATGTCGTCAACACGCTTCAGGAGATGCCAAAACTAGTAGTTTCATTGTTGGTACTAAAAACCTAAAACTGGAAGCCATAAAAGACCACAAATCATCCAAATGCCACATCCAGGTAAAAAAAAAAACAAAAGAGCACACAGAGCCCTACTCATTTAGCCTAATGAAATGTATATCAGTTCATGGTTTGTGTGTGTATTAGAGTGAAAGAAAAACATTTCAGTATTTCATTGAGATTTGAGATTAAATAAACAGCTTAAGTAGTGTAGAGCTTGTAGTATTAATTTTCACGTGCAGTTACACATTGTCGGTTATAAACAAGAAAGTGGCTGGTTAAAACATTGAGTGGCTGGTAGATTTTGAAATCCACCAGCCACAGTGGCCGGTGGACAAAAAAGTTAATTTCCATCTTGGGAAAAAGACCAATGTCAACGCAAGAGTGAAGATTGCAGCAGCACTGTTTAAGGTCATTTGTCATTTGGAGAGGGAATTTGGCATTACTGTGGTAAACCTGGACATTGGATAAAAGAGTGTAGAAAAAAAACAAAAATAATTTAAGAGAAATCAACAATGTTACTCCGCTCCTACTCAGCCTGCTTGCTACTCTGGAGCACCCCCTCCCCTCATCTTTAAACTCATGGGGCAGCTGTGAGTGCTTAATTTTTTTAGTAATTTACAACAATGATGAAAGACTCTTTGTAAATAAAACAGAAGGAGGGTGACTGTCTCTTCCTTTCATTGGAGGACACTTGTTAAGTACATTCACAGCCATAAAATGCTATACTACAGAATATTCCAGTCAGAAACCCATCCTCTGTTATGACATCTATGACTGATGTTTCACTGGAGAAGGGAAATGTGGGGCAATTTATAATTACATTATTTTGGGAATTTTCGCAAATGGGTTATTGCATAAGGATAATTGCATACTGCATCAGGTTACTGAAGGCAACAGTCAGGCAGGATATGCTGTTGCTTCCTACAATACATTTCTGTTGACAAGTCAAGTCAACTTTATTTATATAGTGCTTTTACAATGACAATTGTTTCAAAGCAGCTTCACAGTGTTAAACAGAAAAATATTGCAACAAAATTTGATTCAGCTGTACAGTCGCTCTGGAGAAAACGGTGATGTCATCAGCTCATTTCAATTTATCATATAGCGACAGTGTGGCCAGATCATCATAAAGTTGATATAGTTAATTTAGTAATACATTTTATTTGGATATACAGTTGAAAACTTGCAGTGGCAAAGAACCAAAACTCCATCAGAGTATGATGGAGAAAAATAAACCTTGGGAGAAACCAGGCTCAGTCGGGGTGCCAGGTCTCCTCTGGCCTATTAACAAACAGTCTAAGATTATTATTCTGGCAACTTTACAGGTCAGAAATCATATTAAATCGGAATATTCAAAAGTTCAAGGTTCAAGAGACGGGTTTATTTAGGATGACGTGTCGAGTAAACAATTTTTTAATAGGAATATTTGAAGGATCGGAGCTTGTTGTCTGCAAGCTTATTTACAAGCTTCAAAGCTAAATGAATTAACACTGCAAAAAATGCTTTTCTTACTTAGTATTTTTGTCTTGTTTCTAGTCCAAACATCTAAAAATTCTTAAAACAAGAAGTATTTACTAGACAAGCAAAATTAATTGTCTTTTTTTGGGGAAAAATAACTCAAAATGAAGAGAGCTTTTGCTTAAAATAAAATAAATCTGCCAGTGGGGTAAGTAAAATAATCTTTAAACAACATTATTTTACCCCATTGGCAGATTATTTTGCTTATTTTAATTTTATAATTTTAAAATAATTTTAATTTTGAATTATTTTTTCCCAAAACAAGACAATTATTTTGACTTGTCTAGTAATTGTTTCTTAAATGTAAGAATTTTTAGATATTTAGACTAGAAACAAGACAAAAAGAAATGCATTTTTTGCAGTGAATGTCTCACACTGTATAGTCTGCACTCTGCACACCACCTACAAGGACAGAATAGGACACACAGATCAGTGAAGAGCCCATGGAAGAACCGAAGGGCAAAAGGCATTGGGGGCCAACCCTGTGGCGAAGACTTCCACAATAGGTTTCCCCCTCTCAGTATTTTATCCCAATATCACTAGTCCATAGGTGTCAAATTAATTAAAGGGGGGGGGGGGGGGGGCTTTGCTTTTTACACCTTTAAAGACTTGGATTCCCATCCTAAACATAGACAAAGTTTCAAAAACTAATGTTGGACGTTTGAAAGAGTATTTCTGTGTCAAAAATACTCCTTCCGGTTTCTCACAAGTTTCGGAGAGTTTTTTTCGAGAATGGGTCTACTTGACGTTAATAGAACGGAAGGTCCTTGTATGGGCCGTACGGGCTCTTCTCCCGGTAGGGTGCGCGCACGTGTGACTAGAGCAAGAGAGAGAGGAAATGCACGCCGTAAACAGTCTCTCAGGTGCAAATCCAGTCCTCCGTGAAGACTTATGTCGCGCGCCGCGCTCCACTTTATTCCTATGGGTGACGTCGAGCGACTTCAACACTTCAGCACAGCATTCCGGGAAGGCAGCGCTGCATTTGAACCTTTTTGAACATAGAAATGACGGGAAGCTTCACAACATCGTTTCAGTCGCTTCTCAAAGTGGATTTACACGCCACTGCTGTCACAGGACTTCACCAAATCATACCAAAGAAGTGTGTTTTTGACAGAGCGGTCCCAGCGATAAAGGTTCGGTCCTGCTTTGGAAGCAGCTGGTGAGTAAAACGGCTTCAAATGTCTCTGCTGTTGGCTACCTTCGCATGAGTAAACATCAGTAAACGACACGATCGCGCGCTTCGTCATTCAAATGCGCTAACGGTTACTCCATTGCTGTTCTCTGTTGTATAAGGTTACACTATTCTGACTCTGACGTGCAAAAACGTTTTGCTTGTTACCTCTAAGGTCTAGTCGCATACAATAGTCCATAAACCGAATCATGTCCTCATACACTGCGAGTAAAGACACACAAAGGCCACTAAATACAGTACATACCTAGACGGACATCCTGATGTTGCTGTTTTTCCTGTTCAATTTATTTCTGCCTCAGATTTGATTGTGGATCATTATCTGTATTAGCTGAGATAGCCATGGGTTTCTCCACGCTTGAGGACGTCACCGCTTTGTTCGCAATCGTCATTCTTTAGCTCCGCCCACACGATATGCCTCCAGGCGCTCGTTTTTTTCCGGAAAGTCTCGGTACAGCCCATATTTCTTTTAAAACTAAAGACTTTTCGGAGATATGAAGGATGCAATACTACTCTATAGGTACTCAAGATTGACATGAGATTGACTGAAACTGAGTGTTAAGTTAGATGTAAAAGCACTATAAGATCAACAGACGTATGAAAGAATAAAGTCTGCGAGAATAGTGCTGGTCTGCCGTTTCTTTGTTTTCTTGTGTTACAGGTATGTGTATACGCCATGACGTCTAAGTGCACCTTGAAAACCTCATCCATGAAAGAACTTCATGAGGACAGAGAGTCATCTTAGTGACTCTACGTGGAAAATGGACTACAAGAAACAAACTTCACAGCAACTCTGCTCCATGGACTTTCAAGACTTCCACTCTTATGCTACATGGTTTTCTGTGTCATGTAGTTTATACGGCACGTTGTCATCCTGCGTCGTATACATGTGTCAACTGTTATACTTTAAAAAAAAACATTATATTTGCGTAAATCAAGGACACATCAGATAATAAGTTATATGTGCCTGTAACTTTTTCAAGATGCATGACTGGAAGATGGGGTTTATGCTAAGCTACAGAATGGATTTATGTAGGTTTACATTTGTATTATGTGAAAGCTATTAGAAATCTCAAAAGGGGGACTGTGGAATTACACAACTAAAAGCTGTTTAAAACAAAGAGATGTACATTGTATTTAGCATTTACGGTAAAGATGGTGACATCAGATCAATTATTATTTTAAGCAGTTTCCAGAAAGAGTTTTCTGCCAGTTCCTGTTCCATGAGCCAGATTACTGAGAAACTCACCTTTTGTCTTTAATGGCTCTTGAAGATCCTGTCCAAGTCTCCTGGTCTTTGTTTCTGAGTTTCCAACACATAATAGGAATGAGATATATGTTGATTATTATTATCCTTAGAATTTGTTTATTCCTAAAATATTAATAGAAATTGCACAGACAAATTTTGGGTAAAACAGTCATTATAATCATCAAAATTACAATCATATTGATCTACTACTGATCACTACTGTTCAAAGGTTCGGGGTCAGGATTTTTAAATTTATTTTTTTAAGAAGTCTCTAATGCTCACTAATGCTGCATTTTCTTGATCAAAATATAGTAAAATAGTAAGTTTGTGAAATATATTACAACAATTTAAAATTGTATTATTTTAATATATTAAATAATATATAATATATTTAATATATTTTAATACACTATTTTAATATATTTTAAAATCTAAGTTATTCCGGTAAGGAATAACCTGTCCATTCAGCAGCTTTTCTTCCAGTCTTTAGTATCACATGATCCTTTAGAAACCATTTTAATATCCTTAATATGATAAATATTTTTTTGAAAACCATGATCATGGTACATAGTCATTGATGAATAGCAATTTCAAAAGAAAAGCATGTATTTATAATATTTTTGTAACAATGTAAATACATGATTCATATTATTGTGTAATCATCACGTCATCCTCAATAAACCAGTCTCATGTGTGATCTAATATGATTTCTGTCCTGTAAGGTTGCCAGAATAATAATTTTAGACTGTTTGTTAATAGGCCAGAGGAGACCTGGCACCCCGACTGAGCCTGGTTTCTCCATCATACTCTGATGGAGTTTTGGTTCTTTGCCACTGTCGCCTCTGCTTGGTTTGCTCAGTTGGGGACACAAACATTTCCATCTAAGTTTTCGAATAAATATCCAAACAAAATGTATTACTAAATCAACTGTATGAACTATATTACTGATCTGGCCACATTGTCGCTATATGATAAATTGAAATGAGCTGATGATCACCGTTTTCTCCAGAGCGACTGTACAGCTGAATCAAATTTTGTTGCGATATTTTTCTGTTTAACACTAAGTGCGTTTCCATTACCCTTCAAATTGCGCAAATTGAAATTGCGAATTGAAAATACGCCCAATGGAAACGCGGCAATTTCGCAAAAACTCCCATATATCGCAAAAAAGTTTTTACGCTCTCATGAGGTGGTTTTTCAGGCGATTCGAAAAAGGACATTTTCGCAAAACTGCAATGGAAACGTTTTTTCCGCATTTACATGTCACCTGTTGCGATGACGCATTGCTGCAACATAGGGCCTACATATTATATTTTCCACTCAATTGTGTCGTAATAACAAGATATTGTAGTTAAAAGGACATATATTTTCTCCTAATAAGGACTACAGGCTATATATACTGTATTTAAGACATATATTCAAGAAATGTATTAAAGCAGAAAGAGGCAGCCTGTATTTTCAGCCTTACTCAAAGGCCGAGGAAACAGGCCAGTTACGCACGTCAATCCATTCCAGACGATCTTAGTTTGCTTCTTATCTAATAAACAGGCATTTACTTGATGAAACATCGATCAAAATAAAAATACAATTTATACAAAACTAAATGTATTTTTTTAAGAAAGACTTTCTAGAAAATAAAACTCGAAGTGATCAAAATCATGTGACTCCCCAGGTCTCAAACATATTGCGATTCTTACTCATGCTGCTCACTTTTCATAACCAACATATACATTAAAATAATAATATTACAGGCTAATGTTTAGGCCTAAACGCAGCCTATTTAGTTTCGTAGTTAGGCTATGTTTTCTTTAACCCACGGCCGATAAAAGCGCCGACGTTCTCATTTTTCCTTCTTCCTTTAAGAGAGATGAAACAATTTACAATACTCTTGTCATTTTTAGCTCTACAGATGAGTTCAAGACATAATTATATACTATAAACTGTCTATTTTTATTTGTGGACTCTGGGAACTAATTATTTTGCATGCACTCACTCCAAACGCGGTCTCCATTTCAAAAAAATTATTTTGTTTATTAAATGCCAATTTTTTCTTTTCCAAAGCATTTCTAAATTCAGTTCAAATGCCAATCAAACGAAATATCTAGCCAAAATAACGAAAGTGGTGAAAATAAAAATAAAACATTTGAGTTAACATGCAAATTCAAACATTTCGCTCTTCTCTATATGCGTCAACCTGCCGCGCTTAAAAGGCGATCATTCTTTACAGATGATGGTTCGGTTTGGAGAGAAGACGAGACGGAGTTCTTTATTAAACTCATAAAAGACAATATAGGATTACAGTAATACTGGATTCTAAACACAGAAATGCTACATTATCATGAAGACCTTGAAGCAGATCTGACACACACACACACACACACACACACACACACACACACACACACACACACCTCATATCCGTGCCGCCTAAGTAACCTAAGGGGCTTTCCTTGCCATTAATGCTTGGATAACACACACGTCTCCTTCCAATAAAAATAATGGCTAGTGTGATGGATGGGATGTACAAACCTACCAAGTGCCATCATTTTGGACTGACCTATCGCGAGAGGAAAGTAATATGTTTTAGTCGCATAACTGCAGCTATGGAAACGCTGTCATTTCGCAACAGTTTTTTATCGACATTTAAGAAATATCGCAAAAGTTTTTCGCAAATCTGTAATGGAAATGCAGCTACTGTCGAGCTTCTTCGAAACAAACGGCATTGTAAAAGCGCTATATAAATAACGTTTTTTATAAATAAAGCCACTTTTGAGCTATTTAATGCATCCTTGCTGAATAAATGTATATTTTTTTCAGCAACAACAACAACAACAAAATATTGACCATAAACTTTTCGAAAAATATTTGTTAGGGTGTCAATATGTTAGCTAATTAGTCTTTAATCAGTAAGTTAAGTGGATAACAAACATTAAAAGGCTTGATTAACACTAACAGGGTCTGCTTTGTGGCTGGGGTCAGAAGGGGAGGAAAAAAGCCAAGGAAAGTCACAAATTATTGGGCTAATTCAATATTGTTTCATTGGAAGCATGTGCACATCTTGATGACAGTTTTAGCCTATTGTGCAACAGAAAATATCTACAGTTAAAGTAGAAGCAGGGAACAGTTAGATTGAGAAAGATGTTGTTTAAGAATATCAGTATCCCAGGTATTTTTTTAATTGAGTTTTTTTTTTTTCATGTCCTGTCTTACTCAGAAGCATTACAGAAATAAAATGGATTGCTCTTGCCATTTTATGTTCACTGTCATTTAAATGTTTGCCATGAGTAAGATTTATTTATTAACATTTGTATTCAGTTTTATTCATGCATTGATGCATTAAATTAGTCAAAAGTCAAAGTAAAGACATTTATAATGTTTTAAAAGATTTCTATTAAAAAAATGGTATTTGTTTTCTTATTTATCAAAGATTTTTCCAAAACATTATTAATTTGCACAATTATCACATTAGAATGATTTCTGAAGGATCATGTGACATTAAAGACTGACGTAATGATGATGAAATTTCAACTTTGCCACCGCAGCATTAATTTACATTTTAAAATATATTATGTTATTTTCAATTTAAATCATATTTCATAATATTGCAGTTTTTACTGTATTTTGATCAAATAAATGCACATTTATTAAGCATAAGACTATATCTTTCAAAAATATATATTTTTAAACCTTACCAACCCAAACATTTTGAATGCTAATGTAGTTATGTTACATGAATATTCAGTCAGATATGTCATAATTTAGAGGTTAATCATCTGACGGAAAAATTAAAAGTTAATTTGAGACTCAGTAAGTCCTGTTATTCAATTTTCTGGATAAATATTACAAACTGAAGTCATCATGGGATGAATGGAACACTAAGGCATCACATAAAAGTAACTGAATCTGCAGAACAGACAAGGACCCATATGACGCTGAACTATCAAATGACCCAAATAACTTAATGGTTAACAAAAAACTGTCACACAAAGAAGTGGATTGGGCAGAACAACACTAGTATAGCAATATAGTTCCTCACATATATTACAAAAATCATTCCCAAAAATTCCCACACCTGGTTGGATGTCACTAATGCCATGTGTCAATTCAGTCTTACAGTAAAGCTGTTGTACTCTTGCAGACCATTTAGAATAGTGCACAAGTGCTTCAATTTCTGTAGTTTGACAGCCCTTGTTTACCTTTTGTACAAATGCAAAAAAATGATGTCAAACACTTCTCCTTTTAGGTTTCACAGAAGAAAATCAAATGGTTTTGGAACAATATGAGGGTGAGTAAACATACATTTTAGGGTGAAATATCCCTTTAAATTCTTATTATATCAATTATCTGTCCACTGTGATGTTACTGCTGTCTGTATACTGTATGCACAAACAAATTAAAAAATGCAATCTTGAATTGAATCTTATGAATCTACTCATTGATATTTAGGAATCATTTTCATTTGTACCAGGATGGAAAAGTTCTGGTGGCTGAACAGTAATTGCTTGTTTCCATTGCATTAAGTTTGCCTGAAGGCACAAAACAGCAGAAACCTGTCCAAAATGTTTATAAGTCAAGCTAACCTATTTCTTTCTCAAGCTCAAGCAAGACAGTGAGATAATTACCCTGCTTATCTAAAATCTGAAAAAGGGTCTGCGTCCATGTCCATAAAAAGTGGACATGAACGGGACAAAATGATGTGGACAAGTTTTGTCTCGTTTTGAGGTGGTTTTGAGAGAACAGGAGAAAGAACTTAATCTCTCCTCTGCTCCTGTAAACTCTTTAACCTCTATCAGAGCACAAATGAATGATACTTCTGTATGTCTTTTTTACATATTCTCTCCTTCTGAGTTTTTGAGTTCTTTTTTGAGTTGCTTTAAAGCAGCTGTTTAATAACTGCGTTTATAATGTCTAATTCAGATCAACCATTGTGTCACTGTGATAAATTATCTGTAACTCAAGACTTCCGATAACAAGCTGGTAAGGTACATGCTGTCTATGTTTACTGTGACAACATGTCCTCACTACCGGGAGCATGTTACAGGTTTTATTTTACATTAGGCCATTTTTTGTTACTTGTATATATTTGTGTATACCCAAATCAAACTGTTAATCAGTTACTCACCCTAATGTTGTCATGATTTTGCTCTTCTGTATTTTTCAGAGCATCTACAGTTCTCTTTTACATACAACAAAAAAATGGAAGCTGATTTATAATGTCAAAAAAGCACCATATAATTAGTTTACACAATCCATTCACTACATTCCAAACTAAGCAATATGATATGTGAGGAACATACCAAAAGTCGTTTAAAGGTGCTGTAAGCAATGTCATGCATTTTGCTAACTGCTCCTAGCCAAATGGAGACAATGAATTAAAGTCTGTTCACAAAGAATGAAAACTATATTAGAATCCTCACCAACAGCTGATAAAGTTGTTTATTATAAGCACGACAGAGATTTGTCCTCTACCACTTTAGATGCTGACACTCTTCAAAGTCAGTTAGACTTTGATTGGCTGCCAAAGTTTTTATTGTTTTCCACCAGATGTAAAAAATTGTGCTGAATGTGATTCTAATTATATTGTTCCTGTTTTGTTATCATTATAGAGGTGGTGTGGACTTCCCTATTCTCAAAGAATTAGAGCTATATCTAAACGTTATAGTTATGGGTACAGGTATTATCCTTGGTACGGCACTTTGGACTGCTTAATAAGATTTTTTTTTTAAGGAAGTTATAATATGTGGAACTTGACTTTTGATTAAGCATGATGTTGTTAACAGGAATGCAATAAAAACATTTATTTAGACAAAGATTTTAAAGACTTTAAAGTTTAAGACTTAAAACTTAAACTTAAGATTGTGCTGAAAGATCATTTAATACACAATGGCCGCAAAGCATGGACTAAAATCCACACTCACATTGTTTTTGATTATTGACGTCTACAAGCAATCAGCAGTCACTATGGCTGCAAGCTGAACACATGCTCACACACACACACAGCGCATGTGAATTTTCTCGAGCATAGGTACAGGTGGGCTGGTTCTCAATCACACACACTTGCCCATTCCAGACTCTGCAGCCAGTGTAGTTTGTGTTCAGTCCTGCACTCAGGTGGAAACTTCAAAGCACGCCACACTCTCACAGCAACAAACACAGAGCAGGTAGGCACCATCTGCATTCTTAGTCTGTTTATTTATTCACCAGAAATAAGTTGATCTTTGAGAAGAAATAAGTAAAATGATCGTAAAACCTACAATTGGCAAAGAATAGATCCAGAGTCTTAGTGTTAATTTTACATGGGTGGTTTTTTAAAGAGCATGAGGTGGACAAAAAGTTGAGTGTAGTCCTAAAAGACCAGTCATCGTGACCCGAAAAGTGAATGCTATTCCTTGTTTCCTGTTGCTGTCAGACACAGATCAGAAAGAGGCATGTGAGAAGCGATAAATCTAGTCTGATAAGTTTTTGGGGCGTTAGAGGAAGGGCTGAGTCAGGATATGGGTGACACTCGAGCTGCTTTAGGGAGGACAAGTCTCAAGCTTTAAATGGGAGCGAAAAATGTGTGTCTAAAAGAACATGCTGTAATCTAAGAAAACACTGGAATCAAATGACCCACAAGCACAAAAACAGACAGCTGTTTTTAAAACGAATATATAAGGGTGTGTTTTTTCCATCTATTGAATTGCATACTTAAAAATAGATTTACATGTTATAAATTAACCAAAAATATTATTAGTTAGTAATGTATGTATTGAGCAATTCAAAATTCTTTACAAGCGATAATCGATGCAGTTCAACTTTTAGACTGTAATAGGGAATTTTCTTGGAACATCTAAAAAGCTGACCAAGCATAAAACATAATGTTGCATAAACATTCCATGCTAATTTGTTTCTATTAATCGTAAACTAATACAATGCTGTTGTCACGTACTCCGGTGACATTAAAAATGTCAACATCTTAGTTTTCGATGTGTGCTTCGGGCAAAGATTAACGGAGTGCAGCAAACAGTACTTATGCTAGTAATAAAGTGGCACTTTAAACATATTGTAATGTGGAAAAGTCCTTACAAGGTAACCAAACAGCTTAGTACTCATTTAAATTTATCTACAATGAGATTTAACTAACATGATTGCAAATTAAATAGTGTAACCTGCACGTGCCATCTTCCAAGATCTTTGCTCTTATTATGGGTTTACGTAACATTAAACTTTGGGAGGCTGTGATGGATCTGGTCAAACTTTAGCTAAATAAAGTGCCTCTAACTTCTTGGGAACCAAGAAATTGAAGGTCATTATGGGTGAGACAGAGCCTAGGGCAAAGAAGTTCTGCTCCCTACATACAGGGTGGTTTCGTGCGACTGAACACTGTGTATCTGCATGGACGTTACTAGCTTTAAGTGGGCATGTAATAGTCTTGTAAAGCCCTAGAGCAGTGCAGGAAACATAGCGAAATAAGTTGTACTGGGACTCTGACATTTAGAACATTGCCATATGTACCACATGAGCAGTTTATATGACCTTCTCTCTTAGCTGATTGTGAAAGAAATAATCAATCTGGGATGCAAACATTAGAAACCACACTTTAGACAAGCATCTTTTCTCATCAATGACATTGACTGTGGCTCTAATGATTCCTTCAAAACCAGAGAAATGTGCTCAATGACAATCAAAAATACTTTGCAGACCAGACACACTAGCATTGATGCATGCAGCATTTCACTATTTTGTATACAGTGAAATTTATCTCTGAATTAATGTGGCAGTCAGATCAAAACAGTAAACATAGAAGAGAAGGGGGCTGTTTACCTTTCAGACACTCACTGTATTACTTGCGCCATAATGATTTGATAAAACATTGGCATCCTTTACTTGACCACATGATCTGGTAGCAGGGTCTGTGATGAGAGACGGTCATCTGAAGGACAAAGCAGAATTACACTATTTTAGTATGAATATTGTCTGAATCTTTGTGAATTTACATTCACCATGTCTTACACACAAGTGGCCTGTAAAGTAAATTGAGAAAACGTTTAGGGAAGTACAAGGTGCAGTCTTCTCAGTAGCTTGAAATAATGTAACAGTACATTAAAGGGTTAGTTCACCCAAAAATGAAATTGATGTCATTAATGACTCGCCCTAATGTCGTTCCACACCCGTAAGACCTCCGTTCATCTTCAGACACAATTTAAGATATTTTACATTCAGTCCGAGAGCGTATCTAAGTGTAGGCACACTATATTGTCAATGTAATAAAAACATAATCAAAGTAGTCCATATGCGACATCAGTTAGTTAGATTCTCTTGAAGCATCAAAAATACACTTTGGTCCAAAAATAACAACTACGACTTTATTCAGCATTGTCTTCTCTTACTTGTTTGTGTTCAATCCTCAAATAAAGATTCAAATGAATCAGTGAATCAATCAATGAATCAATACGTTGATTCATAAACGTTTGAATCTTTATTTGAGGATTGATTACAAACACGGAAGGGAAGATAATGCTGAATAAAGTCGTAGTTTTTGTTATTTTTTGACCAAAATGTAATTTGATGGTTCAAGAGATTATAACTAACTGATGTCACATATGGACTACTTTGATGATGTTTTTATTACCTTTCTGGACATGGACACTTTAAGACAGCTAACCCTAAAAAGAACATTCTGTCAGCATTTACTGACCCTTATGTCATTACAAAAACATTTGACACATGCTGTTACACTGAACAAGGGCTGCAGCTTCAAGCTTTCAAACAAATATTCAAAAATATTCAAGCTTCAAATGCAAAAAAAGATGCAAAACACCACAAATGTGTGTGCTATACTTATGTGATATATTGCATGTCACAAAATAGCTTTGTGTGAGAAACAGATGAACCAATCTCCAGCAGGCTGTTAAATGCTGCTTAATTGCCCTACATCAATTATGCAGGGTAATTGGTAAACAAATTATATGTTTTTGTGAACCATATTGACAAATTTAGTCAAAATTGAGAATGATACATTCATGCATTGGACATTACTAATTTAGCAACCATGGAAAATTCCTTGATTGATTTGCTTTACCTGTTGTGGTCACAATTATTGGCACCCTAGTAGATATGATAAAAGATGGCTGTAAAAAATAAATCTGCATTGTTTATCCTTTTGACCTTGCATTTAAAAAAAATCTAACCATTGAACTTCTTTCATTGAAGTAAAATAATTGAATGTAAGGGGGAAATCACATTATGAAATAAATGTCTTTCTCCAAAACACATTGGCCACAATTAATGGTACCCCCAGAATTGTTTGTGAGTAAAATATCTCTGAAGTGCAGTATAGTCCCATTAATATTTAAACTTTTTAGCACACCAGGGTGACTAGGAACACAAAATTATCCAGCCATGACTTCCTGTTACACAGGAGTACAAATATGAGGAAACACAAAGGCCAAATTCCTGTAATCATCTATCACTATACTATTCGTTAGTAAAACCAAAGAATATAGTTCTGATGTGCAGCAAAAGATTCTTAAGCTTCAAAAAATAGAAAGTGGCTGTAAGAAAAAATCAAAACCTGATGGCCTCTTATACTGAGATCTTATACTGGGCTGTGGTTGGATCTTCCATCAGGACAATAATCCAAAACAAACTTCAAAATTAACACAAAAATGTGTCCCCAAGCACAAAATGAAGCTTCACACATGACCATCTCAGTCCCCTGACCTGAACCCTGTAGTAAATGAGTGGGGTGAACTGAAGAGGAGAAGCACCAACATGGATCTGGGAATCTGAACGATCTGGAGAGGTTCTTTATGGAGGAATGATCTCTGATCTGTTGTCAGGTGTTCTCCAAACTCATCAGGCATTATAGGAGAAAACTCAAAAGGAAAAAAGAGGTTGCAAACAAGTATTTAATAAAAGGGTACAAATTATTATGGCCAACCTATTTTTGAGCAAAGCATTTCATAATGTGATTTACCCCCCGCTTTGAATTCTACTTCAATTAAAGGTTAGATTTGTGCTTTTATTTTTATTTTTTATGAAAGATCCAAAGGATAAACAGTGCAGATTAAATTTTACAGCCATCTTTGATCATATTTACCAGGACGCCAATAATTCTGACCACAACTGTATGTTCTGTAGAAGAAAGAATGTTTGAGGTGAGCTATTCCTTTAATACATTTTAGGGCCCTAAACTGTGAAAATTACCCGGGAGTCAGTTCTAATTGACCTATCTGAAGAGGCCATTGTAAATGCTGCTATTCTGAGACACTGTAAATGGTTTATGCACAATGATTGTCGTTAAGACATTGGGCATGACGAAAAGTGATGATGTCTAATTTGGAATGCTTGTGATACAGAGACTGCTTTGTTACCCACTCTAGTGCTCTGAATGCCACAACGCGACTGTAAAACTCACAGTTCAGTAGGCATGCTTTCGAGTTTACTATCAAATAAATCTGTGTGTCAATGCAATACATTTATTTAAAATGCTTTATGGTTAGTAGTTTGGCTAAACCTACATTGAAAAATCTAAATGATACATTTTAACTTGCTTTGGTGGTGATTTTGTGGTTGTCATTTTGTTGGAGCAAGAACTGCGAAAATTATGCTGTGAAATGTATAATTTTACTTGGTTAAAATACGTACTACTTTCTCTGTTTCATATGCAGATATAAGCATTCTAGAAGTATAAATAAGTAACTAAGTATTCATTGGTGCACAGAAACGGCATGTTTCACCCTTTAGGACTGAATGAATAATAGTAATAGTGGAAATTGAGTTTGCAGTTGTAATTGCATAACTTAAGGCAATCTGCACTGTTGTTGTTGTATGGGTTTTTTCGTCGCACAAATATTCAAAGGAGACAAAACCACAGGGCCTCTTCTGTTTGTATCCCACAATTAACTAGAGAAGATAACTGGATTATATTTTGACTATTTCACATGATTACAGAAATATCAATCCATAATCTTCGTGGAACCTGCTGGCCAGTGTGGCTGGGTGGAGGTAGCGATCAGTGCAGAGGATCCTCACAGTGGTTTGGCTGTAATAGATCAGTCCACTGCCAAAAGTTCTCCCAATGGAAAGCTTCCATTCCCTTTTTCATTTACCTTCTCATGGTGTTGCAGTTCAGAGATGCTTCCTTTAATGGTTAATGGAGAAAGCACTGGACTCCACCCAGATAACAGTCTTTTGCTTTCCTGGCTCAGTCCCCTTACCCTGCAATAAGAAAACACCAAGCTTGTTATCAATGCGGAAATCACTTCACCCAAGCTGAAGACTGTCATCATTTACTTATCCTCAATGTTGGTCCAAACCCATATGACTTTCCTACATCAGACAAATGGAGAAATTCTGAATAATATGGTAGTCACTGATTTTTTTACAGTGAAGGGGGACTGGAGCTTAAAAGCTTCAAAAAGGATGCAAAAGCACCAATGTTATCCTTAGTCATATGATAGCTTTATGTAATAAACAGACAAAAATGTATAAATATGTTTCATTATTCAATGATAATTTTCCCCTTCATTGCTTCACAAGTCTTGGAATACACTGCAAAAGTCATATGTGCCACTAAGAGTTTCAACTATTCCATAAGAAGAGTCAATTTAACCAAAATGTAAAGATTAGTTTAAACAACATTTGTTCCATGACAGAAATTATATAACACTCTATATAACACTCAATTGAAATGAACTATTGAGCAGATTTCTAGACATTCTAACTTAGAAGCTGAATGTTGGTAATGTGAAACGCCATATAAAATTTAATTCATTTAACTCATTTAATTCCATAACCAAAGTATTTGTAAATTAAAGTAGATGTTTAGTGAGGAAAATAAAACTAAGCAAGACTTTATGTTATACATCAGGAACTGATTATATCATGAAAAGTGGATGTTACAGGACATATCAGAGTGGGGCCAGGTGGTTGGAGGGCAAGGAATGAAATAAGAGGTATTGGTGACATTAGCTGAAATGTAAAACATTTTTTGAGGCACAACAAATTATTACATTTAGATATTTTTGCCATTTTTACTTATTGACAAATACATTTTTATAATTTGAAATAACCTCATATAATTTTTACATAGTATTTTTACATAGTAATTTTGGCACTCCAGATGAGTCTCTTTTTCAATGCTTTAGTAACAAAGTGCAACATTTGTGGAGGTGAGGCAACAACAGATCTGATGATGAATGAATAGCACGAGATTTAAATTACACTCAGTACTTAAATTACATAAACACATGTAAGAATTACTCAGCAACCCAAACCTAACTTATGAAGAGAAAAGAAATAAAAAAGGCAACCGAGAATAGAAGATATTAGATTTCTCTAAGCGCAACTGCTACACAATGTGGTTACATTTCTAAGAATCCCACAAACTGGAAAGATCACAATAGTTTGTTGTAATGAGGTTTGCATCTCCAGGCAACCAATCTATTATGATAAACTGTATTGACACTGGGCAAAGGGAAAGCTGAAAAAAACAAAAAATGACCAATGATAAACATTCCCAGATTTCCATCTTAAAATAGAACCGGGAAGCCCAAAAGTACCAGTCAAACCAACATCCGACAAAAATTCTGATGAAACACATGAATGAAGTTTTGACAAAAAATAAACAACAGAAAAAAATAGAACTCTCTTTCTTTCTTAGTATAAGCCTAGCCTATTTGTCAGTTACATAGCATCAGCGAACATAGAAAAGTAAGAGAGACAAAACACAAGTAAAATAATGCCATTGAACAGCAAGATTTCTTCAATAAAGTTAATGAAAATAATTTTAAAAAACAGCCGGAAAAAACAGAAGCCGGTTGCGTCGAAGGTCACATGCCAGCATCTTATTACTTTGTTTTATACTTGGTGGTGTAGACAACTACACAAAAGTGACAATGGAAAGTGAATTTCAGCTCAGCTAGTAGTACATGCTTTGATAAAGGACAGGGGAACATTTAAATCAAAGATGCCAAGAATTCAAGCTAAGAGACGGCAGATAAAAGTGCATGAGCATAGGTGGGTAGAGTAGCCAAAATCTTTACTCAAGTAAAAGTACAAGTACTTACGGAAATATTTACTCAAGTAAAAGTAAAAGTAACAATCGTAATAGTTACTTGAGTAAGAGTAAAAAAGTATTAGATGAAAAAACTACTCAAGTACTTAGTTACTAGTTACTTTCGATCTGATTGATAAGATCCAAAAACCCTGAATTTCAGACTACTTAGAGAGCTTTCACACACCTCTATATATATATATATGTGTGTGTGTGTGTGTGTGTGTGTGTGTGTTTAATGGTTAAACAGTGTAAATTAATGGTGTGCTAACCACAGCTCTTTTTAAAACATACTTTGTTCTTATATTTTTATAAGTATATGCATTCTTAAAAATAGAGTCCCATTTTTAAATGTATATATACACTGCAGACTGTTGTCTGTCCGGATATGTGTATAAATGCAAGATGTTACATTAGGCTATTCAATTTGTTTCGTTTTTAGCCTGATCCATCAGTACCTATGGCAACGTTTATGCAAACCACAAAATATGTACCAATACGTACATATTGCGACAGTTTCAAAGTGAAATGTCCACTGGGTGGCGCTAAAAGCTTATTTTTTTCCAGAACAGATTTGCGTGAATCTGACATGTTTTGTTACGTTGTGTTTTTAACGTACACCCACACTAAACCTACCCGAAAGTGTTAACAAAAGCAAATGTGACAAAAATAAAATTGTGTCCATGTATTTTTAGCTTGTGTTTAGAACTCGTCTTTGAGCTCTTTTATTATGACTCGTTCTTCATGGGGTTCGTTCTCAAGCTTTTCGCATTGCAAATACAAATCTGTATCAGCTGAGCTATCGAGCAAGTCTGGTGAATCAGAAAAGCAGAACATGGAGCTGTGACGCAAAATTCAAAATGTTTTAGTTTACAAACCATAGACTAAAAAAATGCAGTTTTTCTGCCTATAGTGTTCATTTCTGTTGGAATTTCTGCAGTGTGTATTGGTACGTATTTTGTGGTTTGCAAAAACATTGCCACAGGTACATTTTGCCAATGAGGTTGCTCGTTTTATGAGAAAAAAAAGATATGTAAATGTGCAGATGTGAACGTTTGTTTGTGGACGTGTGTTGAGGATTCAAACGATTTGTCAATGCTTGCACAAGAGCGCATATGAGGAAAACACTCGGACAGTGTGTGAAATAGTATTACAATAAAGGAAAAGAGCCCATAGTTAACAAATTACCATTAATAGTGTTTAAATATAGGCATCATTGTTACACTTACCACTGCTTTCTCAGGTTGGAGCTGCAATTATGCTGAGATGTCAGTTCATATTGGTGCACACAGCATGCATTAAATTATGAAACTGTTCTTTTTGACATCTTGGACTGAAAACAGGCTGAACTTGAGGCCACGTACGGTTGATCTGCCGCTCACACACATCTCCCTCTGCTTCGGCCATCATCTTCTGACTAAACGCGCGCTAATTATATGCGGGTGATGCGTATCCACCTCTCGCTAAGCAGCCTCTCCAACGTTTCGCGAGACTTGCGAACAAGTCATAACTTATTTTAAAATATATAATTAATTATCACCATTGACAGTAGCGGAGGAACGCCACCGAATGTAACTAAGTAAAAGTACAGTTTTTTCACAAGAAATGTACTTGAGTAAAAGTAAAAGTACCCATTTTTAAATATACTCTAAAAGTACAAGTTACCCAAAAAAATGTACTCAAGTAAATGTAACGAAGTAAATGTAATTCGTTACTACCCACCTCTGTGCATGAGGAGTAATTATAAGTAATAACAGATGTTTAATTTATGGAAAATTGTATAACTTGTGATGCATTTTTGTAATTAGGTGTGTAAAAGTGAGTGAGAATGCATGTGGTTGTGTGTGTGCAGAGAATTTTCTTCATCAAGGACAAAGACAGTCTGGTCATATATGTATTTACATTTCCTCCCATTAATGTACTGTGTGTGTGTTACAGTGCCTTGCAAAAGTATTCGGCCCCCTTGAATTTTGCAACCTTTTGCCACATTTTAGGCTTCAAACATAAAGATATAAAACTGTAATTTTTTTGTGAAGAATCAACAACAAGTGGGACACAATCATGAAGTGGAACGAAATTTATTGGATATTTCAAACTTTTTTAACAAATCAAAAACTGAAAAATTGGGCGTGCAAAATTATTTGGCCCCCTTAAGTTAATACTTTGTAGCGCCACCTTTTGCTGCAATTACAGCTGTAAGTCGCTTGGGGTATGTCTCTATCAGTTTTGCACATCGAGAGACTGAAATTTTTGCCCATTCCTCCTTGCAGAACAGCTCGAGCTCAGTGAGGTTGGATGGAGAGCGTTTGTGAACAGCAGTTTTCAGTTCTTTCCACAGATTCTCGATTGGATTCAGTTCTGGACTTTGACTTGGCCATTCTAACACCTGGATATGTTCATTTTTGAACCATTCCATTGTAGATTTTGCTTTATGTTTTGGATCATTGTCTTGTTGGAAGACAAATCTCCGTCCCAGTCTCAGGTCTTTTGCAGACTCCATCAGGTTTTCTTCCAGAATGGTCCTGTATTTGGCTCTATCCATCTTCCCATCAATTTTAACCATCTTCCCTGTCCCTGCTGAAGAAAAGCAGGCCCAAACCATGATGCTGCCACCACCATGTTTGACAGTGGGGATGGTGTGTTCAGGGTGATGAGCTGTTTTGCTTTTACGCCAAACATAACGTTTTGCATTGTTGCCAAAAAGTTCAATTTTGGTTTCAGCTGACCAGAGCACCTTCTTCCACATGTTTGGTGCGTCTCCCAGGTGGCTTGTGGCAAACTTTAAACGACATTTTTTATGGATATCTTTAAGAAATGGCTTTCTTCTTGCCACTCTTCCATAAAGGCCAGATTTGTGCAGTATATGACTGATTGCTGTCCTATAGACAGAGTCTCCCACCTCAGCTGTAGATCTCTGCAGCAGTTCATCCAGAGTGATCATGGGCCTCTTGGATACATCTCTGATCAGTCTTCTCCTGTATGAGCTGAAAGTTTAGAGGGACAGCCAGGTCTTGGTAGATTTGCAGTGGTCTGATACTCCTTCCATTTCAATATTATCGCTTGCACAGTGCTCCTTGGGATGTTTAAAGCTTGGGAAATCTTTTTGTATCCCAATCCGGCTTTAAACTTCTCCACAACAGTATCTCGGACCTGCCTGGTGTGTTCCTTGTTCTTCATGATGCTCTCTGCGCTTTAAACGGACCTCTGAGACTATCACAGTGCAGGTGCATTTATACGGAGACTTGATTACACACAGGTGGATTCTATTTATCATCATTAGTCATTTAGGTCAACATTGGATCATTCAGAGATCCTCACTGAACTTCTGGAGAGAGTTTGCTGCACTGAAAGTAAAGGGGCTGAATAATTTTGCAGGCCCAATTTTTCAATTTTTGACTTGTTAAAAAAGTTTGAAATATCCAATAAATTTAATTCCAATTCATGATTGTGGCCCACTTGTTGTTGATTCTTCACAAAAAAATTACAGTTTTATATATTTATGTTTGAAGCCTGAAATGTGGCAAATAGTTGCAAAGTTCAAGGGGGCCAAATACTTTCGCAAGGCACTGTATGTGCATGGGTGTTCGTGTTTGCACTTGTGCGTAAAACTGCAAACAAGTCTTTACATCATCCTACTCAAGAGAGGAATGTCCACGGCGTGGTATTTCTGTTTTGCGTTGACACAAATGATGTTCAAAAAAAATACATAAATGTCTACCGTTAAAGGCCATAACATCTCTAAACCTGTTCCAGAACATCTGTTTACATAACTAAATTCTGTGTAAACGTTTTTAATAAGCTATAGCTATTATTTCTTAACAGGGAAAATATAGAGCAACACATTTTGACTTGAGGTAAAAGGGGAAGGCATCAGTCAGCTGCTGTCTCACAGAACTACATGTATATGTATTTGACAACTTGTCTAAGCCATGAACCCAGATTTAATCTTCTTTTTGACCCCCGATTTTAGACCCTTCAGCAGGGTAAAATGTGGATTATGTCAAAAGATCCGGTCTCTGTTCTGCTCCAGCATTCCATATGGTGTCCTCAAGTTGAGCTTGTGTTAAGTCATCTCCATAAAAAAGCCAAGCCACTGACCGCAACCCGTTTCTTGTTCCACACATCACCACCCAGCCTTAAAGTTGGCCGTAACACAAGTGCACTTGGCGCTTATGACCAAGAGACAAAGTATGATGGTGTTTGAAAAAATATGTTCTCGTAAAGGTTTGCAAATACTACATTTAGCATTATGTACTAAAACACAATACCACACTGTGGTAAGTCTTATTTACTTCTTATATCAACAAAAACATCCAATTCAAGCCATATTTTAAAAGATAACATGATACAGTGTTTACTGATAAACCATGCAAACAAAAGGCCAACCTGCCACTTTATAAAGCCACCTGACAACTTCAGATTTTTACCTGTCCATGACCCGAGAGGCATGTTCGACTATATGGAACACAAAATTTGAAAAAGCCACCATAACAGTTACTATCACAAACAAAGATGAGTTTAGTGTAAATAAAAGTTTACACAAAAAAAAGTTCACGAGTGCGGCCATCATGTTTTGTAAAAGTGTTTTGTGTAAGCACTGTAAAGGCCCGTTCACACCAAGAATGATGACTATAAACAACTATAACGATAACTATATTAGTGTCTACACCAGCTGACAATATTGTTGTTTATTCTAAGCTCATGCTGCAGTTATGCCATCTGCCAGTTTTAAACACTTAAGTTCTATAAAGTCTTGTGGATTCTGATTGACTGTCATTACAAATGGTAAAAATTGTTGTGAATCGATTTGAACAATATAATTTCTATTTATTATTGTTGCGGTATTATAATAATTATATATTTAGAACTACATATGTATCATTAATTATTGTCCTTTGTGTGAATGGACCTTAAAACTTTTCATACATCTATGTGTTTGAAAAGACTCAAAAAGGCAAATCCCCTAAAGGCATCATTAAATTCTGAGTCAAAATCTTGAATGCCTTGTATATTGATTTATCGTTTTAGGATGAGATTTACGGATGCCCTGAGAGGCCATGCATTTTGTGTGTGCATGTGTGTTATTGTTTTCTGTCTTATTTTCTCAGCACAACAAAAGTTATTTTCTCATGATCTCATGACAAAAAAAAGTTTGGTCAGCCATAAACCACTTAATCGGCGTCTGTCAAACATCATTCTATGACCACAGATGTCTGATCCCTTAAGTTGGCTGGAAATTAAACTGACCACATGTTCAGAATCACTATTGCATACATAATGATAAAGCTGTAACCCACTTCTCGAGTTTCAGGTTCTTATTTTTTTTTTACATTGATGAGACTGAATGGTGTATCTGTTGGTCCCCCTTTTGCTGCCAAAAATGCGCTGACCCGTCAAGGCATGGACTCCGTCAGACCCCTGAAGGTGTGCTATGGTACCAAGATGTTAGCAGCAGATCCTTGAAGTCTTGTAAGTTGCGAGGTGGGGCCTCCATGTATCGGACTTGTTTGTTCAGCACATCCCACAGCCGAATTTTCCAGCCGAACATTTGGCCAAAGCATCACACAGCAATCAGCCCCATATCCAACAAATGCGATAAACTATGTATTCTGACAACTTTCTATCAGAACCAGCGTTAACTTCTTGAGCAATTTGTGCTAAGTAGTACATCTGTTTGATCGGACCACAAGGGTCAGCCTTCACTCCCCACGTGCATCAATGAGCCTTGGCCACTTTCACCACTGTTCCTTTCTTGGACCACTTTTGATAGATACTGACCCCTGCAAACCGAGAACACCCCATAAGAGCTGCAGTTTTGGAGATGCTCTGACTCAGTTGTCTAGCCATTACAATTTGGCCCTTGTCGAACTCGCTCCAATCCTTACCCTTGCCCAATTTTCCTGCTTCGAACACATCAACTTTGAGGACAAAATGTTCACTAGCTGCCTAATATATTCCACCCACTAACAGGTGCTGTGATGAAGAGATCAGTGTTATTCACTTCACCGGTCATAATGTTATGCCTGATCAGTGTATCTATACATACACACACACACACGCGCGCACGCGCCCATACACACAAAATCTCAAGAGTGATCACAACAAAACAAGACAGAAAAAATTATAATAATGCATGGCCTCTTAGGGCTTCTGTAACAATGTGATCTGTATATATTTGCATGATTCTTCCGGCTAATGTAAGTGGAGTGTTATGGGTATACCTGTAAATCTGATTACGAATTTCTCTCATTTCTAGACTAAGGCAGCATGAACTCAGGCACGGTGCAGTATTCCGGAGTGAAGTGCAGTGACAACATTCCTAGTGTGCTCACAGATGACGGCTATTACTCTAAGAAGAAACGGTATGTAAAAAAAGATGGGAGCTGTAACATGGTGGTGCACCACATTCCAGAGGAGTGGCTTCTCTGGGTGACTGACATCTTCACCACCCTGGTGGAGATCCGCTGGAGGGTCATGTTCTTGACATTTGCCCTCTCCTACATTTTATCATGGCTATTTTTTGGAATTTTGTTCTGGATCATTGCGCTGACCCACGGAGATATGAAAGACCCCAACAATGAGCCATGTGTTTATGAGGTTCGAAGTTTTACAGCTGCTTTTCTATTCTCATTAGAGACCCAAACCACCATCGGTTATGGCTTTCGGGGCATGTCGGAGAACTGCATGATCGCCATCATCGTAGTTACCATCCAAGATATCATCAGTGTCTTCATTGACACTTTTGTCATTGGCATTGCTGTCGCTAAGATGGCATCTGCCCGTAAGAGAGCCCAAACAGTTGGTTTCAGCAATTGTGCATTGATCAACTTACGTGACGGTCACCTATGCCTGTCTTGGCGTGTTGGGGACTTCCGAAGGAACCACATGGTAGAAGGGACAGCTCATGCACAGCTGATACAGCACCTGGCACAAAGCACAGGGAAAGTTGATGTTACATACAAAGACCTCAAAATTGAAGAGAATAACATCATCCTGGCCACCCCAACAACTATAGTTCATAAAATCAGTCCTGGCAGTCCCCTTTACAAGGTGAGCTTGCAGGACCTGAGGAAGGAGAGCTTTGAGCTGGTGGTCTTTTTCACCTACACAGACGACTGCACGGGCATCCTTCACCAGACACGCACATCTTACACTCCAAACGAGATTCTATGGGGCCAGCACTTTCAAGAGATGATCAGGGTCACCCACAAGAACTACAGAGTGGACTACGCCCTGTTCAACCACACAGTTAAAGTCCTGGTCCCAGAATTAAGCGCAGAGGAATATGACCTAAAGAAGAACTCTCAAGAGCCAAAACACAAACCACTCCACACAAGTTCTCCAATGGCAGCTGTGGAATTGGTTAATGGGAATAGTCTTGAGGCAGAAAAAGCATCCACAAGCAGTGCTGTCCAAAAGCACGAGCTATAACAATGGCCTTGATACATCCTGACTCCGCTACAGCACTTTGAAATGGGGCTTCCTCAAAGGCATCACTAGTTTAAGAAATAGTGCACTTATAGTTAGATTTAGACTTAAATGTTTGCTGTCAGTTAGCAAGAAGATCTTAAAAGGACCTTCTAACAAAGATAGTATCCTGGACAAATACTGGAATATGACATTAAATACCTGTAGGTTCTTTGTTTTTGATGAGAAACCATTTAGAGCACTACTTTCAAATAAGATATCATAAAATAAAAGCTGTGTTTAAATAGTATTTTAATTATGTTCTATATATTTCATGTACTATTAAATGGTTAGTTCACCCAAAAATGAAATTGATGTCATTAATGACTCACCCTAATGTCGTTTCACACTCGTAAGACCGCCGTTCATCTTTTGGAACACAGTTTAAGATCTACTTTGAAAACATCATCAAAGTAGTCCATGTAATATATGACATTAGTTAGTTAGTTAGAATCTCTTGAAGCATTGAAAATACAATTTGGTCCAAAAATAACAAAAACTATGACTTTGTTCTGCATTGTCTTCTCTTCCCTGTTTGTTTTCAAACCTCAAATAAAGATTAAAACGGTCATGAATCAGCGTATTGATGCATGATTTGGATTGTGTGTCAAACTGCTGAAATCACATGACATTGGCGATCCGAATCATGAATAAATACGCTGATTCAAGACCGTTTTAATCTTTATTTGAGGTTTGAAAACAAACGCGGAAGAGAAGATAATGCTGAAAAAAGTCGTAGTTTTTGCTATTTTTGTACCAAAATGTATTTTCGATGCTTCAAGAGATTCTAATTAACTAACTGATGTGACATATGGACAACTTTGATGTTTTTATTCCCTTTCTGGACATGGACAGTAAAGTGTGCCTACACTTAGATACGCTCTCGGACTAAATATAAAATATCTTAAACTGTGTCTGAAGATGAACGGAGGTCTTACGGGTGTGGAACGACATTAGGGTGAGTCATTAATGACATCAATTTTATTTTTGGGTGAACTAACCCTTTAAGCATCTTTGCACAAAACTATTTTAAAAAATCAAAAATATCTTTGTACACAACGCACATGTGCATTACAGACTCTTCTGTGACCTTGAAGGTTCTTTGATATGAAAAAAAGACCTCCTTGATTAAATTATGACCCAAACCCTCAACCTACATAAGAGGCAATGGATCAATTATAATGACAGTGACGTTAACCTGACCAAACTGTGGTCAGTCAGTGTGTCTCTTTGGCATTAGCTGAGGAAGTGCAGAACATTGTTCCACCTTATTTTGCAAAGTGGTTAACCTTTCCTTCCAAACAACTAATAAAATCTTTTGGAAAAAGAGAACCAGTGACAATTTTCAATATTTACACAGCATGCATCCACTTATCCAAAGGACAAGCTAACGGATGATAAATGATCATTTAGCCCTCATTGTATAAAGACTCTACCTCTCTCCATACTTTCTATATAGTATATATATATATATATATATATATATATATATATATATATATATATATATATATATATATATATATATATATTTCAATGTTTATGTAACAACAAACAAAGATGACTAAGATTTTTAGAGAAATTTTTTGTTACTGTTATATAGTTTAGTTATATTGTTAGAACACTTTAGTATGGGGAACACATATTCATTATTAACTATGACTTCTCCCTCAATCTCCTCATTTACTGCTTATTAATAGTTTGTAAGGTAGTTTTTGTAGCATTTAAATTTAGGTATTAGGTAGGATTAAGGGAATTAAGGGTAGAATAAGGTCTTGCCATATTAGGGATTAAAATTAGTACTTTATAAGTACTAATAAACAGCCAATATCCTAGTAATATGCGTGATAATATGCAACTAGTTAATAGTGAGAATGAAACCCTAAAATAAAGTGTTACTATAATTGTTAAGCCATACACTGATGTAATCCCATTGACCACATACAATCATTTATCATGACAGAAAAACTGTCCTCTTCAAGACAGACCAGGATTTTAAACAGTGGCATGTATGGTCTCAGAGATATTAATAAAAAACATATGTCTACTACAATGAATAAAATTGCTGGATCTCGGGAGGTTTTCCTGAGAAAGTTAAGTCTCCAGCCCTCCACCTTGTGGTTGGATGCAGTGCTGTCCAAGCATCGCCTTAAATTAGGCTGAAAGGTAAACAGAGGCCGGACAGCTCACGTACCACGTTTCGCCTATAAATAGTCAGTATTATTTATAGACTTGAACAAGAAAGTAACTAAAATAAGCACTTTGCAACAGCTTCACAAATAAAAGTTTAACACGGCTCATTACTTATGACAAGTAAGCAGTGTGTGACACGCAGCAGCCAGGAAGGGCAAAGGCCTGTGGAACACTTACTGCTGGGTTTTCATTGGACCACTTATAAAGAGAAGGAGAAACATTCCTCTGATTAAACAATAAACGATCATTCATTTCTTTCACAATGGGCTAATTCCCAACAATACAAAGTAAGAAGCTGGAAATTAAACAAAGCCAGAATCAAATCTGAGTAATGCTGTGGATGCATTTTATACCATTTGTTGATCATATTTTATTATAACAAAACCCAGAATAGCACACAACTGTATGAATTCAATGTTTTGGTCAATGATGTAGTATAGGCTAAAAGGTCACAGTTGTCTTTCATGTAAAAGTATTAATAGCCTACAGCATTTGATTAGTGAAACAAAATGTGTGTGGCCTATAAAGTGTTTGGCTTAAAGATGAATGGTATCCATGATGCATTTGGTCTCACTATCAACAAATTATATAAAGTGTGATATCTAAGTATGTTTGTTGTGAAAAGAAGTAACGTAGGCCTATGTTCCATAAAATCACAAACTAAATTGCAAGTGGAAATGGTTGTTTACATTGTTCCCAAATGGCGATTCTTGAACACTAACTTAAATGCATTTTCAGTTAATTCTCGGAGGTCAATGTTATAATTACACAATGGTTTTCAGCGAAGTTGACATTACTGTAATTTTCAAAGAGAAACCTGTCGCCCAAAAAATGTGGCTGTTGTCCTCACCGGCCGCTACCTGATGTTTTAAATCACATTCATATCTTGTAAAACAGGTAAGGAGCGTGTGTTTTGCCGAAGTAACCCCAGACATTGACAAAATAGTACTGTTGGTAATGGTTACCGTTAGGCCTAAGTTAACTTTACCTCAGCCGAACTCGACTTGTTTGTCAACAGCATTCTAACTTGTTACGGAACTGTGGAGGTTAATGAAAGTATTGTTTGAAAACTCTGTTTAAACATATACTCATTAAAAAACACATACTTTTTAGACACCAGCAACCCTTTTGTTTTGGCTTCCTTTGGGAGGATTCAAGCTTTAATTCGCACGCTGCTGTTCTCTGTTTCACTTGCTTGTGCCTATGTTGCAAGCTGACTGGAACATTATTGCTTTATCCGCGCGTGAAACTCTCCCTCTCGCCGGATTGGCCAGCTTTAAGAGAGGGGGCGTGACTAGCCGGTGCGTGTTGTTTAAATGGGTTTGAAGCCTAGAAGAAACAGCACATGAGTTACCGCACGCCGCAAACAAGAAGAGAAACGTGGAGATTGCTGTTTCTATACTTCATGTCAAATGCTATACGTTGCGTGGAGAGAACAAGATCAACGAGAAGACAGTGTGGATAGTAAAAAAAAAAAAAAAAAAACATTCGTTGGATATGTATATATGAGAACTGTTTCGTGTTCATTTACAAATGACCAGGTAAGGTCATACATATTTGCTGATATATGTTGTTATTG
Organism: Pseudorasbora parva; assembly: GCF_024679245.1. Lineage (NCBI taxonomy): Eukaryota > Metazoa > Chordata > Actinopteri > Cypriniformes > Gobionidae > Pseudorasbora > Pseudorasbora parva. Next base: position 32,394,841 of record NC_090192.1, on the reverse strand, counting down.
TATGCAAGTGTAAATAAATTCGGCTTTTGTGACGATGTGAAGTGTGTTGTGTTGTGCTATGCTTTAACTTAATTTCGAGTTGAAAGATAGGAGAATTGATCTCAGAAGAAAAAGCAGAAGACTTAATCATAAAGTTATATTGCTGTCTAGGTGAAACAAGAGACTGCAAATAAGTTTTCACTTTTCATCCTATGGGATGGTGAGGTTTTGTTAAAGTTAATTTCTGACCTTCAGAATCAGGCACATGATTACTATTGTTTTTAATTTTCTCTGAAGACAAATATTCAATGTGACGCGTAATCTTAATTGTCTTACTACTTTAAGCACTTCTTATTTATTCCTTTAAAAGAACGAGGTTTAGACTAGAGAATATCTTTTTCCTCCCACACCTGTTGACTTCTCCATATGACAGACGTTGCCTGCATGACAGATTTGCCTTATAAAAGTAACATAGGGGGTTTAGTGGCGCAATATGTGCATTGTTGCATGCAAAACGGGAGTTTAATTGTTATATAGCCTAGTATTGTTTTTAGCAGTATTCTACTGTGCTCACTGTTGCTAAGTATGCATTTGTCTAATATATTTGGAGCACAGCTGCGCTCAGCAGTTGTCAGGCGTCAGTCGGCTGACAGACACGCAGATCCTCTTTTCTGCCTTAAACACGCAGGGACTTTCAATTGGCAGCTAAATTGGTGCTTAACTTGTTTGTCAGGACCATGCAAACCACATAGTGTAAACTGTTAACAGCGATAATGGGGCAAAAGGAATTTCCCTAAAATATGCACCCATGTTTTAAAAATATTAATCTAGTTTGATCACTCAAAAGAATGTAGACTTTTATGTAACATTTTCCATTGGTCCTCACTGGTGCACGCCATCAAAATAAACATCTTTCCTGGATATAAACACTGTCATATTATGTTTCATGTAAGAAATAATGGCATCTATCAACCTGCTCCTTATCTGAATGTCTGTGGAGCAACATGCGAAAAACAGTCTTTAGTAACAGAAAAATGTTACACCAAAAGAAACTGCTTACTTTTGTTCTAGATGGCAGAAACGTCCTCGCTACTAAAAATACTGATGTAATTTCTGTTTTAAATACAATTTCCTTTTCTCATGCTCTCTCTCTCTCTTTCTCTCATTAATTGATTGTCATGCGCTCTTACTCGCCTGCTCTCTTTTTTTCTCTCTCAAATCCTTCTGCATTCCGTGCATCTGCTAAATAAGATAAAATAGGACCTTTATTTTCAGTTATGGTTGCTAGGAACATTGAGGGCAGAATAGTAGCTTTAATGAGTAGTGTTTTAGTCCTCCTCGGGGAATTGTCACAGGGCTCTCATTATACTGCTGAGAGAGAAGATGAGGTCCCAGAGGACAAGCTCTCAAGTCAACAAGTCTCTTCTCGGTCCCTGCTCTGCACCCTACAGAAAACCACTCCTGGCTTGTTTTTACCTTCACTGATGTTTAAGCAATAGTTCAGCATGTTATGTACTTTGAGAAATTAATTAAGGATACATTTGATCAGAATGCTTGATTTTTGCCACTGACTAAATTAGTCTTTCCCTTTTAAAAACACTTAATCTTTTAGGGAACCTGTCTTATTTTATAGTGCTGTTTTTTTACGCAAAAGATCAGCTGTTGCAGCTTTTACGTGGAATAATTGTGAAGACATCCCGCAAGACACGTTTTAAAAGCATGTATTATTGTTCAGTACACTACAAATGTAAAACATATTAAATATACAGAAGGTAGAGCTTCTTTCAGGATGCCACTATTGGTGGCTAAGAGTTTTTGCCAATTTAAATTAGTGCATTGGTAAGAGACATACATGACTGAACAAAGCAATTTTTCCATTCACCCCTACCCTGATTAGCACAGTATGTGAAATGGGTATTATTAATGGTCCTGTGGGCAATTACATTATATGGCAGAGCACATAAACTGACAGTTTGGCACTGCATTATCAAGTAATGTAGGGCACTGCTTGGTAAAATATCATTGTGTTTAATAAAATTACAAATGTGCTTTTTTATTTAATTAAATTGACGAAAGTGTTGGTGCAGTTGGTCATTAAAGTTGGCATGATGTAAAACATTTGATGTTGCCCAAGAAAAAATAAGTCAAATGTATCTTTGCCACCATCAATAAACTGCGATCAGTAAAAAAAAAAAAAAAAGAAACAGAAAGGAAAAGACAATCAAACAACAACAAAAAACCTTATATTACAGCCTCACTGAGCTAATAATTTAAAGAAGTCCATCTTGGGTTCTGTTATTTTGACCATTTTGGTTTTGTTGGCTAATACTGCTGTTTTTTTTTTTCTTCTCAGTTTGAAAGGAATGGACAGGGTCCTCTTAAGTTTCAAAGTATACGGTTTTTGATTAAGCACATGCCATGTATCAAAGTTAGTATTATTTGATGTGATACTAAATTCACAGGGAAATGTTAACATTATGATTTAATCAGTGTAGAAATTTATCAGTTCAAGCTGAGACTTGCATGAGAATGCGTGAGAATTATGTGCATCACGTTGGTCTCAGAGACACGTGTGCTGTTAGAGTCAATTTTAAGTGATTAAGTTAATTTAGCAACTGAGACTGAAACAGATCTGCAGTGAGAACGCTGAATTTAAAGTCTGTGCCAATTAACGTTAACGTGTATCTTGTTTCTTGTTTTTGATAGGACACTTGATCGATGATATCACCAAAGTCGGTGAGAACGGAGTGATCGCCCCATCCTTGGCCCTTTCTGTCAATCAAAAGGTCCAACTAGAGCAAAGAGACGCCTCCTGCGTCCGGCTCTGAACAGCCCTACCATTTCCTGCTTGTGTTGGTCCCCGTGAGTGTTTCAAAACTGTTTCTCCAACGCTTTTTCCAGAAACTAAGACTGTTTTCCAAAGCAGAAACAGCACAGACCTCCCAGACTGAGGTGATGGGAAGTGTGCGGGCCAACCGCTACAGCATTGTGTCATCAGAGGAGGACGGTATGAAGTTGGCCACTGCTGCGGTGCCAAATGGGTACGGTAACGGGAAGAGCAAAGTTCACACCCGTCACCAAACCCAGAGCAGGTTCGTCAAGAAAGATGGACACTGCAATGTGCAGTTCATCAACGTCAGCGAGAAGAGTCAGCGCTATCTAGCCGACATCTTCACCACGTGCGTGGACATTCGCTGGCGATGGATGTTCGTTATCTTCTGCTTGGCCTTTCTGCTGTCGTGGCTGTTTTTTGGATGTATCTTCTGGCTGGTCGCAATATTCCACGGCGACCTGGAGAACGGCAGTCCCAAATGTGTCTCCAACGTCAGCACCTTCACGGCTGCCTTTCTCTTCTCCATCGAGACACAGACGACTATCGGCTATGGCTATCGCTATGTTACAGACGAGTGCCCCATCGCGGTGTTCATGGTGGTATTTCAGAGCATTGTCGGCTGCATCATTGACGCCTTCATCATCGGTGCAGTCATGGCTAAGATGGCGAAGCCCAAGAAGAGGAACGAGACGCTAGTGTTCAGCCACAATGCTACGGTGGCCATGAGGGACAACAAGCTGTGTCTGATGTGGAGGGTGGGCAACTTGCGCAAAAGCCACCTGGTAGAGGCCCACGTTCGGGCTCAGCTCCTCAGATCTCGCACCACAGCTGAGGGAGAGTTTATCCCTCTAGACCAGATGGACATCGACGTGGGCTTTGACAGTGGCATTGACCGCATCTTCTTGGTGTCACCGATCACCATTGTCCATGAGATCGACGAGGACAGCCCTTTCTATGACATGAGCAAACAAGAAATGGACAACTCTGACTTTGAAATCGTAGTTATCCTGGAGGGCATGGTGGAGGCCACGGCCATGACCACCCAGTGCCGTAGCTCTTACGTGGCCAGTGAGATCCTGTGGGGACACCGCTTTGAGCCTGTCCTCTTCGAGGAGAAAAACTATTACAAAGTAGACTACTCTCGCTTTCACAAGACCTACGAAGTGCCCAGCACCCCACTGTGCAGCGCGAGGGACCTTGCTGAGAAAAAATATATCCTCTCCAACTCAAATTCTTTTTGCTATGAGAATGAGGTGGCCCTTTCAAACAAAGAGGAGAAAGAGGACGTGAACGTGGACAGCTTGGGCCCTGGAGGGACAAACACAGACACTAGCTCAGACTCTGACCACAGCCAGGCCACCGTTCCCTTAGAACCGCGGCCTCTACGGCGGGAATCCGAAATATGACTGTGCAAAACTAACGGGAAGGTTTAACAGACACCTCTTCATACAGGCACATTGAGCTGAACTGAGCCCCTCGGCGAGGCAGACTCAAGCTAACGGTACAGTTACGAGGAGGAATCGACAGAGAAACTGTACAAGAGTGTTCTTACGAATATGCATGGTTAAATAAAACACAGCATAGAGGCACTGCACAGCTAATGAAGAATGCACATCAAGGGAGGAGAAGTGAGAGTTTCCCAATTAGGCGACACTACCTTTTTAGACTGTTGCTTCTGAATGGCATGAAGCAGAGAGGATGTAACTGGTTGGCAAAACTTGAAAATGAGCAGGCATGTGTCCATGTGCAGTTGTCAATGTAAGAACGATTCAGACCAATATATTAGAATCATGCTGCTACCAAAGTTTATAATATCATTATTTATCATGCAGATATTTAGTTCTGCCAATTTAATTAGGCAATTGATATAAGAATAGTTAGCCTAATTGAAATAACATTATACAAATGAGGGAAAAACAGCCAAGAGTGTTAGTCAATGTCTTAAGTATCATTAAAAAATCCTGTTCCTACCATCTAGTTAATTATTCCATTATCCCCATTTTCCTTTTTTTATTATTCCATTTTCCTTTTCTATTTGAGTCCGCTGGCTTTTGTGTGAGCCTCAGGTATTTCTGGAACAGTCTTGCGGGGGGCTTAGGTGGGTGAACTCAGTGTCTGTCTGTCTGTTTTTTTTTTTTTTTTTTTTTTAAAGAAACATTCATTTGGAAGCCCTCCGCATCACATTTCAGGTTATCTGGAAAAAAAACGCACAGGAACATGCCTGTTTATTACGATATATCGGACAGGGTCTTTAGATCAGTATCAGAATGAGAATCGCAGTCGTCATGTCCGCAGGGACAAAGAGAGTGAACGTGTTATTGAATGTCTTTCTACAAGTGCTGCTATGTTGCATATTATATAGAGTTTTTAGACTTTTAAACCAAAGAGTATTCAAAATGATCCTTCATAAAGAATGCATCAAATTCTTTTATTAGACGTAGAACAATAGGACAAGTCATGACGTGGAGTAAAAAAAAATATATATATATATTTGTAAGTGAAAAGAAACGGTTTTTGTTTGCTTACGCACACATATGGTTTATTTGTATTGATTATTTTCTTATTCTAAGCCAAATAAAGACTATGGATAACAAAGCCCATTGGAAATAAGACTGCTACAGGTTAGCTTGCCTTATTTTCAGACCGCTACTCTCTCCTTTTCATCCCATAACTTCAGTGTTACTGTAGTTTAGTGCTACACAAGTGTTTGGGTTGGAAAATATTGCTCGTAGAAGCCTTCAGATTAAAGATTCTAATTGCATGGATTACATATAGTTGTGTGAGTGTATAATGGCTAAAAGCTTTGGGTTTTATTGCAAAGAAACGGGACAGAACACAGAATCCACTCTCCCTTCTGACTTTAAACCTCTCTAATAATTAATTGTTTCTCAATCAACTCTAACCTCTTGTCTTGCCTGACAAACTGCAATACAACCCTAATGACTTGTTTGGCAGGTGTACCAAGAACTGTGGATGTAGGACTGGGTAATTAGACTGAGATCATGGTACTGTGATCCAATGACAATCAGAACACAGAATCTGAGCTCAGAACCGCACTTGCACACAATGTGCTCCTGAGATATCACTTGACGTTTGATTGTGATGTCTAACTTGTCTCACCTTTTGTTTTGTTTTTAAATACCTGAAGTAACCCAAAACAGCCACTAGAGCACGTTCTCCGGAAAGCTCTATAAAAGGAGACAATAAATTTAGGGGATATTTATTTTGAAAATACTGTGTGTTATACGGCTGTTTTAAACATACAAAATAGTATAAATTGCTATTAATGCTGTTTTATGGGATTGTGGGAGGGGTGGGGTGGGGGGTCATGTTTGATGAACAGCCAATTATGCAGTAAACCTGGTTCGGACCGGTGTACTGTTGACTCGTTCGAAGGAAACACTACTTTTAACAACTGTGGCAGCGTTTCTTTTTCTTTGTTGTAAATATCCCCATACTTTATGCAGTTGCTTTTGTACCAGTCTTCCCTATTGTACTGAAAGAAAACAATGGAATGTACAGATTTTTATATTATGATAAATATTATTGTTCTTATTATAATTATTATTATTATTGTAATTATTATTGTACATGCTATTTTATTTCTTTTTTCAATAAAACGATATTGAATGGTCAAGAGTCATTGTGTTCCTTGGGTAACTTGGATTGATAAGTTCTTTAAATAAACATGGAAAGACTAACCATAACACATAAAACACAGATATACAGCCTGAATTTTGTGACCTACAGACAACTGCTATAAAATTGTCTAAAGCTGCTATAATAATATTCTTTAAAGACATCGAGTTCTTCAGATAAAAATACATATTCTTTTATTTATGCATGTGTCTTCAATGTAAGGCACTTTTATGTCTTAGAGTTTGATTTCAACCTTTTCTTCTTCTTCTTTTTTTTTTGTCAAGGTCACATTAAATCTGTCTTGGAAACTTTGTACCATTATTATATATCCATGTTTTATGTGGAACTTTTCATAATTCATTTTATACAACACTTACTTGGATTAAAAAAGCATAATTTTTATGATTGATAATCCGTTATCTTCATTGGGATTTGAGACCAAAAAATATCGCCGTCCTTAGGGGATTCAATACATAAGGGATACCAGGAACACACACATACACACACACACACACACACGTTTTTGTGACATATGGGGACATTCCATAGGTGTAATATTTTTTATGCTGTACAACCCTATTTTCTATCCCCTTACACTGCCCCTGCCACTAAACCTACCCATCACAGGAAACATTCTGCATTTTTACTTTCTAAAAAAACTCATCCTGTATGATTTATAAGCATTTTCAAAAGTGAGGACATGGCCAATGTCTTCATAAGTCACCCTCTCCTTGTAATACCTATGTCATACCTATGTCATTATACACATTATACCCTCTCCTTGTAATACCTATGTCATACCTTTGTCATTATACACATTATACCCTCTCCTTGTAATACCTATGTCATACCTTTGTCATTATACACATTATACCCTCTCCTTGTAATACCTATGTCATTATACACATTATCCCCCCCCCCCCCCCCACACACACACACACAGTTACTTTTCAAATCTTTTATATAGACATTGCATTATTGATAATATGTGACCCTGGACCACAAAGCAGTCATAAGTCGCACGGGTTTATTTGTGGCAATAGCCAACAATACATTGTATGGGGCAAAATTATGTATTTTTCTTGTACCAAAAATCATCAGGACATCAAGTAAAGATCAAACTCTATGAAGATATTTTGTAAATTTCTTACCATACAAATATATAAAAAAAAACATACTATGCATTGCTAAGTACTTCACTTGATTTTCTCAATATTTTGATACTTTTTAACTATCTATTTTGCACCTAATAACATTTTTAAATGTATTAGAATTACCAAAAATGGATGCATCAGATGTTGGCTATGAAAATGTACTTAGCAAGACAAAAAGTCTAAAATGTCAAATGTCAAATTTTTTGAAAAATGTTAACTGTTAACTGTTATTAGTAGACAATTCAAATTATAGTGTATTAAAAACATATTTTAATAGCGTTAATATTCTAAAAGGTCTACAACCCAATGGGTGCATGTCTTAGTACTTTTCATGAAAAGAAGACACTCTCCTATTCATTCTCCTATTCAAAAAATAAATAAATAAAATGTCCTTAGAGGTAAACTGTATCCCAGGGCAGGTCATGTCCACAACTTACATAAAACAGCCTGTTGCCTTGAGATATAAAGCAGAGGCTAAATATCCTCACAAAATTATACACTCATGCCATTCCTTTAACTCAGTGCAGATCTTTGTCACATTGGCACCCCTGCATCAAGCATACAACCTAAAACAGTCAATATTATTACAGTTAGGGTTAAGTGAAAAGTGAACACGTAAGAAAAAAAGTTAGTGTAGGCACTTGTCAATGAACTGCAGGGGTTGACCTCTGGAGCTTTTAATACTATAAAAAATGATTGACATCAAAATGTCACTTCTTTTTCGTAAGTGCTACTAACTTAAAAGCACTCACTGCTTACGCACCACCATTATTATGTCAAGATGAGAAATACCAGTTTGTTAGAATCAGGAAATGAGTTCTTTAGTAACACCAAATGCACATCAAATACAAGATTTGTGTTTAAGAAAAATGATGGAGAAACTAAATTCAGATTAGTGCCATGGAAAATATCTCTATACACAGGAGGCTTAGATTGACATTAATGTCAACTGAGGTAGCCTGGATTTCTGGAGCAATGGAAAAGGAAGGAACTAAGCGTGTGTGTGTGTGTGTGTGTGTGTGTGTGTGTGTGTGTGTGTGTGTGTGTGTGTGTGTGTGTGTGTGTGTGTGTGTGTGTGTGTGTGTGTGTGTGTGTGTGTGTGTGTGTGTGTGTCTGTGTCTGTGCGTCCCTGCGCGCATGTGTGTGTCACCTCATCTGCTCTGTTAGTTAATAGTCATTAGCGGAACTTACAGGAAGAATAGAGTAATATGGACAATGTGGAACAAAAACAAAACGAAACATTCAAGGTTTCTGACCATGAAATATTTGACGTATAATACTGAAGATTTTCAACTCTATTAGCATTAAAAATGTATTATGTAATATAACATCCTTAAACTTAAAGCATGGCACAGGACATTAGTTCTCTTCAATATTTCAAAATTGAACATACATGTTTTAAACATGCATGAATAGTTCTCTGCAAAACAAACATAACAAACAAACAAACACAGTGCTCTGGACATCATGCAGACATGTAATCCATTGTAACTTTACAGCAAGTGGTGCCACATCAGATTTCATTGAAGTCACAGTATGATGTTTATAAAATGTATATATAATTGAATGTTGAATTTTAAAACAGGTGAAGTATAGTAAAATGACTATGAAATTACAGCAACTAGCTAATTATTGTACAAATGCACAAATGTTGTACAGTGCAACAGACTATGTCAAACTTAAAAAATGTATACAGCCTACAGTATATAAAGAAACTGGTTGTTTTAATAACTCACATGCAGCATAATCTAGAACACCTAAGCCAAAGTGTAAATTAAAAAGGTGCAGTATGAATGTGAAAAAAATGAACATTTAAAGAGCTTTCGAGAAATGAGAACACACTAAATCTCACACAGAGGGGAGGCTCTAGAGTCTGGATCGTATGGGACAGGCTGTCACACTGGTGGGAAAATAAGGAATAGGGTGTCACCTTTATCCGGTCGCACCATTTAATATTCCATTTATTTATTGAATTATTCAATGCAGTGACCAGGAAAGGCGCTTTGAGTCTGTGCTTCCTGTCTGAAGAGATCACATTGTTGGGCAAGATGCATGAGTAACAGTGCTTAGTAGGTGATTTTTTTTTTCTTCTCCTGCTTCTATAACTCCACCCACGTTTTTTAGATTTCCCATGTCGGACATGCTCCAACAAAGCTTCAAGTACTTGAAGCATCTGATAAGGTGCCAGGTCGTGCTGAAAAACGAAATCTTCATCTCCATAAAGCTTTTCAGCAGATGGAAGCATGAAGTGCTCCAAAATCTCCTGATAGCTAGCTGCATTGACCCTGGCCTTGATAAAACACAGTGGACCAACACCAGCAGCTGACATGGCACCCCAGACCATCACTGACTGTGGGTACTTGACACTGGACTTCTTCTCTGCACTTTCCTTCTCCACAGTCTTCCTCCAGACTCTGGCACCTTGATTTCCGAATGACATGCAAAATTTGCTTTTATCCGAAAAAAGTACTTTGGACCACTGAGCAACAGTCCAGTGCTGCTTCTCTGTAGCCCAAAGTGTCTTGACCTGGGGAATGCGGCACCTGTAGCCCATTTCCTGCACACGCCTGTGCACGGTGGCGCTGGATGTTTCTACTCCAGACTCAGTCCACTGCTTCCGCAGGTCCCCCAAGGTCTGGAATCGGTCCTTCTCCACAATCTTCCTCTGGGTCCGGTCACTTCTTCAGCGTTTTTTGCCACACTTTTTCCTTCCCACAGACTTCCCACTCAGGTGCCTTGATACAGCACTCTGGGAACAGCCTATTCGTTCAGAAATTTCTTTCTGTGTCTTACCCTCTCAATGAGGGTGTCAATGATGGCCTTCTGGACACGGTCGGGTCGGCAGTCTTACCCATGATTGCGGTTTTGAGTAATGAACCAGGCTGGGAGTTTTTAAAAGCCTCAGGAATCTTTTGCAGGTGTTTAGAGTTAATTAGTTGATTCAGATGATTTGGTTAATAGCTCGTTTAGAGAACCTTTTCATGATATGCTAATTTTTTTGAAATTTTGGGTTTTCATGAGCTGTATGCCAAAATCATCAGCATTAAAACAATAAAATACCTGAAATATTTCAGTTGGTGTGCAATGAATCTAAAATATATGAAAGTTTAATTTTTATCATTACATTATGGAAAATAATGAACTTTTATCACATATACTAATTTTTTGAGAAGGACCTGCATAATATAAATGATTAACTGTTAACTGTTACATTAATTTTTCACCAATCATTATTTCATGATTGCTGTAATAGAGATGTCTTAAGCGACCCAAATCTAAAACACAGATGGATTTCTGCTGTCGCAATAATATGAAACTCTATTAAAGTACAGAAGAATAAAATAAAGCATCTTTTGTTACCTTTTGGAGCTTGTAAGGGTTCTGTTTGAGCAGATGTTTTATGTCCTTGTCAGAGCTTATTTTCCTGTACAATCAGAATCATATTCTCCATCTCAAACATCTATCATTTTCAACATTTTCAAAATCAAAATATTAATCGCTGACAGCTTCTTCACCAGATCCACCATCAACTGATGGTGATGCTATTATTTGATTGCGTTAAGTACTTGCTCTGCTTTTGCTGATGATAGCTCCTTCCTGTTCTTTTGTTTTCTGCCTGCTGTGACTATGAATGAAACACGACTTAATCATTGTGTAACAGACATGGCAACGTTGTGGAATAAATGTGAATTGCACTTATTCAGTCATCAAAGATTAAATAATTGTTGTGCAGAATTTTTTTCTTGTTATATTGTTTATAATGAATCAGTTGAGGAATACTTAGAAGGCTGATGTCTAACTTTATAAAATGAATGAGCTGGAAAGTAATAAATGGCATCCCGGATCACTAACGATGTGTTTAAGGTTTAAAGCTTCTGGATGCTTTCTGGAGATGTATCTGTACATTTTCAATGATTCAAAGCAACATTAAAGGTGCATTCCTGAGAAACTAAAGTGGATTGGACCGAGCACCACAACACACTTGTATCCAATCAGCAGTAGGGGGCGTGTCCATTCATGAGGGGGGAGGAGAGAGAAAGATCCAGTGATCACGAGGGAGATTGGAAGAAAGACTGTAGAAAGAGAGATTGCAGAGAGACATGACAAAAGAGAAAATTTAATACCACTCAAAAAAGAAGGGTTATGATCAGGCAAGAGCTTTAGGATCCACGGAAATATTAGAAAAGCTTTCCAGCTCTGGAGAGACCGAAGCGGAAATGCCTGAAAATGGACACAGAGATTGTGTTGTTTCTAATCCATACTTGAGTAACATTGATTGGTTGCACAGAACCAAGGTGTGAAGTTATTTAACGTAATTTCGGGAGGAGTACGGCCATCTAATCTTTCAATTAATTCCAAGGTATAAAACCAGCAGCTTACCTCTTCCCCCTTTTAGTTCCTTCAGCATCCGTCCTCCTCCTCTGCTCCTCCTTTTGTAGAATTTTGTACACCACACTGGTGGCAGTTGAGGAGAGATCCCTGACACAAGTGTAAAGCGCTTTGGGTGTACAGTAGTACATATGAAAGCGCTATATAAATGACTCATTAATTCATTCTTTTATTCATTTAATTTTGCCTGTTATATGGGGCAATCTGAGCTCGGGTAGAATGAGCTCCGAGCCCCTCTATAACAGCAAGCCAAATCTGTTTACCCCTTTCACTAAGATTATATGGGCACACAAACTCGTGAAACACTGTTATTGTAATTTTAGCTAGTGACAAGTGTTATTGTTTATCTGGAGACATTCATTCTTGTATTGTGTCTTCATTTGGTGGTGAAGTAATGAAGTGAGGGGTGTGTTTGTTTTGGGTTGATTTCAAATATCAAAAGTGTTTCTCAGAAATCGCCTAATGTACCTTTAAAGTAAGAGATAACAGTGTTAAACCGCATCTTCCACAGCTAAGCATTCAGAATTGGCCTGCAAAATCAGGAATTTCGAATTGTGTTAATTTTGCTACATTACATAATTTGGATAACTCCTTTAGAGAGCATCAGTGGGCACCCAGTGTCTTTTCATAGGAAATTGAACCGTTGTATCTCAGAAGATCAAGGAAAATATTATTCCTCATGATATTCCTGCTTAAATCGTTAAATTAAATGATTACATTAAACGGGGGGAGGGGGAGGGGTGTATTTTTGTAAAGAATCTCGATTGTGTCCACAAAAATGTTTGATTTTGAGGTCTGGTTTAAGTGGACCTGCCTGTATTTGTCCTCAAACAGGTGATTTCTTTTAAGATTTTCTGCCCAGCTGTGATCTGAAGGGAGGGTAAACAATGCTGAACTCAGAGGCCCCTGTCCAGGCAACACAAAACAATCCGTGTACCAAACTATCACCGGAAAAAACCTTCTAACAAGCCACCGTCTGGGAAACTGCTCTATCAGACACTCCGAGCTCTGCCGTAAGCCTGTGATCTTCACAGTGTTGTGTCTGTTTATTGAGAACACTGTTCCGGTTTCACACAATCTCCTGTTCTGCAGCGGCACCCTACAATAAATAGCTGAGACCTGAAATTATGTCTTTATGAAAACAGGTAAAATGCAGTTTCTCAACCAGCTATATGAAGTATGCAAGACAAGACCGAACATGAACATGGATGCAAATAATGCCATGATACTTTCACTGCAAAACCCATGAACAAGGTCAGGGCATATTAAAGAAGATATTTAAAAACAGGAGGAAAAATCAATGCAAATTTCTGTTGTTAACTAAACATAAGATTTGTCGGACAGAATTTGTTGTTCTAGAAAATATGGCACCACATACAGTAAAGAACAGGCATAACATATTGAGAGAGAGAGAGAGAGAGAGAGAGAGAGAGAGAGAGAGAGAGAGAGAGAGAGAGAGAGAGAGAGAGAGAGAGAGAGAGAGAGGATCCCTGCTGTCACTGGGGAGCATGTGTCATTTTTAGCGACTTTCTCAGAAATCTTTGCTTTAATTCCAGTCTTCAGTTTGTTCTCTGTGGCATGTCATGAAGCTCACTCTGCCCCTTCCCTGTCATATTATTTGTTCATGAAAATATTTTGGCATAACTTGAGATGGGTGGGAGACTTGTCGCTGATATGGGTGCAACTAATTTTCTATGAATATTGCATGAGTAAGCAGAGTGAAATGCCTGGAAAACAGCTGTTGTGATGAATAATGGAACCTGTATCGGAGGATGTCCCCTATAACTGGGCTGAACTGTTGATGATGCACCCATATTAATATTCATGAGAGAACCTAATTGCTAAAACTTTGAGAGAATAGGTGTATAGCCCTTGCATAACGCAGCACACAACGACAAATCATCAATTCCCTTAAGTTTCTAGCATCTGCTGAGTGGATGAAGCCTCAGGCTGCAAACAGTTTGCTCAGAAATGGATTGTACTGCACTGTAAAAAGCTGAAAGGAAATGTCATGCTGAAATATAATAAATTAACCATTTTTCTTCTGGGGCTTGATGTTCATAGAAAAGCAGTGCAGAATTTAGGGTAAAAAAAGTACTATAAATATCTGGCAAAGCCATGCAGTTTCAAAAGAGATTGACAGTTTTACTCCAATCAGTGTCTGAAAAACCATACATTAAACTTTAAAGCTTCCGTTAAAAAGGTCAAATTCACGGATACCCAAAGTTTTAATTCCATGTTCCATCTGCTATCTTTCACAGCATCCTGTTAAAAGTAATAAGACCAAATATTTAGCTCTGGCTCAAAAACCTTATGGTGCTATATATCAGTTATAAAACCAGATGATACCTGGACAATTTTTACACTTGGCAGTAAATGACAGCTTCATAAAAGAAGACACTGAGAACATTTTTGCACCTTTTGCACTCTGCTTCTTTCAATCAAACTTGAGGAAACCTCAAAAGACAGCACTGTCAAGAATGTTAGTCATTTTAATGGTAAGCAATGTAAGTTTTTTTTTTTTCAAAATGAACTCAAGTCAATATGTCATCAATCCTACTTCTAAAACATGTTTTTATCTTACCCTGATTAACTAGCTCCGGCTACTTTGGCGTGTGTATGATATGGAGTGGCAGAGGCTAATTGTCACAACTAGTAAGAAATTTAACATTAAGCTCTCAAAATCTCCAACCTCCGAATCTCCAACATTGACTTGGCTTTTCAGAGATGTCAAAACTAAGGGATTCAAACTGTTGTAAAAGCAATGTGGAGAAGCTGTTTTTATTACACATCTTATCTGTTTCGTAACCATGGGAATTTCAGTTAGGACCGCATTTAAGACAAAAGCAATTACACAATTGCACTAGCCTGACAAGACAGACCCACATTAAGATGTTTGGTCTGGAAACTCACCATTGACAGGTCTCAATCCGAGGGGCGGGATAAACGGTAGTCTTTCAAACTCCCTCTGCACGCGATAGGATAGCGCTACAATCAACCAGAGCAACGAAGGTGATGCAGAGCTTGTTGATAGATTAAACATTCGACGTATCTGGTCGGCAAAACTCCGAACACTTCCGTTTTTAAGAATGACTTCAGTGCCGTTCTTTGTTCTTTTTTCAGAGAAAAGCTCAACTCCAAGTCTTCCAGAGTCGCGGTCAAAGCTGATTCGAAAGACTGCCGTTCGCCAGTTTCTGTGTTTACTAGAAGCACGCAAACGCAACTCGGCCGTCGTCATTATGGCCCCGCCCACCGACTCTATACACGATGTGATTGGCTCGGCAAGAGTAAGGGGATTACAGCTCAGAAGGGTATTGAGAGTTGCTAGACGACACTCGAGGGCAGATTAGATTTGCTGCCATTAGGGTGCGTCTAGATTTCTAGGCTACAATTGCACATCTTAAATGAATAATCTTATCTTAACTATGGATAGAAAACGGGGAATACATCCTAACTCGACAAAAAAAATCCTAAAAGCAGTCTTAACTTTAGGACAACCCCACTGGTGTCCCAACTTCAAAACTTTTTAAAATCCAATGGTAAAAATCACAGTACAAAAACCCTTTTTCAACAGAGTGTTATATTTATTTATTATACAGTCGTGGTCAAAATTGTTGGTATTCCTGGTAAAAATGATCAAATATGGCTGTAAACAAATTATCTGCATTGTTTATCCTTTTGATCTTTAAAAAAAAAAATAACACAAATCCAACCTTACATTTAAGTAAAATAATTGACAATGGGAGGTACATCACATTATGAAATAAATGCTTTTCTCTAAAACACATCGGCCACAATTGTTGGTACCCCTAGAATTTTAAATGAGTAAAATATCTCTGAAGTATATTTACATTAATATTTACATTTTTTAGCACACCAAGGTGACAAGGAACATGTAATTGTCCAGCTATGATGTCTTGTTTCACAGAAGTATAAATATAAGGAGGCATAAAAGCCTAATTCCCTTAATCATTTATCACAATGAGTGAAACCAAAAAATATAGGTCTGAGGTGCAGCAAAAGATTGTTGAGCTTCACAAAATAGAAAGAGGCTCTAGGAAAATAGCTAAAGCATTGAAAAACCCCATTTCCACCATCAGGGCAATAATTAAGAAGCTCCATTTAACTAAAGATGTTACAAATCTGCCTGAAAGAGGACGTGTGTATATTGTCCTAATGCACGGCGAGGAGGAACTTTTGCGTGCACAAAGACTCTCCAAGGATCACAGATGGAGAATCGCAGAGATTAGTTGAGTCTTGGGGTCAGAAAGCCTAAAAAAGAAATTCAAACAACCCCTACATCACCACATGTTGCTTGGGAGGGATTCAAGAAAAATTATCCTCGCTCATCCAGAAACAAACTCCAACACATTCAGTAGTCAGACACGACTGGAAAGTCAAAAGGGACTGGGTTCTGTGGTCATGATGAAACTATAAAATAGCTTTTTGGCAGCAAATCTTCCAGATGGGTTTGGTGCAAACAGGGATAAAAAGTACCCCATGCCCACGGCTAAAAATACCACTGGATCTTTAATGTTGTGGGCCTATTTTTTTGCTGGAGGTCCTGGACATCTTGTTCAGACACATGGTATCATGGATTCTAGCAAATACCAAAAGATAAAAAATCAAAACCTGATGGATTCGGCTAGAAATCGTATAATGGGCCATGGTTGGATCTCCCATCAGGACAGCGATCCAAAACAAACATCAAAATCAACACACAAATGTGTCATTGAGCACAAAATGAAGCTTCTGCCATGACCATCCCAGTTCCCTGACCTGAACCCTATAGAAGATGTGTGGCTGAACTGAAGAGAAGAAGCACCAATATGGATCTGGAAATCTGAAGGATCTGGAGAGGTTCTGTATGGAGGAATGGTCGCTGATCTCTATTCAGGTGTTCTCCAAACTCATCAGGCATTATAGAAGAAGACTCGGTGCTATTATCTTGGGAAAAAGAGGTTGCAAAAAGTATTTAATAAAAGGGTACCAACAATTGTGGCCAGCGTGTTTTGGAGAAAACAGTTTTCAGAAAACAGAGAAAGGGTCTTGTGAAGGGTCTTCCCAATGAGCTATCAAATAGCCTAGTGATCTAGTGACAGAATGTGTGAGGTTATTGAAGTTGCAAAACATTTAAAGGTCCCGTTCTTCGTGTGTTTTCGAAGCTCTGATTATGTTTACAGTGTTACAATATAACATGAGTTTATGTTTCGCGTGTAAAAAAACACAGTATTTTTCACACAATTTACTTATCTGTACAGCGCTGTTTCCTCTGTCCTAAAAACGGCCTATGAAATTGTTCTATGAAATACGTAACGAGTTATGATTGGGCCAGCGCTTTCCGTGTTGTGATTGGACAGCAGCTTAGCGCACTTTGCCCGGTCCCGCCTCTTACCATAACGGGGAGATGCAAGCTCAATGTGCGCTCTTCTCCACGTGGGAGAGCAACAACACCCTCTGGGTAAATACTCTGGGTTCGGGCAAAAAATTCCTCCCCCGGAGCCCTCCCCCGGACAGCACGCCAAATACGCATTATCTTTACTCTATTTAATTTGATGTAAGTGTGAACTCGTGAAATACATATTTTAAATCCATTAAATTCAGGAACATTGACTAAGCGTCTTAATTGAAATGACTAGGTGATTTATGAAGTAGCTTCCCATGTCATTTAATATTTGTGGGAGCAGCATGAATTCTGATGAGAAAATGACCTCTGGCCATTGCGTTGGGTTGTTTGTCCAGTCAGAGATACTGTATGGACAATATGACCCAATACGGCTCAGTTTGTCTATATATCTTGCAGCAGAAGTGATTCTTCGTAAAGGCTATACTGGGTTAACACCATGCTTTTCCAGTGTGGGGGAATGGATTGTTTTCCCCCACACCAACTCCGCCCCCATGCCATGACACCGACCAAGTCTATTTTAATCAAAGAACAAAGGCAACAGAGAAAATTGTAAGGATTAATCTATATTTAGTTTATAATGTATTAAAACTATGAAGTGTTTGAAAACAATTGTATTCAATTTCTGTATATTTATTATATATATGAAGGCCACAGGTAAATGTGTAATTTATTATAATGGGCTTATGTAAAGATTGTTTTAAGTTCACTTAAATTAAAAGTTGTTATTTTTTTAAAGGCCAATAAATGTAAAAAAGGACAACTTTTAATTACACTGTAATGTTGAATGTCTATCATTAATGTTTAAAAAAAATGAATGATAGACATTCAGCAGTATTAGTATCAGTGATACTGGCCTTCATTTGTAAAAATATGCCATTATTTTCACAAATATTTAAAATATAGCCTACTGTCTTTAAGCTGTTTACATTCATTTGGAGAGTAACTTTGAATTATTACAGTATAAAAATATTTTAAAAATGCAGATGTGTTTTGATGTGATCATTGTTTATAAAAGTTATTGTTAGTTTTATAAATAAAATTATCATTTATATTATAATGATCTGATTTTATTAGATTATAGCCTATACCAATAGCGAGCACACTTTTTCAACCGAGTATGCTACACTGTAAAAAAAAAAAGTTTGTAAAAATAGGGCACAATGTACTGTTTTCCATATTGTTTTTTTACAGGTGTTTTACCTGTATTTTGAATTAAACATTAGTTTGTGTTTTAAGGGTCAACAGAAATTTCTGTAAAATTACTGGATTATGTACTGGCAGAAAATGACCAGGACATTTTCCGTTTTTAATTTTTACAGTGTATGACAAGACAGAGAGATAGAGAGACAGAGATACAGACAGACAGACAGACAGACAGACAGACAGATTGGCTGACAGACAAACATACAGGGAGACAGAAAGAAGGCAGGCAGGCAGACAGAGCTCCTGTGTAGGACGGAATTAGCCCTGATGGACAGGAGATAGACCTGGCGCATACAGACATGACCTTGACGAGACAATCCCACAGTGTGAAGCAAAGTTCAGGCCTTCAGCAGTTGGTCTCTGGTAGGCGATCTGGACCTGGCACAGGAGTTAAAACCTAACAAATGTTCCTCTGGTCATTCACATTTATAAACTGCAGCTTTTAGATGTGGGATAGAATAAATGATTTTGATTAGTATTTTCAAGTCCCTGATCTTCAAGGGATATGAGAGGCTGGGAAGTGTTTTAGGTCAAAATTTTCCAGGAAAAACAAGGCATGTCTGATTTTAATTTAATCTTGAGTCTTTTTGTGGCTGCCACAACATTCTTTCAGTAGTTCAAGAGAACTTGAGAACCGTTGTGATGTCTCTCAAAGTCCACTGACCTGCGGGCTGGAACAAAGACCTGAAACTCCATTTATCTGTCCACACATTTTCAGATCTAGATGGGGTTATTTCCTCACTGAATCATCTCATGGGTCACTGGGGTAATGTTAGTAAAGAGACGATGAAGTTGTAGGTTTTTTCCATCATCTGTCCCACTATAATACTCCTGACTGAAATAGACCTGTGTTGTAGGGAGAATTTAGGCAGCTGCGATATTATAGCTCAAGTGTTAATCCCACATATCTTCATATTCTGACAAAGCTAATGGAGATTGTGAAATTCTAAACTGGAATGCATGTTCAGGTTTTCACTTCTTTTATTTCTTTTTTTGTTTTTGTTTTTTGTATCAATCAGCTGGAATATACACGGCATATTTAGGTTTGTTTATTTTTACCGCTGTCACCCTGAGAGCTTTCGTCTGTTTTTATCAGGAGAGTGGAAATCATCTTTGCTTTTAAATCATCAGTGTTTATTAAGCTTCCTCATAGTTCCAACCTCTAGACAAAGCAAAATGAGGACCCATATAGCACAGAGGTTTTCATTTGACCGCATACTTCAAAACTTGACCTCCTCTTTAAAACAATTCACAAATTCTAAATTATGAGGTTCAACAAATTATGAATTTTTAGCAATAAATAATAAAAGCATCTCTTCCTGGAAAAAATGTTATGGTAAACATAAAAACATTATATTTTAGGTTCTATAATTATGCCTTAATGGGGTGATGAATTGATGAATCAACTTTCCCTTGAGCTCTTGATGTATAAAAGGTCATAGAGAATATAAGAATATCCTGTAAGTTTCAGAGCTGAAAACGTCCTTGTTAATCAAAGAAAAGCTTTTATAGACACCAGGCCCAGAAAACGATGATGCGCTTCATCCTTACGTCATCATGCGACAAAACACCGCCTTTACAGAATAATAAGCACGTGTAATTCAGTAGCCCCACCCACCGACTCATGGAGGTGATCTGATTGCACTAGCTAGCAGCAATAAACATGCTGAAGAAGATAGCAAGATATTACGTTATTCCTGGTTGTGGAAGAACACAGTCGCTGCATAAGCTTCCTTCTGATCCTAATATTAGGAATGTGCAAAGTTTTATTGAAGTTCCAGCTGACGTGGGGAAGACATGTTCACTTCATTTGACTGCAGAATCATTTGTAAACAAATCTCAGGTCGAGCTGCATTTTCAATCCGTTCTCACTCCCAAGGCGTCAAAATCCGAAGCATGGTCAAGTGCCTTCCGCGTCACAATTAAGACGCTAAAGGTGCCCCTGGGCGTCATTTTGCGACGCGCTGGGTGCTCCATTCATTACAATGATAAACCTTTGGCGTCATAAACAGACGCATTTAATTATTTGCGTTTATAAAAGCAGACATGATTTTATTAATATTTAAAGGCTACTTTTATATTTTGGAGCAACTAACTCCACTCCTACCCTAAACCTACCCATATTTAAACAATATAAAACACATAACAGGCAAATAAATGTACAGTCACAAGTATTTATTGCAAAAACAGACCAAAGCAGTATAAAAGTATTAACTCATGTTGCATTCCAAGTCTTCTGAAGTCCTACGATATCTTCATGTGAAGAACTGAGTTGATCTTGATGTTTTAATCGCTGAAATGATGATCCCGCTGCCCCGTGAACGAACTCATTCATATCTCATTCAATAATTCAAAAGACTCCTGAGCATGACGCAATCGGTCACAAGACACACGAGAGCCAATGACATTTTACAATCAATGCCGACGTAATGACGCAATTGGTCACAAGACATACGAGAGCCAATGCAATTTCACTATGAAATCTCATGTAACCGGCGCCAATATTTGAAATTTGATGTGTTTGTTGATGATCTTCTGCGGATGGAGATGCTGATCGCTTTTGGGGATTTTCTTCATACAAATCAATCGTTTGGCCTCGGAAAACTTGGATTATTTAACTTTTTTGAATAACTCGTGGATGCAGTCGTATGTTATATCCTGTGTTTTATATCATGTTCAGACAAATGGGTAAGTTTAGGGATGGGATGGTGTTGGGTTACATGTTAAGCATGTCTAAACAGCGTAAATAAAAAAATGTAAATAAAATTATGCTTGCTGATTAAATTGAAAAACACACTCCAACATGTCATAATGGCAAAATTATAAACTAATACAATTTCACCATGACGATAACATTACTAATACCCAGTGCGTCTGTGTATGACGCCAAAGGTTTCTCACTGAAATGAATGGAACACCCAGCGCGTCGAAACATGACGCCTTGGGGCACCTTTAGCGTCTTTATTGTGACGCGGAAGGCACTAGACCATATGCTTCGGTTTTTGACGCCTTGGGAGTGAGAATGGGTTGGCATTTTCAGACATTTGATATTAAAGCACAATGCCATTCTTCTATATTGGATCCGACAGGAGGAATGGTGCAACACACTTATGTGAGTAAAACATGTTTTTTATGTGTAATAGTATAGCATTGTTATAGATGGTTTTGATTATGTGTATGTGCAGAACACCTTTAGCACGCTGCTGGGCCAGGGCTCGCAAAGCCTAACGTCCCGGAGCTATGTGTTTTCCAGATGGGCTACCAAAACATAAGCCCGTTGGCTGGCTGATGAATCTCACAATATTCCTTTATTGTTCTGCTATTCTCTCTCTCTTGACTTGACAAGGGTGTACGCAGTTTGTGCTTATATCGCACGATCGTGCGGGCGATGTAATACAGAAATAATAGTCCAATCAATTGCGTGTGGATGAGAAATAAATCTTTGTGTTTGTTTGATAAAGACGTACCTGAATCATGCCAGTTGCCGCTTTCAAAACGACCCCTCCCTCACGTGAACTGAACTGACAGGGGCATAGATATGACAGGAGCTGTAGCTCATTAAATATGCAATTTCTTATCCAATCCTAGACGTGGGTGTTTACTTCCAAGTTTCCAGTGCGTCACGCCCATCAAAACCCAGCGTTTTGGAGAGAGCCTCAAAACCAGTGTAGAAAATATCCTGTTACTTATTAGTTATGATGTTTTTGAATGTAAAAAACACACAAACGTCATTAGTTTACCTCAGACAACAGTATAAAAAAATACAAAAGCCAGTTCATGACACCTTTAAATGAAAATTCATCCAAAAATTACATTTCATTTACTCATCCTAATGTTGTTTTAAACCTGCAAGACAATTTTTAGATAGATAGATAGATAGATAGTTAGATAGATAGATAGATAGATAGATAGATAGATAGATAGATAGATAGATAGATAGATAGATAGATAGATAGATAGATAGATAGATAGATAGATAGATAGATAGATAGATAGATAGATAGATAGATAGATAGATAGATAGATAGATAGATATTATTATGTATATTTTATATACATTATATGCCTTAAAAAGAATGCACATTTATTTGTATTTTTGGGCCTTTGCTTCACCTTTCTTTTTATAAGAAATGCGTCTGACTGTCATTCAAATATTTAAGCTCTGTGTTAAACCACACCAACAATAACAATGTTTGACATCCTTCCTGAAAAAGCAGAATAAACAATGTCATGTATCTCTCCTCATACTAGTAACGCTACAAGTAATATTCTTTTGTCATGACCGTTTTTGTCCTGTGGTCTAAAGCTTGTGTTTTTCAAACTGCAGTACGGTCCTGTGACAAACTATGTGATGATCTGCAGCTCTACTCTCCATCTCCTTCCATGTGCACAGCTCCATCTAACAACAGGCAATCAGGAAGAACCATCATCATCATCATTATCCAGCTACATTCTAATTTAATCCGGCCACCCTCCAGTCTTATTTTAGAACGTGACACAACCCCCTTCCTACTCAACGGGTGAGATTACATGTTACTAATTGAATTTCTTTCTGGTTTTTGTTTTTTTGGACCAGGTTTGTTTCCTATTATAGCGGTGTAATACAACAAACAAAAATAATACAGCAATGGAGCATAAAAAATAACATATCCACAATAATGTGCAAACAGATGTTAAGTGTTTTGTAAATAGGAAGCACATCTGCCTTAGTGACTAAACTGCACGTTTGAAATGTGTTATGTGTGGCTCAATTCCCAGCATGCACTGCTGTGCTGCATGACTGTAAAAACGCACGAGCAGTTATTAGATTATGTGTAAGATTGAGTGTTTGCAAGGACACAACATGTTTTCGAAAGCCTTGTTGCCAGGGGCAAAAAAGAAGATAATTCTGCCAGCATCAAAAGAACATCACTTTTGGGAAAAAGCTCATCCTACGCATTTATTAACACACTGCAGACACACAAATCTAAGGTACTTATTCTGTCCTTGGAAACACAGGATTAGGAAAACCACCTGTTGTTCTTATAAATAGGGTTATGCAACATTTTATGCCTGAGTGCGCTCTTACAACCGAGTTGACATTACGCAGCATTAAGTGTGGTCACATTTAAAATAGCCCTGTCAGAACAGTGATTTGTTTTTCACATCACACACATTGCCGACACTGATGTATGGGTGGATGCAAAGTGAATGACAGAGATTTCAGCCACCAACCTGTTGCACTCCATCTCCTCCTCGTCTGCGGTGAGTGCGAGATCTCCAGACTTATCTCTGACTATGTCAAATAGCGTTCATGCCAACTGGGCTTTCCTGAGGTTCACTGTGATTACAGCATATTGCTGAGCTGTCACATCACCACGAATAATTGAAGCCAATTTTTTGCACTGCAAATTTTAAGAACAAAAAAATTAGAACATATTTGCATGGAAAGATTTTTTTTTTTTTTTTTTTTTTTTTACAAAATTGTTTATTATGAGGAGAAGACTTGACCAATGTTAAAATTTAAATGGATATTTATTATCACTACTCACCCTCATGTTGTTTCAAACCTGTATGATTTTTTTTTCTTCAGTAAAATATAAAACATATTTTATGAAAAAAATCAAATTAATTACATGATGTGGATTAGAAAATTCCTCACAAAATACTCCAACAGATCATTTGTGTTAAAGCCACAATATGTAATATGTAGTTATTCAAAATAAAGGTGTAGCTTGATAAAGCCTGGATTTCCCAGAGCTTTTATTATGTTGCAGGCGACCGCTTTTCCTTCTAATGTATGTTGGGGAACGCAACGCTGTTTTATAATATTAGATACATTATTTGAGTGTATTGAAAGTTATGTTATATTGCTACTCTGTGCGTTCACTCAGCAAGAGAGACTTGCTGCACATTGCAGTAAAGCTATAGCTCGATATTAGACATTGTAAAACATGGTACTTGCGGTAAATCAAGAAAACGAGATTTAAACATTAAGACTAACTGTGTTGAGCTATATAACCATAAGTTCCCTTTCAGTCGGTCACGTTCGACGTACGTCAGAACTGAACCGACGAATGGGATCTTACTTTAGAGACCAATCCTACTTCGAGCATCTAACAACGAGCCAATGAAATTTGGCATGCGATCACGCATTCCACGCTCCGCCCCGCAGCGCGGGTATAAATAGGAAGTGGAATGGTAGATCAGCGCTTTCTACTTCGGAGCCGAACAGTCTTCATTGCTGTTTCTACGAAGAGCTTTCTGACTACGAGTCGAGAATATTCCTGTGAAAGAGTTTGCCAGTGCGGGTGATACGGCGCGTCAGCGAGAGACCGTCCACTTCAGTGATAGAGTGTACAAAGAGCTGTTGGTTCGCTGAGCGTTTCCTTACACACACACATTACAGTTGGTTCGCTGGGCGCTCACACATACATATCACTGAGAGCTCACGCAGGCTTGCACTATCGAACTGCGTGGAGCCGCGGTCATCTCCCTGAGTGCTTCAGCACTAAAAGAGCAAACTTCCATTCACAAAAGAGCAACACGGTTTGACCCTGCGTCTTTTTCAAGATGTCATTCAAGCCGTGTGTTTCTGGGTGCGGTCGATTTCTGTTTCCGCTTGACGGACACGTTCGTTGTCTCTCGTGTCTGGGCGCACAGCACGCTGAGGCTGCGTTCGTGGATGAGACATGTTCCCATTGCGGGAATATGTCCATTGCAGTGTTGCGGTCCCGTCTCCAGTACCTCAGAAGAGGTGGAACACCATCGTCCATCCCCCGATCTAGTGGTCCTCCAGCTGCAAAGCAGAGGGCTACTACTTTGGCTGATGACCTTGGTGGGGACCTGAGGGTGTCGGTCAGGGTAAACCCGACGGGTCTCACGGCTCCTCGGGCCCCTCCCCCCTCCACTGTACCGGTGGAGCTTCCGGAAGGGCGCGCTGACCTCCCACGTGGAGCGCCAGTCGTCTCTTTTGGGGCTCCGGCGGAGGACCAGATGTCGGTTGCTGCATCGGGGGATGAGCTAATGGGTTCCGAGGATGAAGACTCGGCTGCGTTGCCCCCTTCGGGTGTGACAGCGTTGCCCGAGTCTGACCCGGAACTTACGGCTATGCTTGCCCGGGCCGCCGCAAGTGTCGGGCTTGAGTGGAACCCTCCACCACGTCCCGAACCTTCGCGGCTGGATGATTGGTTTCTCGGGACGGGTCGCGCTGGTTCTCAGCGTCCCGCCCCGGTGCCTTTCTTCCCGGAAGTGCATCAGGAGCTCACGAAGTCCTGGGTAGCGCCGTACAGCGTACGCCAGCGATCGACTGACTCCTCCATCCTCACCACTCTCGATGGTGGTGCAGCTAAGGGCTACGAGGGGATCCCTCCAGTCGAGCGGTCGGTTGCGATGCACCTGTGTCCTAAGACCGCTGCGGACTGGAGGCACGCCCCGCGTCTCCCCTCCCGGGCGTGTAAGTTCTCGTCCGGCTTGACGGGCAAGGCTTACGCAGCCTGCGGAGAAGCTGCATCAGCTTTGCATGCCATGGCGCTCCTGCAGGTCCACCAGGCCAAAGCGCTCATGGAACTGCACGAGGGTGGTTCCGACCAGGCAGTTATGCAGGAACTGCGAGCCGCGACGGACCTCGCCCTCCGGGCGACGAAAGTCACGGCCCGCTCCCTGGGTCGGGCGATGTCCACCTTGGTGGTCCAGGAACGCCACCTGTGGCTGAACCTGACAGACATGCGGGATTCGGACAAGGTTCGGTTTCTAAACGCCCCTGTCTGTCAGGCCGGCCTCTTCGGCGACGCCATCGAGGACTTTGCCCAGCAGTTCTCGGTGGCCAAGAAGCAGACGGAGGCCATCAAAAACATCCTGCCCCGGCGGCCCGCTGCTGCCTCCACCCAGCCGCCCGGGGCAGCCCCCCAGTCTGCTCGTCGCCGAGGGCGTCCTCCAGCGTCCGCCTCCGCCCCTGCCAAGCCCAAGCAGCAGCCTCCACCCGCGAAGCAGGGCGCCGGACGCAAGGGGGCCGCCCAACCCGTCCAAGGGCCCGCCAAACCTGCCGGCAAGCGTAAGGGGAAGCGGCCCTGAGACGGGCAGCCCAGGGAGAAGAGGAGCTGCTCTGAGGGAGATGATGTCCGCATCCCTCCCACCCCCCCGGAGGAGGACCGGGGGGGCAACACTGGTCACAACATCTCTGCCGCTGGCTCTCCGGAGTCCAGCGGTACCCACATTTTCACCAAAAGAGCAATTTCCTCTCTCTCTGGGCCCCAAGAGGGTCAGGTTGGCAGTGTGCGACGCCCACGGGCCTTGTCACTCCTTTCCTACCCTCCCGTCGCCAGGGGGCAGCTGTGTGGGCCTCGAGGACGCCCCCGGGCCTTCTCACCCACACACTGCCTCTCTTGTGAGCACTCAGTCAACACTCCGGGCCGCCCACGGGCCTTCCGGGTTGGGGCTGAGTGCTTCACTTCCCTGCCTCCGGGCAGTGGACAGCAGAGTGGGCTCCGAGGACGCCCCCGGGCCTTCTCACCCACTCTCTGTCCAAACCAGGAGTGCTCAGGCAACACTACGGGCCGCCTCCGGGCCTCCCGAGTCGGGCCAGAGTACTCCGCTTCGCTGCCCCACCCCGGGCACGTCTGTGGTGCCGTTGGTCCCGCTTGTACGGTCTCTGGGGGCCTGGCTAGGTCTCCCCAGGCCGTCTCGCTGGCTCATCCGTACCATCAGACTCGGCTACGCGATTCAGTTCGCACGCCGGCCACCCAAGTACAAGGGCATCCTCTTCACCTCCGTGCGAAGCAGCGATGCTCAAGTCTTGCGGTCAGAGATCGAGGTCCTACTGGCGAAGGACGCGATCGAGCCGGTTCCTCCAGCCGATATGAAGACGGGGTTTTACAGCCCCTACTTCATTGTGCCCAAGAAAGGGGATGGGTTACGGCCAATCCTGGACCTGCGAGTTCTGAATCGGGCCCTGCACAAGCTCCCGTTCAGGATGTTGACGCAGAAACGCATTTTCCAATGCATCCGTCCCCAGGATTGGTTTGCAGCGATCGACCTGAAGGACGCGTACTTCCATGTGTCTATTCTCCCTCGACACAGACCGTTCCTACGCTTTGCGTTCGAGGGGAAAGCATATCAGTACAAGGTCCTGCCCTTCGGGCTGTCCCTGTCGCCCCGCGTCTTTACGAAGGTCGCGGAGGCAGCCATTGTTCCACTCAGAGAACGCGGCGTTCGGATTCTCAACTACCTCGACGATTGGCTGATCCTAGCCCAGTCGAAGGACCAGTTGTGCGAACACAGGGACCTGGTGCTCAGTCACCTCAGCCAGTTGGGCCTTCGGGTCAACCGAGAGAAGAGCAAACTCTGTCCCACACAGAGGATCTCTTATCTCGGTATGGAGCTGGACTCGGTCAACCGGACGGCGCGCCTCACCGAGGAGCGAGTCCAGTCGGTGTTGAACTGCTTGAATATGTTCAAGAGCAGGACAGCGGTCCCACTGAAATTCTTTCAGAGGCTCCTGGGGCATATGGCATCTGCAGCCGCGGTCACGCCGCTCGGATTGCTTCATATGAGACCGCTTCAACGCTGGCTCAATGGCCGAGTCCCGAGGTGGGCGTGGCAGAGCGGTCAGTACCGGGTCCCAGTGACTCCTTACTGCCGCCAAACCTTCAGCCCGTGGTCCAGCACTTCGTTTCTCCGGGCCGGGGTGCCCCTAGAACAAGTGTCCAGGCATGCTGTGCTATTCACGGATGCCTCCACCACGGGCTGGGGGGCCACGTACAACGGGCATGCAGTTGCTGGTCTGTGGACGGGGCCGCAATTGCATTGGCATATCAATTGCCTCGAGTTACTGGCAGTACATCTGGCACTCCGCCGCCTCAAGGGGCCGCTGCGTGGCAAGCATGTACTGGTCCGTACGGACAGCACCACGGCCGTTGCGTACATCAACCGTCAGGGTGGTCTACGCTCCCGTCGTCTGCTCCAACTCGCCCGCCACCTCCTCCTGTGGAGTCAGAAGCAGCTGAGGTCGCTTCGGGCCATTCATGTCCCTGGTGTGCTGAACCAGACAGCCGACGAGCTCTCTCGTCAGCCGACACCTCCGGGAGAGTGGCGACTCCACCCCCAGGCGGTCCAGCTGATATGGGACCAGTTCGGAGCCGCACAGGTCGACCTGTTTGCCTCTCCGGACTCGACCCATTGCCAGTGGTACTATTCCCTGACCGGGGGTACCCTCGGCACAGATGCACTGGCGCACAGCTGGCCCCGGGACCTACGCAAGTATGCGTTCCCCCCAGTGAGCCTTCTTGCACAGACTCTGTGCAAGGTCAGGGAGGACGAGGAGCAGGTCTTGTTAGTTGCGCCGTATTGGCCCAACCGGACCTGGTTCCCAGAACTCACACTCCTCGCGACAGCCCCTCCTTGGCCGATTCCCCTGAGGAAGGACCTTCTTTCTCAGGGACGGGGCACGCTATGGCACCCGCGTCCAGACCTCTGGAATCTTCATGTCTGGTCCCTGGACGGGACGCGGAGGTTCTAGATGGACTACCACAAGCTGTCGTAGATACCATCGCTTCAGCTAGAGCCCCCTCTACGAGGCGCCTCTATGCTCTGAAGTGGAACCTGTTCGTTGAGTGGTGCGCTTCCCGCCGGGAAGACCCCCGAAGGTGTTCGATCAGTGTCGTGCTTTCCTTCCTGCAAGATGGGTTGGAGAGAAGGCTGTCTCCCTCCACCCTCAAGGTATATGCTGCAGCAATAGCAGCGTACCATGATGTAGTAGAAGGTAAGTCCGTGGGGAAGCACGACCTAATCGTCAGGTTCCTCAGAGGTGCGAGGAGACTAAATCCTCCTCGTCCATCCTCGATACCCTCTTGGGACTTAGCTCTAGTGCTCCGAGCACTTCAGAGCCCTCCCTTCGAGCCCTTGGCGTCTTGTGAGTTGAAAATCTTGTCAATGAAGACAGTGCTCCTGACGGCATTGGCCTCGATCAAGAGGGTAGGGGACCTGCATGCACTTTCGGTCAACGAATCGTGCCTAGAGTTCGGGCCAGGTAACTCTCACGTCGTCCTGAGACCCCGGCCCGGATATGTGCCCAAGGTTCCTACCACTCCCTTCCGGGATCAGGTGGTGAACCTGCAAGCGCTGCCTTCGGAGGAGGCAGACCCAGCCCTGGCTTTGCTGTGTCCGGTCCGCGCTCTTCGCGCTTACGTTGACCGGACCCAAAGCCTTCGGACCTCAGAGCAACTCTTCGTCTGTTACGGAGGCCAGCAGAAGGGAAAGGCTGTCTCCAAGCAGAGGTTAGCCCACTGGATAGTGGATGCTATAGTCTTGGCCTACCAGTCCCAAGACGTGCCTTGCCCGTTCGGTGTAAGAGCTCACTCCACTCGGAGTGTTGCTTCTTCCTGGGCGCTGGCGCAAGGCGCCTCGCTGACAGACATATGTAGAGCTGCGGGCTGGGCGACACCTAACACGTTTGCTAGATTCTATAGCTTACGTGTAGAGCCGGTATCTTCCCGCATCCTCGCCCCCAGTGGCCAGGAGCGCTAAGTGCCCGTTCTAAGTGTCGGCTTGCGAAACGCCACTCCCGCCCTCTGGGCCGGATACGTGCGTCTATTGTCTCCAGTTGTGTTCCCCGGGAAACCGGCTAACCCTGTCGAGCTCCTCCGTCACCCCTCCGGTGCCAGACGTTGCGGACCGTCTGACGCCAGGCCTGCACCCGTATGCTTGTGAAACGTGGCTGTAGGCTGGGTTCCATATGTAGCGGTTCCCTCACGGCAACCCCATATGTGTATTCTTCCACGGTATCAGCTACCCTTCGGGCTAGCCCCGTGTCTTTCCCTCGACAGAGCCCGCTCTGTCGTCTCTGGGCGTGTTCTTTCCCCCCTTCAGTCAGGCTGGAACCACCCCAGAGACTGCCATATGTTGCACTACCCTGCCAGGTTAGTCCTTATGTGTATTCTGCCACCTCTCCTTCCCTGAAGGACGTGGCCCCGCAGCGTACCCTCTCTCAAGCACGAGGTAGGCACGCTTTCCCAGCGTTATCCAATAGTCATTCTGAGTGGGTCTTGCAGAAACAGCAGTGACTGTACTCCCTGCTTGGAGCCCTGACTTCCGTACCATACTAGACGGTGCAGTGCGCTCAAGCAGGACGCTGGAAGGGCCAGCATCCTGGCGTTTTCCATAGGGATCCCATTCGTCGGTTCAGTTCTGACGTACGTCGAACGTGACCGACTGAAAGGGAACGTCTCGGTTACGTATGTAACCCTCGTTCCCTGAAGGAGGGAACGGAGACGTACGTCCCGTCGCCAGATGCTGTGCTTCCGCTGGGAGTCCGGTCACCTTTCGGCTCCTCAGTAGGAAAAGCGCTGATCTACCATTCCACTTCCTATTTATACCCGCGCTGCGGGGCGGAGCGTGGAATGGGTGATCGCATGCCAAATTTCATTGGCTCGTTGTTAGATGCTCGAAGTAGGATTGGTCTCTAAAGTAAGATCCCATTCGTCGGTTCAGTTCTGACGTACGTCTCCGTTCCCTCCTTCAGGGAACGAGGGTTACATACGTAACCGAGACGTTTTCTGTCCATGAATCTATCCAGGTTTCTCATCTGTCTAATTTTTTTTTTCAGACAGCAGAAGTCAATGGTAACCAAAACAGATTTGCAAAAAACAAACAATAATGTGTCTAAGATAAATCACGATATTAACTGTTGTTTAATATCGCATTTGCACTCAATTTGCATTCAGAACAAAAGCAACAAATTGCACATAATGCTCATGTGATAGCTATTACTTTAAGGCACAATATGTAAGATTTTTAGATTAAAACATTTTTAGATTAAATTACAGCTTTCCTTTAGCTCAACCAGTAGAGCGTGGCGCTAGCAACGCCAAGGTCATGGGTTCGATTCCCAGGGAAAGCAAGAACTGATAATAATGTAAAATGTGTACCTTGATGTGTACCAAAACGACAATGTACCAAAATGTGTACCAAAATGTGTACCAAAACGACAATGTAAGTCGTTTTGGATAAAAGCGTCTGCCAAATGCATAAATGTAAATGTAAATATACAAGGATGATGTTATATATTTTGTTGACCTGTGCACTTACATTATCCATTACATTAAATCCAGCTATTTTAACCAGTGTTAAAAACCACTTGCTTATATCGCATGTCAATGATGTCACATCCATGCTACCCTTATTTTCCATAGAAATACCAAATACGCTGTGGATTTGAGCTGAAAGAGGGGGTTTCATGACCCTTTAAAATAGTATGTATTTTATTAGGCAGGCGAGCAACTATTTGGATATACATTTATCAAAAGAAAACAAATTATTGTTATACAATGCGATACGTTTAGTCTTATTGTTTGAATCATTTGTTTTCTTGATTTACCACGAGTGCATGTTTTTACCATGCCTCAGAGACACTATTTTGTCTAGTGGCTAACATAGTCAAGTGGCTTTCTCCATTATACTCGATTTTTTTTTTTAATGAATTGCCTGTCATTTAGCAAGTAATTTAGTTTTTATGAATATGATATTCTAATATCGATCTAAATTACTGCAAAACGTCTCTCATACCAGCCACAGAGTGAACGTATAGCGTAACGTTATAACTTTCAATGTAAAACAGCAGTGCTTTACTCCACATACACAAAGAAAAAAGAGTAAGCATTTTGCTGATTGCAGCAAAAGCATAATAAAAGCTCTGAGACCAGTGTTTTGTGCAGGTCTCTCTCATTTGCATCCGTTCGGACTATAGGCGTGTCCTGGTTCATACCACCATGATGTTAATAAAACTTTAATACATTCAATCTTTCATGAACATGATTTCTGCCCGAGTCCGTTGGATTCTTTTCCATCGGCTGTGTAGGTGAAGAGTCAACATTACAACTCCCATGATTCCATGCTCATTCGCAATGCCTTTTTTTTTTTTAATAAGCAACATCTAGTGGCAAAATGTACATATTGTGCCTTTACCTAAATATAAGACAAAAAACTAATACCTGCACCAATATCTTGTATAACTGTATTCTAACGGTATTCTAAACAGTAAAAAATATATATATATTTTTATTATTTATCCTCACAACTTTTTATCTTTTGTCAGACTTAGATAATTAATGTGGTTCAGATAAGATCATATTTTGGTTTCTATTTATTAAACCAATCTTCTTCATTGTACCATCTAAATATTTTAATCTCAATTAAAATATTTAAGGTTACATTTAAGGTTACAATAATATTTTTTTTATTGTATATGCTACATCACGCAGTGAGTTGGGGATGCATTAAATGCGTTAATCATAACGTGTTATTTTCCCCACATTAAATTAGTTAGCACTAAATTAGATATTTAGAAGATAAAGATATTTAGAAGAAGTGTGGACAAAAAATACTGACATTTTTCAAAATATCTTCTTTTGTCATACAGGTCTTTTGTATTCTAAGTCATGGAAACAATGACATATTTTTATTTTTTAGGTTAACTATGTCTTAAATTGCAGTATGTGAAGATCAATCTAATGGGGTAATCTAATAAAGATGGTAAAATACTTTTAATTTTTTCTCTTTGAAGCAATAACTGGCATCTAGTCTGTGCCGTGTCTATGGTGTGTAAACTAGTGGCCAGACCCCTGACAGCTGGGATCGCAGAGCCAACAGTGTGGGTGGATCACGTCAAACAGAAGGGATCATGAAGGGTCAGGAATTTCATGAACAATAGGAAGAGCTTATTCTGTCTGCGGGAGCATGGCATGCTTTTGATCGAAATATAAAATGAGGATGTGTTTAGTGCAACAATTGTGTGGTTGCACAGGTAGCAGACCTGTTATTTTTATCTAAGTGTTGATTAGCTTTGGCTGACATCATGACTTCATTTATTTGAAAGAACAAGGGGGGAAAAATTGCATTTTACTACTTTTTTTTTTGTAATTTGCAACCACTAGGAATTCTCTCATGATAACTCAGATTATATTTTGTGAGGACAACTGCGAAAGAAAGTATGTCATACAGACGAATCCGTTCTCAGGGACGGATCTGAAAAGGATGCACGGCAGCTATCAGCTCAATCACATGCGCTAGAGTTGTTCTTTTCTTTTACATGGCTCACTGCTCGCAGACTAAATGTTTTAAATGAAAACAGATTCATCAGCAATGAGGGACTGGTATTCATCCCGCCCAGGACCTGACTTATAAAACAAATGTTGACTACATGTCAAAAAAAGAAAAGAAAAAAAGTGATTTGAATTGAGGAAGCCTCTTATGTCATGTCATTTAAATGGCACCATAACATTTGCATTGTATTACAATATCATGTAGAGTACAGTATGGATTTTTGTCACCCCAACCTTCTAATAAATTTAATATCTGAATTAAAATAATTGTTATATATATATTTTTTGTGCACAAAAACACAAAACTTTATTTTGTGGGGTGTTAATAAAGGCCTTCTGAAGAGAATCGATGAGTTTGTGTGAGAAAAATATCCTTTTTTAAAACTTTATAAAGTAAAATATCTAGCTTCCGGTGGAACGCCGTCCATATGTTCAACTAATGGAAAAAGTGTAACGCCTCTCACTGTTCAAAATGCTTACACTATGGCCGATGTCATCATCGCGCCAGTTACGTTTTTTAATAAGTTTAATATGGAAGGAGGTCTACCATAAATAGATATTTTACTTTATAACATGTTAAATATGGATATTTTCTCACAAAAACCCATCAATTTGCTTTAGAAGACCTCCAATTGTATCTGTCTGAAAGAAGAATGACATATGGCTTGAGTTTGAGTAAATCATGGAGTAATTTTTTTTATTTTTGGGTGAATTATCCCTTCAAAGGAACAATATGTAAGCTTTTTGGATTCAAATATCCAAAAACCACTAGAACGATGTGTATTTTGTTGACAACCATTTTGTCGCCTATCAATGACATCACACCCGCGTTACTCTCGATTGTTTTGTAGAAACCATGGAAACACAAGCAGAAGAAGCATAAGGGTAATCTGCACCATAATAAAAGCTCAGTGAAATCAAGCCATCACCAAGCTACACCTTTGTTTAAAATAAACGACATCTATCATCTATCAACTCCTGAGTAGGAAATTCCTAGGAACACATGAATTCGCAGAAACATCACGCAAGACTGCATTTCTAAGAAGTTTGCATATGCATTTAAAAGGGACGTTTCTAAAAGACTCATGTCTTTTTAATGCATGACCATTCTTGTTGCTTTACCTGAGGCAATAAACGGAATGCCAGTAAATGTATGCTAGTGAAATGCAAGAATCTATTTGGTGACAAGTTTCTTATTTATGAGAAGTTAAGCCGTTCCCGAAGTACCCTTACTGTAAATGAGCTGCATTTCAGAAAACCCTACTAGTAAACCGCATTTAAACACTGACCCCGGGGCAGGTCCTGCTGACCTCATTTACAGTACATTAGCATGTGTGAATTTCTATACGATTGTATTGGTTGTATACAGGGTTGCCCAGTTGTGGATGCATGTCTGTTTATAATTATAGGTGAGTATGTGTCAGTCAGTGTGAGAATTTATCACTTCTTTCTCACATGCGTTGGCAGAGTCCGATATGAGCTCCATTTGACATCTGCAGAATTCTTGGCATCTCTCAGCACACACTATAATTTGAGGCCCACACAGTCTCTCTTCAACCTTCTCTCTTGGTCTCTCTCTCCCTCTCTGGCTTTGATATTGACCAGGATTACCTAGAATGCATCTGATACTTTTATCAACAGTGACAACAGTCACTTAGGCCACAACAGGTGCCACTTGGTATTAAAACCGATACCTTGGATAACTTGGATAATGTCAAGGACGTGTAGGTTTCTCTATCTAGAGAGAAGCCATTCTGGAAGGATTTTGGGAAATGTATTTGTCCTTCCAATGCTAGCCATCTAGAGCAAACACAAAGCTGACAAACTGATCCCCACTGACAGTAAACAACACGTAGGCCAGGCTGCTGGAAGACTGCCTTTGTGTGACTACATTAGAGGGTAATAAACCTCTCTCAACCGACCGATATATTTGTCAAACCAGATGTAATCCTATCTTCTAGTCAGTGCAGCTTGTAACTGTCTGACATCCCGATGTAAACATGTAATTCTGGTTTTGAATCTGTTTAAAAGAATGTACAGTGTGTGAGTTTCCCCTGTTGTTGAGGGTGAGAGGTTGGTCACTAGTGTAAAAATAACACAGTTGCACTGATACTTTCAGATCTGCTCTAAAGAGCGAAACATCTGCACCTCTGACTGTTAAATGGGTTACAAAAATGTGCATAAAAATATTCTTAGTTGGCCCATTTTATATTAGGTGGCCTTAACTGCTAAAAAAATAACAATGTACTTATTTTGTTCATATATTGTAATGCAGAACACTTTTGCTGATATTGAGGTGGGATACGGGTAAAGTCAGGAACAGGTGTGGTGTTATGGGTAGGGTTAGGTCAATTAAATATAACTACATAAATTAATTACATATGTAATTACCTGCAGGTATTTTTTGTCTAAATGTAAGTAAAAACATGTATGTACACAATAAGTGCATTGAATCAAATTATTATTAAAATGTTAGTAAAGACCACCTAATATAAAGTGCACTTTATATTGAGATTCTTCGGAATGAAAAGTGCATTATAAATAAAATCTATTATTATTATTATTATTATAAAGTGGGTCCCCTTAGTTCTTATAATATCTTTACAGTTTTTGCCCGTTGCTTGAACACATTTGGCACATTCCTTTGTCAAAATGTAACTCTGATGACAAAATGATACACACTTGCATCATATGAATACACTTTCAGATCAGGGGGAACACACTAGTCTACTTTATATAAAACAGTAGTCTTTCATTTTCACTGTTTTATTCAGTTAGCATTCTGTAAAGCAATGCAAGCAATGCACACTTACAGTTTCTGTTCTTTTTTTCCAGCACAACAACCCAAAATGAAAGTGCTGAAAGGTTACAAATGACATAATACTATAAATCACAGTACTATACTTCACACTACAGTACAATCTCAATGGTACAGCGCTATTTACTGTACTGTATGTTACGCAAAAAATAAAAATAAATTGTTACTAAAGGAGCACTAGCCAACTTGCAATACAGTAATGTGATACGGTACAGTACTGCAAATACAGATACAGTCTGGAATGGAGAGTTGCTGTTTTCCAATCTGAATGTCCTCATGATGGATGCAACTGTGAACCGGCTTAGATGTGGGTGGACTCTCTGCCCAGCTTCCCTCACTGTCAGGCCATGACTTACCACATGAACCACCAATGCTCTAATATCATCTGAAATATTGTTAAGTATAAGTTTCAAATCGGTTCTTTGTCTTTCGACACCCAAAGCGCCAGCTCTGAACCAGGAAAAGTGGTTCTTAAAGAGCAATAAAACATTGCTGGTCTAGAAGTAAGAATCGTTTGTGTCAGGGACTGGGGGCGAGGTTACCGTGACCAACAAGACCAACATAAACTTAGGACCTCCAATTTTTTAATTGCAACTAATCGAGCTAATAGCTGCTTGATTGTAATCTCTGTCTATAAAAAATATAGCGAGCTGTACGGATGCGTTGGATTCGCTGTGTTTTGATGCTGACGTAGGATCGCGAAGCCATGTGCATCAATAGTAGCATAATGTTTGGCGTTGTTAATGGAAAGCTTGTTCGAGATGCATCGGCGCTGTGCAGACTGATCGCCGTGTGACATCAAAGTATACAATGAGTGTACAATGAGTGCATACGACTCCTTATGCTTTTGAATCGCCCTCGCTGTACTTGATGTCATATACTTATCGGTCTACCATCTGCGCAGATGCATCTCAAAATAGCCTTGCAAGCGTAGCTGAAAAAGATGAGATAGACCAGGCTCTGTGGTGGCTCTCTAGCATGTCAAACCAGTTAGAAGGCTCGTCAGTCGAACCAACTCCAAACCAGCACTAGCACTATCTCTGAACTAGTAACTGGTTCATACTGGTGGAAAAGGGGTATGATGATCTCTTTATCACGGCACCTGTTAGTGGGTATGTTAGGCAGCTAGTGAACATCTTGTCCTCAAAGATGATGTGTTAGAACCAGGAAAAATGGACAAGTGTAAGGATTCAAGGGCCAAATTGTGATGGCTAGGTGGCTTGGTCAGAGCATCTCCAAAACTGCATGCAACTCTTGTGGGGTGTTCCGATCTGCAGTGCATAGTATCTATCTAAAGTGGTCCAAGGAAGAAACAGTGGTGAACAGGCAACAGGGTCATGAGCGGTTCATTGATGCACGTGGGGAGTGAAGACTGGCCCGTGTGGGTCCTACCATCCATGTGGATGTTATTTTGACACGTATCACATACCTAAGCTTTGTTGCAGACCATGTATACCCTTTCATGGAAATTATATTCCCTGGTGGCTGTGGCCTCTTTCAGCAGGATAATGCGCCCTGCCACAAAGCAAAAATGGTTCAGGAATGGTTTGAGGAGCACAACGAGTTTCAGAAAAATCCAATACTTTAAATTTAGATTAGTCAAACGAATTGACAGTTTTAGGTCATTCAAACAAAAATGTATTGTTTTAAAAAAAATATTCAAACTAGTTACATAGCCAATGAGAGTATATATGTTGGTCAATGTCAACATGTTGATGTGAAAATCTGGTTCATTTTGGTAACAGGAGCTCTGTGCAAAGACACGATATGGGAAGGATGGGGCGTGGAGAGAAAACAACAGCTGTAGCGAGGATGGGAATGTTTTGGAGTATAAGTTCAGTGTGCCAGGACTCTGGCAAACATCTCTGATCACACCTTTTGTGTGGCCATCTATCTGGTTTCCTGGGTATATCAAACAGCTCTGACACAGCCGGTCTGCGGCAGACATATATGACAGCTGCAAACACGGAAACATTCCCATCGCAAACTACCGTGGGTGTAGCCTGGGCTCCTGAATGAAATAAACAAATAAATATATATTTCATTGTTCGCTTAACAGACACTATTCAAAGCACTCCATCGTCAGATGAGCATTTAGTAAAATGTCAAGAATTTGCATTTGAATGAGATGGTGCTTGCTAGCAGCAATTTCCCGGAGAAACTTGAATTATAAACTTGACACGTATTCATGTTCAAACTGAATCGCTCCCACTTGTGCACGTCTTTGTTACTGTGGAAAATACACTGATAGTATCGGAGCACCAACAACTGTTCTGCCAGCTAATTTAGAGTTCCTTAGAGACTGACTTAACCAACGGAGAGAGGGAGTGAAAGCAAGAAAGGTGATACTGGTTAAAGAGACACAGAGGGAGATAAATCGTCTGATGTTCAGTTACAGAAAGAGAGAACGATGCTAGAGGTAAATTTACAGATCAAGAATACAGAAAGAACAGAGAATGATAGACAGGTTTGGGGCATGCTGTAAGAAGAAGTGACTGAGGCTTGTGGATAATAAATACATGAATAAAAGAATAGGTCATCCTTAAATATCTGATAAGCCCTGAGTAAAGCCTGAGGTTTGTAATTACATACGGGCAAGAGAACGGGCCTGCACATGTTTTATTCACTTCTTTGATATGATCTATATATATATATATATATATATATATATATATATATATATATATATATATATATATATATATATATATTATGGGTCACGTTTTCATATTCATTCTATTCTAAAAATCTTACACTCAATATTGAAATGATATATGGAACTTTAATAAAATAAAGCCTAAAATTACATTACACGATAGCTAGATAGATAGATAGATAGATAGACAGACAGACAGACAGACAGACAGACAGACAGACAGACAGACAGACAGACAGACAGACAGACAGATAGATAGATAGATAGATAGATAGATAGATAGATAGATAGATAGATAGATAGATAGATAGATAGATAGATAGATAGATAGATAGATAGATAGATAGATAGATAGATAGATAGATAGATAGATAGATAGATAGATAGATAGATAGGTAGGTAGGTAGGTAGGTAGGTAGGTAGGTAGGTAGGTAGGTAGGTAGGTAGGTAGGTAGGTTAGGTGGGTGGGTGGGTAGGTAGGTAGGTAGGTAGGTAGGTAGGTAGGTAGGTAGGTAGGTAGACAGACAGACAGACAGACAGACAGACAGACAGACAGACAGACAGACAGACAGACAGACAGACAGACAGACAGACAGACAGACAGACAGACAGACAGACAGACAGACAGACAGACAGATAGATAGATAGATAGATAGATAGATAGATAGATAGATAGATAGATAGATAGATAGATAGATAGATAGGTAGGTAGGTAGGTAGGTAGGTAGGTAGGTAGGTAGGTAGGTAGGTAGGTAGGTAGGTAGGTAGGTAGGTAGGTTAGGTGGGTGGGTGGGTAGGTAGGTAGGTAGGTAGGTAGGTAGGTAGGTAGGTAGGTAGGTAGGTAGACAGACAGACAGACAGACAGACAGACAGACAGACAGACAGACAGACAGACAGACAGACAGACAGACAGACAGACAGATAGATAGATAGATAGATAGATAGATAGATAGATAGATAGATAGATAGATAGATAGATAGATAGATAGATAGGTAGGTAGGTAGGTAGGTAGGTAGGTAGGTAGGTAGGTAGGTAGGTAGGTAGGTAGGTAGGTAGGTAGGTAGGTAGGTTAGGTGGGTGGGTGGGTAGGTAGGTAGGTAGGTAGGTAGGTAGGTAGGTAGGTAGGTAGGTAGGTAGACAGACAGACAGACAGACAGACAGACAGACAGACAGACAGACAGACAGACAGACAGACAGACAGACAGATAGATAGATAGATAGATAGATAGATAGATAGATAGATAGATAGATAGATAGATAGATAGATAGATAGATAGATAGATAGATAGATAGATAGATAGATAGATAGATAGATAGATAGATCTATATATCATCTATATATCATATATATATATATATATATATATATATATATATATATAAAAAAAGTTTAATCATATAAAAATATTTTTATATAATCTAAATTGTAACTTTTATAATAATAATATATATTATATTGAGTTATTTTAATATTTATACAAAAATTAATTAAATACAATAAAAACAAAGATTTAATATCTCATGTTGTATTCTAACACGTGTGCTGACTATTTGAACCTCATGATAGAGGTAATTCAATTATAAAAATGTTCTTTCTATTCTTTAACAGTGTGTATGAGACCATTGTGTGTGTGTAAATGAGAAACACAGGCCACCTCTGGACCACCTCTTATATGTCAGTGAATCATCATCTGAACTTGTCGTCATTGGCTCCGTGCAAAAGTGCCACTGAATGAACCAAGACCTCCTCCATTCTCTTCAACCAATTAACCATCCAATAATAGCATAGACAGCGCCACGGCAACACATAGTCTGCCTTGAGGGTTGAGGAGTGGGAGGGTAAGAACAAGGTGAGGTAAAAATAAGAAGAATAAGTCACACGTGAAGCTAATAAATTAGAGAGCATGCGAAAATGTAATGATGTAGATTCAGACTTCGCTTAACAGCAATGCCTAACTCGACCAACAATGCAGAATTTTCTATGAAGCTAAAACTTTTATGACGCACAAAGCTTGCAACAAACAGAGGCACACAGATATATTCATGCATGCAAACACACACTTGGTAGATGAGAACAGGAGCATCTTGTGCACTTTCGTTAAAGTGTCCCTACTTTACAGGTCTGAGGTAGATTAATGTCGACATGTCAAGCGGTTTTAAGCACTAATGGTTTAGTATGAGTGTTTGCTCCCATCACCTGACCTCTTCCACTGCTGTTCTCACCATCAGTTCAATCTCCCTTCCATCAAACATCACACACACACACACACACACACACACACACACACACACACACACACACACACACACACACACAGCCATAGCAACCAGTCACAAGGGAGGTCAGGTAAACACTGCTCACCAGCACTCAGGAGAGAGCGAGAAACTGTGAAGAAAAGTCAAGAAAGGGGCGGGCCAGTGAAAGTGCTATAATGCCTTACATAATGCCACTTCTTGACCAAGCCATTAGCTTATATCAGCTTGAATGCTATAGTGTCTGACCTGTATACTTTTGATGGCTGCTGAAGACATGAAAAATATATGTGTGCTCTTGCAGGTTACTTTTTTTCTATGCACATGCACATGATCAGACAGAAATGCGAAGGAAAGTATTTTTCTGAAAATGGGCAGCTGTTCATGTACTGGTAAAGGGACTGCATTTATACAACGCTTTCAACAGACCCTATGGCCATCCAAAGCGATTTACATACTGCCTCACATTCACCCATTCATACACCGACAGTTCATACACCGACAGGCGCCATCCAGCTCGTCGGGAGCAACTGGGATTGGGTGTCTTGCCATGGACACCTCAACACTTGGTCAGGTGGACCCGGGATTGAACCACCAACCTTCCGGTTTGTTGACAACCTACATGAACCACTGAGCCACTGCCGCCCATGGTGGTGCCCATGCCACCCAACCTAAAATCTGAGACCACTGTTGAAAATGGTTTTGTTGCATATTTACAATTTTATAAATAAAATAAAAATTATAAAAAAGTGTTGGGTGGATTGTAAACAATTGTGATCTACTCAATACAATGATCCACATTGTAGTTAGTAATGTAATTTATCACATTACACATTTTAGGTAATATCATTTGACTACACTGTAAAAAAATTATTTAGAAAAAAAAGTTACCCGGTTGCCTTAAAATTTTAAGTTCATTGAAATTAAAATTTTGAATTAATACAATGAACATTTTTGAGATTCGACAACCTTAATTAAAATATTATTAAAAAGATTTTGTAAGCATATCGGGTAATTGTGTGTGTTTTAATTCTGATGACGCAGTGAAACATGCCAAATAGATTTATCAAATTGTTTATGTGGTTCAGATACAATAATATTTTAAGTTTCTATTTATTAAACAAAGTTCCTTTATTGTATCAACTTTTAATTTCAATAAACTCAAAATTTTATGGCAACCAGGTTACTCACTTTTTTAAGTTAAACCAACAAATACCAACAATTTTTTTTACAGTGTACTTTTTGAATAATATTACATTACTTTTGACTACTTGTTTATACCATTCATTTGAATAGCATAATCTTTTACAATATTAAATGCATTACCAATACATTTTCAGGGTTTCGTAAACTGCTGAACAGCTAATAATCAATTAAAAAATGTATTAAAAAATTGTAATTAAAAGAAGTGAAATAAAAACTCAAATTTCACACTAACAAAATGTTTTAATGTTTTTGCCTCTATGATCCTATCACTGAAAGACTCACACTGCATTTGTACATTACGTACAATTGTACATTGTACATACAGTCCCATTACGAAACCCAGTCTGGGAAGGGTTCATAATGTTGATAACAAAGAATGAAATACACTGATCAGGCATAACATTATGTTAGTCCCCTTTTTGTTGCTAAAACAGCCCTGATCAACCAAGGCATGAAGCTCCGCTGTATACCCCTGAAGGTGTGCTGTGGTATCTGGCACCAAGATGTTATCAGCAGATCCTTTAAGTCCTGTAAGTTGCGAGGTAGGACCTCCATTGATTGGTCAGCATATCCCACAGACGCATGATTGGACTTAGATCTGAGGAATTTGGAGGACAAGTCAACACCTCAAACTCGTTGTGCTCCTCAAACCATTCCTGAACCATTTTTGTTTTGTGGCAGGGCGCATTATTCTGCTGAAAGAGGCCACAGCCACCAGGGAATATAGTTTCCATGAAAGGCTGTACATGGTCTGCAACAATGCTTAGGTAGGTGGTACATGTCAAAGTAACATTATTACAAAGTAACATAATTCGGGTGTTGTAAAAATGTAGGCAGAGTCACGTATTTCCAATGATCCTGTTAAACATCCAATTCACAGAAATTAAATTCAGCCAACTGAAAAATTTAGATGTGATCAGTCACTAGAATATTTTCAATTGGAGACCTGAATTGTTTTTACAGTGTAACTACACTTTTTGTCATGTAATTTGAAATCAGTAACTAAGTATACCCAGAATTAAGATTTTTTTTTTTTTTTTAAAGGTTTTGAAAGTCTAATTCTCGCACGCACACAATTAAAATCTTTTTTTGATTGAATGAATTCAGCCTTGGTGAGAATAACCTTTTTTTAAGCTTACTGACCCCAAACGTTTATATGCATATCTATGTCAGAATGTTTGTCACATACATTGATAATAATCAATAATAAATCATATTTATTTTTAATGTTTTGATTTTTTT
Organism: Pseudorasbora parva; assembly: GCF_024679245.1. Classification (NCBI taxonomy): domain Eukaryota; kingdom Metazoa; phylum Chordata; class Actinopteri; order Cypriniformes; family Gobionidae; genus Pseudorasbora; species Pseudorasbora parva. Next base: position 32,350,987 of record NC_090192.1, on the reverse strand, counting down.
AAAAAACCATTCCCACGTGTTCTCAATAATTTGTACCCCACTACACTTGAGACTGAAGTGATCCGAGTACCAGTCTGAACTGGATTAAGCCTATTGTGTTGTAAGTAATCATATTTGTAAAATGACATGGCAATTCTGCTCATATTAACAGCTCACTTGAATTTTCCATCAATTGATATCACAGTACATGGCACTGCTATATTAATTTCCTGTTAAGTACCATTAGATAAAAAACCTTAAGTAAATGTTTGCACTGCTGGTCATTGTAAGAAGTGCGGCAAATGGATTGAATTTATTGATATCTGACACCATTGTCTGTTACTGCAGTATATCATATTTCAGTGGAGACAATCACACCGGTGAATGAAAATGGTTCCAAAACTGCGTAGCTAAAGAAATGGTGATAAAATATATTGCACTGATACCAGCTCAGCAAACGATGAGATCCATCTTATTTACACAAGCCTCTTGTTGATAAATGAAAGTGCTTTTTCCATGCAGAACAAACCAACACACACCCACTAAGTTAATGTAATCTGTAAATGTAATGTAAACTTCATTGGCCCAGACTGTGTATAGAGAATCCCATTAGATAAGAGCAGTGCGGAAGATGCTATAAAGGTCGGTTTTCCACATCTAATCAGCGAGCAGGTAACAGGAGAGGCCAAAGAACACGGAGCTTCCCTGTGTCAGTGTGTCCGTCCGTCTTTCTCTGTAGAAATACACTATCAATTCCCCTACTTGTGCTTTCATGTGGAACAGCTTCCTGGGTCCCTGCAATACATGAGCAATGTGTGTGTGTGTAAGGAGGGTGTAGGGTTCGAACCCTGACGTGAAAGGGAAATTAAGAGAAGACCCAGTTTCATCACAGCAGTCCAATTCAAATGTTCTCACATCCTTACTTACATCAGCATGCTAGGATGAGTTACATAGGACTTTCAATTCAAGCCGTAAATATTGTAAAAATATACACTGTGAAAAAAAGGCACATTTTGAACTTTTGCAGTACAATCGACTTGGATGTTTAAGTTATTTCAATTTAAAGGATGTTAAACTGACTTTAAAAAATGAGTTACATCTTGTATAACTAATAAAAACAAGTTTATTTTGATGAGTTAAAACAATGTAAAAACATATGTTGTCATAACTTATTGAACATATTAATGTTTACAGTGTACTGTGTATTATAATATACAGTGTGGATAAAAAAGACTGAAACAATATTGAAAATATAATGTTTTTTAAACCTTAAAATAACCAGTTGTATTATTTTGAAAAAAGCTGAAAAAAGTTAATAATAATAATAATAATAAAACAAAGAAATTCTGCATTATTAAATCCACATATGTTAAAGTCACTAATCAAATTAGCAAATTTGTGACTCATTCAAGTTGCTGTGCTAATAAATATATTTTTTGTTATTGACAAAAATTACATTATGAAATATTTTTTCTCCAAAACATGTTTATTATCCAACAAAACATGTTGACCTGTAAAAAAGTATATTCCCATTCATCCACTGTAAAAAAAATGTTGATTTAACTTTAAAAAAAGTAACCTGGTTGCCTTAAAATTTTGAGTTTATTGAAATAAAAAAATTGAGGTGATACAATAAAGGAAAATGGTTTAATAAATAGAAACCATAAAATATTATTGTATCTGAACCACATAAAAATAGCACAATTTGTCATGTTTCACTGCATCTTCATAATGAACTTAATAAAGGTAACCAGGTAACTTATTTTAGAAATCTTTTTTACAGTGTATTAACATTTTTTAGCACATCAAGGTGACTAGGAACATGAAATGATCAAGCGATGACTTCCTGTAACACAGGAGTACAAATATGAGGAAAAACAAAGGCCAAATTCCCGTAATCAGCCATCACGATGAGCAAAACCAAAGAAAATAGTTTTGATGTGCAGCAAAAGATTGTTGAGATTCACAAAATAGAAAGTGGCTGTAAGAAAACAGATGAGGCATTGAAAATTCCCCTTTTCACCACTGGGACAATAATGAAAAAGATCCAATCAACTAAAAATTGGGTTTGGTGCAAACAGGGATAAAAATACTCAGTGCCCACAGTTAAATACCACTGGATTTTTAAAGGGGGGGGGGGGGGGGGGTGAAATGCTGTTTCATGCATACTGAGCTTTTTACACTGTTAAACACTTGGATTCCCATCCTAAACATAGTCAAAGTTTCAAAAACTAATGTTGGAGGTTTGATAGAGTATTTCTGTGTCAAAAATACTCCTTCCGGTTTCTCACAAGTTTCGGAGAGTTTTTTTCGAGTATGGGTCTACTTGACGTTAAAAGATCGGAAGGTCCTTGTATGGGCCGTGCGGGCTCTTCTCCCGGTAGGGTGCGCGCGCGCGTCACTAGCGCGAGAGAGGAAATGCACGCTGTAAACAATGTCTCAGCTGCAGATCCAGTCGTCCGTGAACACTAATGTCGGTTATAGTCCGCTTCATTCCTCCACTTTGACATTAAGGCGACTTCAACGCTTCAGCACAGCATTCCGGGAAGGCAGCGCTGCATTTGAACCGATTTGAACGCAGAAATGCTTCAGTCGCATCGCAAAGTGGATCTCCACACTCCAAGAAGTGTGTTTTTGACGGAGCCGTCCCAGCGATAAAAGTTCGGTCCTGGAAGCAGCCGGTAAGTCAAACTGCTTCAAATGTCTGTGCTGTGCTTATCGTCGCATATGTAAACATCAGTAGACACGATCGCGTGCTTCGTTACACTACGTTACACTACTCTGACGTGCAAAACCGTTTTGCTTGCTACTAAGGTTTGGTCGCATACAATAGTCCATAAACCGAATCATGTCATGTTGACAGGCCTCTAAATACAGTACATATCACAGAGACGGACGTCCTGCTGTTGCTGTTTCTATTTCAGCCTCCGAATTAGATTCTGGATCATATCTATTAGCTGAGATAGCTGAGATGGGTTTCTCCACGCTTGAGGACGTCACCGCTTTGCGCATATGTCATTCTTTAGCTCCGCCCACACGATACGCCTCCAGGCGCTCGTTTTTTTCCGGAAAGACTCTGTACAGCCCATATTTCTTTTACAAATATAATAAAACTAAAGACTTTTCTGAGATATGAAGGATGCAATACTACTCTATAGGTACTCAAGATTGACATGAGATTGACTGAAACTGAGTGTTTCACCCCCCCTTTAATGTTGAGGGCCTATTTTTTTGCTGGAGGTCCTGGACATCTTGTTCAGATACATGGTATCGTTCTAGCAAATTGTTGTTGGATCTTCCATCAGGACAATGATCCAAAACAAACTTCAAAATTAACACAAAAATGTGTCACCAAGCACAAAATGAAGCTTCACCCATGACCATCTCAGTCCCCTGACCTGAAGGATCTGGAGGATTCTGTATGGAGGAATAATCTCTGATCTCTTGTCAGGTGTTCTTCAAACTCATCAGGCATTGGAGAACAAAAATCAGGGATGTTATCTTAGCAAAAGGAGGTTGCAAAAAGTATTTTATAAAAGGGTGCCAATAAATATGGCCATCGTGTTTTGGAGAAAATCATTTATTTCATTCATGTGATATACCCCCTGCTTTCAATTATTTTACTTTAATGAAAGGGTACACTCACAGAAAAAAGGTACAGTGCTGATACTGGGGTGGTACCCATACATAGAACCTTAAAGGTACATATTAGTACCTTTTCAGTTTTGTACTTTAGAGTACCGCCCCAGTGACAGAAATGTACTTTTTTTCTGACAGTGTAGATTTTTTTTCTAATATTAATGAAATATCAAAAGGATAAACAATGCAGATTAATTTTTACAGCCATCTTTGATAATATTTACCAGGGGTACAATAACTACGTCAAGGGGTTCTACGTCAACTAACTCTCATTAGAGCATTAGTAAACTGTTCGGGTTAGCAGAATAAGTTGACGTGCTTGCAAAGATATTTAGAAGGACTGTTGGGGAGCATCAAAATAAAGTGTTAGCAGATATTAAGCAGACAAGATATCTTTCCCCACCACTCAATTTAAAACACCAGCCCTTGAAAAATGAATGGCAATTTGCTAGCTGCTATTTTAAATATTCTTTTCATTTTAAATTCACATTTCTTGCTCCTCAACTTCCAAGAATGTCACTCACTTCTGCTAAAGCCAGTGCAGTTTTTATTCGGCTACTTTGCTGTCACTGTCTGTCACTTTTTATCTTCTTTTCCAGACTCGCGAAAATGTCTGACAGAAAATTGCATAGCTTAGTAAGCATTCCCCTTACGTTCTCCACAAGGAAGAAAAACAAGAGCAGCGTAGTTCTGGAGAGCATCACATTAAGTGCTGTGCCCACACAAGAGCCGAGAGCCGCACTTGCACTGGTCTCCATGACAATGGCAGTGCTAACGTGCCGTTAGAGTGTTTAGCTAATGGAAGTTAATGAGACATTAAAACAAGCTGACAGTAAGCTTCCGTGCAGTTAGGGTAGAGTCAGCGTGAAGGGTCTGGGAGAAAACCAGCTGAAGATGAGTTATAACAGGCTAGGTTTTTATTCAATCACAACAGCCTAATTGTTCTTGATATCACTTGCTACAAAGCAGAATTTACGTCATGCCAGATCACCACCAATATCAGGGACTGTATATCTGAGGGACTTGATTTTTGTTTAATTTTACATTTACATTGACCACAATAATAATAGCATGGCCCACATGGAAAACTCTTTACATTTACACAGAAATCAAATGATCTGGTAAAACTTTGATGGCCCACTTTTGATATTGTACTACTATAATAAAAACGACATGTCAACTTAAGGCCTTTGCACACTGAGTCCGTAATTCCATGCAAAATTTCTGCACGTCAAAAAATAAATTCGACCTCACGTTATGTCAATCATACTTGCACACTGCCTCCGAAACTTTCGTCCGTCAAATTTTTTTTTGGAATAAGTTCGATTTTCTGCGTTTTCGCATCCGTGTAAACGCATTTTGAGAGACGTTTTGACAACTCAGGGCCACCATACATATTATTCTGGCAAAAAATATCACAAATATTATTATATCACAGCTATAATTACAGCACATCAAGTCTGTGTGTGTGTGTGTGTGTGTGTGTGTGTGTGTGTGTGTGTGTGTGTGTGTGTGTGTGTGTGTGTGTGTGTGTGTGTGTGTGTGTGTGTGTGTGTGTGTGTGTGTGTGTGTGTGTGTGTGTGTGTGTGTGTGTGTGTGTGTGTGTGTGTGTGCACTGTAAAAAATTATTTAGAAAAAAAGTTACCTGGTTGCCTTAAAATTTTGAGTTCATTGAAATTAAAATTTTGAGTTAATACAATGAACATTTTTTGAGATTCGACAGCCTTTATTAAAATATTATTAAAAGATTTTATAAGCATATTGGGTAATTATGTGTTTATTTCTGATGATGCAGTGAAACATGCCAAATTGTGCTATTTTCATGATTTATCACATTTTATGTGGTTCAGATACAAAAATATTTTGAGTTTCTATTTATTAAACTAATTTCCTTCATTGTATCAACTCAAATTTTTTATTTTTAAGGCAACCAGGTTACTTACTAAGTACTACTAAACCAACAAAAACCACCACACATTTTTTACAGTGTGTGTGTGTGTGTGTGTGTGTGTGTGTGTGTGTGTGTGTGTGTGTGTGTGTGTGTGTGCGTGCGTGCGTGCCTGCGTGCGTGCGCCCCTGGGCATCCGATGTCAATTTTACATCAATGACATCAAACGTTGATGTCAAAATTACGTCACAAAATAGGTCTAGAATGAAAGTCATATTGACGTCAATGTTTTGAAGGTGCCAGCTGGGTAATAGTCTGTTTTCTAGAAACTTTATGCTTTTATGCTGTTGATTTTCCATTTTTTATTTAATTGTATATAGACCTCCTTCAAAATGGAAATAGGCTTTTAAACAGGTTGAGTGTATGACAGCAATTGTATTCAAGGCCTATTTGCTGAACAAAGGTAAACAGGTCTGTGAATAACATGTAGCCTATTTTTAATCTGTATCCTAATTATATTTTTACTGGTAAAGCTACAAGGTCACTAGGACATGTTTTGTGCAGAAGATGCATAACAGATGCTAACCTCTTTCATTGTTTCATTTATGTGAGTTGAGCCTGACCAATGGTTGACCAGAACTGATGGTTACTTATTGGCTAATAGAATGTCTTTAGCAAGAATCAGATTTCAGCCACTTGGGGAGTTTTTTTAAGCTAAATGGTCCCAGGACAAAGGTTTGATACTCCCAAAGTAACCCGAGGACTTGCTTCAGACTGCCATTCAACCTTGTCCTTCGGAGTGATCTTTTTTAAAGGATGATTCTAGCCATAACTTTGAGACAATTCTTTCTTTAGAAAGTTGGTTTGGAGAACTTCACTGAACGGAAACTCCAGCTGAGGCTGTAATGTGAAAGACAAAGACATCCCTCTTCACTGTACCCAAATAGGTTCTCTGAGGTTTGTTTCTGGACACCGAAAGGAGAAAGTCCGCAATCAAGAACATAAGAAGACAGATGTCATCTACTTTAAAGCAGGGAGTTTTTGTGAATCACGAACACCATGTGGGAAACCAAGAAGATATTTTGGAGATGTCAGTTTGCTCTTTAACTTTCACTTTCAGATATGATCCCTGGAATTTCAGTATTAACCCTTACAATTCATTTTTGTGGGTTTATTGTTAAGAGAAACATTAAATACATTTTAGACAATAAAAAAATCACAATATATGTAGTTCCAATGCAAACAAAATGCAATTTTATGATTGGATGAAATAATATTTTTTATCAGTTATTCTTCAAATAATAACAGTCCCATGACTTTTATGAATGAACGAACGAACAAACGAATGAACAAACGAACAAACGAACGAACGAATGAACGAACGAACGAATGATTTTTTATAGCTGTATTCTCCACATAACATACTTTTATGAATGAATTAATGAATGAATTATTTATATTCATGTATCCCCCACACAATAACAGTCCCATGACTTTTAGGAATGGATAGATGGATGTTAAAATTCAAAATAAAATAAACAATGTTTATGAAGTTAAATACAATATATATATATATATATATATATATATATATATATATATATATATATATATATATATATATAACATGTTCCACTGACTAAAGATAGCCATGCAGGTTTATAACACAAATTAATATAATTTTATATAATTTTCATTTTTGGGGGAGTGTACTATCTCTGAAGATTTTAATACCTTATAATTGTACATTTAATATAAGAGACAGTATCAGTCAGACCACTGCGTAGGCTATATTCCACTATGGAAAGAGGGTATTATAAAGACAATTAAAGGAAGACAACACTTTCCCCCGTGAATGACCTTTACATGATAAAAACAGCTCTTCTAAAGGGATGAAAGTTTTATTTTTAAAAGCTTGTCTGATACTGTTTCAGATTTCACCCCAGCTGTCTCCTCTTTCCCGCTCAGCTGGCTAAAATACTTCCCTATCTGACCTGCATGGAAACTCGGAACCGCACTGAAAACGGGACACGTCGCGTTTAAAAACAGCAAGTGAGTCTCAAACAGTTATTGTCCCTTTCAAACCCACACACAATCCAATACTCACTCTCTCTCCCTCTCCAAACAGCTGTCCAACATTGCAGTGAGCAGCTGTCTGAACTGACACACACTTAGCTAAGGTCAACCTGGTGTTTTCCTCTTACACACACACAGACACTATAATGGGAAATCCCAAGGTGGGACAGACATCATTGACCCTCGTGAAAGCAAAGACACATGTCCACATGTCCATAGACTTCCTACTCTTTCTGCATGACTGCTTAACTGATTAACAGAAGCCAGTAAATCACAAATCAGACATACTATGTGTCTAATTACAGGGTTTTGGCAGTGTAAAAACAGGATTGCGTAGATTCAGATTTGCCGAATATTTGAATATAATGACCACTAAACTTGACAAAATCTCTTCCACTGTGCTAGTATGACTTGATCATTCTTCATCTCAATCTCAATTATTTATGAAGCACTTTAAAAATAACAACGTTAGCCAAAGTGCTGTACATTGTCAATACACAAAAAAATATTCAACATTATACTTAAATTCAAGATTATATTATTAGCAATGCGGCTAGCTGTTCATTATCCCTTGCATAACTCTAAGATCACAAATATGGCATATTAATAGAGGCATCAATATTTGCATTTAAGATTTCTGAAGAAATTGTGTATGGTGAGGACTTTCTCACCAGCCATTAGCCACAGGGGGCCTTGAATATTTTTATTACGTTAAACAGCTGTGATCTAAATATAAAGGGCCACATCCTACCTTCAGGAAACAGAGAGAGAGGGAGTGTATTTGTGTAGACATTTCACAATTCCCTTCAATCGGTTTCCTGAGTAAAAGCATGGCACATTATCACGCAGCACATTTCACTAGGAAATAGCATTTTATAATTGTGCTAACACGTGATTCATTAGAATAACTAATCAGCTTAAAATCAAATTTATTAAATGAATTATGCAGAAAATGATTGATTATGAATTCTTTTATGACAGCTGTCAGCCACTCTGCCGCTGACTATGAAAGTTTTTTCAAAACAGCTGCCAGATTCCATGCAGTTGTGTCAGTGAGGAAAATACTCACATGGGTTTTTACTGAGACATTTTCTAAATTCAGTTCGTGTTAAAGATGTTTTAAGTGACTCTTTAAACAATAAGTGTCAGCTCACACATTCTTAGCAAATCAGAAATCTAATACATTTCAACACGATCTCATGGTCATGCGTATAACCAGTACGAGTGTGAAATCTCGGGGATTGGATACGCCAAAATGAGTTTTGGCGTGCAATGCTACGCTGTTTTTTGCGTGCATATGATACGCACTTTATGGCGTGCATATGACACGCTCTTGGTAGGTTTAGGGTGGTGGGGTGGGGGTTTTGTATGTATAATACACCATAAAGTGCGTATCATATGCACGCGAAAAACCGCGTACCATATGCACGCTAAAACTAATTTTGGCGTATTCATTCCACGAGATTGCAAACTCGTACTATTTTTATGCATTTTCGTGAGATCGGGCTCTACATTTTTAGTGCAGTGTTTTTGGCGCAAAGGTTAGGCCTACAGCAAAAATGCCTTACAACACATTTAAGTAAGTAAAATTAATTAATTAATTTTAATTCGTTCGTTCGTTCGTTCGTTCGTTCGCTCGTTCATTCATTCGTTAGTTCATTCATTCATTTATTCATTCATTCATTCATTCATTCATTCATTCATTAAATTGCCTGTTACCAGAAGCTGAAGGCATGATCTGTTGCACCATTCACCACAACTGAACTTTTAAAATACTAACGGCTCAATGGCTTCATGAAAACTGTGCCTGTACTGAAGAGTACAGCTGCAACAAATTAAAACATCACCAGCCCATAGGATCACATCTCTAATAGGCTTCTCACTTCACTGAAGTGGGATATGAAATGTACTTCTATTGCTTCTATCAGCTTTGATGTATACAGCCATACCTCTATAACCCGCTAAAACCTTTTAAATCAACTATGAGTTTCCTAGGTTCAAGTAGTTATATTGAGGAGGAATCGTACTAAAATAAGATTCTAAATGGAGACTGAGGGCCAGATGTCTTACAGTAACTGCTGATTTTCAGATAGTTCTTGTCATTTTTTGTGCTCAGTATGCATCAGATGGTCAGTGATTGGACTGCGGGCGGTCATGGGTGTGAGACCACAAACAACAACAAAAGTGTAATTCAGGTCTCTTTGTTCAGAGCTTCAAAAAGAGTTCCGATGACTTTGTTGTTACTGTAGACAAAGGGGAGGTGAGAAGTTGTAGTGACAATGACAGCAGTCAGCCCACACACACCGAAGAGGATGCTTGATAAACTAGTGACGGAACTTATGTGTGTGTGTGTCCGGCCCGGGCATGGCTTGACGATACACGGGTAAACAGGTTCTCAGTTGGGTCCTTGGTGTTGTAGTGACTCTCACAGCAGCAGCTGGTTCCGTGTATTGTTCTGGACGGAGGGAGAAAGCGTCACTGCCGACCGCGTGACATCTCTCTTGGGTTGTCCCCCACATGACCTTGAGAGACATCACCTTCCCCTCTCACACACCATTAATCTCAATACATCAGATCCTCTGCCACTGCTTCCAATGAGAAACCATTTACATTTCCATGGCAACTCGATATAAATACAAAACAAGGATGGATCGTCAAGGTCATATAGTGTCCCGTAATCTGTCACGCTGCAGCAAGGAGTGTTGAGTAGAGGATCTTTTGCAGCAGTTTTAATAAACAAAGATAATTCAAACAAGTAAATCAAATCAAAATCCAATGTAACAGCTTTATTAAACAAAGACCTTTACCAACAACCAAAGACAGAAACACAAGGCAATATATACCAGAGCAAACGAGCAACCAAATAAAGCCGGGTGCACACTGTGCGATTTTGGCCACGATTTGGCCGTCTGAGACAAATTAAGCAAATCCTAAAAGATTCCTCTGATCCTAGGCTAAAATCTGACGTCGTTAGTTTGACATGTTCACCGGCAGCCGATTAATGAGTGCTGCGATCAAATTTTACCTCAGACGAAATTCTGGCAGTGTCAGAAGATTTGGCACACAATCCTGCAGTGTGACTTCTCCTACGACGAGAGTCAAATATCTCCGTTTTTCAAGACAAACTATGAGCAAAACGAGAGCCAGAGATTACTTTGTAGCCAGCATTTCAGTCCCCCGTGTAATGCAGCTCACTGTTACCCAATGCGTCATTCATTGATGATATAAAACTCCGGACAAGTTTTCTTTCGCGCGTCCGTTTTTAACGTGCCTTCACTATCGTACAGTCTGACATTAATGCCAACTGAGCTCTTACAGTGTGGCATGGCTTACATCGGGGATCATGTTCGTACAGTCTGACAAGGGACATTCGCAAAGGATTTTGAAAAATCGCACAGTGTGCAGGACCCATAAGACACAGGTGAAGAACATAATCTGTAACCATAGAAACAATTGTAGGGTCGAAATCACCCCCTATACCCTCATTCAGTATCCCTTACATTACTCCACTACCACTTGAAGGAGTGAATTAAATAAGTGAGGAAAATCATACACTGAGTGCACCGGAAGGTCTGACGCTTTTGCATAGTTTGTGCTTGCTCATCTTAAACTTTGCCATGGAAACTAGCACGTATAAGCCACAACTGAACAATTTAATAATCAAGTAAAAAGGAATTTATATCTGTATGATATTACTCTGCACCCACTTGGAGCAGAGGTTTTGAAAATGGATGGATGATTCTGCAGGCGCCATCTTCTGGTCAGATGCTGCAGTTAATGTGCAGGTCATTATGGGTATTCTCTAGCGATTTGGTGTACATCAGTTGTACACCCGTTGTTGTGGTGCATTGTGGGATTGAATGAGTGCACTCAGTAACGTCCACTATGGTTTCGGATAGCAGTACAAATGGCTGTCCCTTTAAATAGTGCCCTATTTAAAGCTGTCATGAACTGGCTTTTTATTTTTTTATACTGTTGTCTGAGGTAAACTAATGAGTTTCGTGTGGTTTTTACATCCAAAAACATCATAACTAATAAGTAACAGGATATTTTCTACACTGATTTTGTGCCTCTCTCCAAAACGCTGGGTTCTGATGGCTGTGCCGCACTGGAAACTTGGAAGTAAACACCCACGGCTAGCATTGGATGAGATTTGCATATTTAATGAGCTTCAGCTACTCTCATATCTATGCCCCTGTCAGTTCAGTTCACGTGAGGGAGGGGTCGTTTTGAAAGCGGCAACTGGAAAGATTCAGGTACGTCTTTATCAAACAAACACAATGATTTATTTCTCATCCACACGCGATTAAATGGACTATTATTTTTGTATTACATCGCCCACACGATCGTTCAATATAAGCGCGAACTGCAATGTTCAAATGTCAAGTCAAGAGAAAGTGAACAGCAGGTCAAGAAAGGAATATTATTACACTATTTGAGATTCATTGGTCTGCTGACTGTCTTGTGTTTTGGTAGCCCGTCTGGAAAACACACAGCCGGGCTCGCAAAAACGTTTGGCTTTGCAAGCCCTTGCCCATACATGTCCAGCGTGCTAAAGGTATTATTATAATACAATATAGATATTTAAAATACTTATAGTAAGCAAGGATACATTGTAAAAAGTGTCAAAAGTGACCGTAAACACATTTATAATGATGCAAAAAAAAATCTACTTATTCAAAGAATCTATATATATAATGATCACAAAAATAATATGATCACAAAAATATTTTTCAACAAAATATTACAAAAAGGTTTTGAAAAATGTTATTAATAATAAAAAATCTATAGCAAATCACCAAATTAGAAGGATTTCTGAAGGATAATGTGACAGATGACTTAAGTAATGATGATGAAAATGCAGCTTTGCCATCAAAGAAATAAATACAATTTTAAAATATTAAATTAAAAGGGTTATTTTAAATTGTAATAATAATTTATAATAGTTAAGTGCAGTCTTGGTAAACGAGTCATTTCTTTCAAATACATTTTTTAAAAATCGAACCAACCCCAAACATTTGAATGGAAGGGTGATCATCACTGGCAGGTAAGCTGCTCCTTCAGACCAGCACCAGACCAGATCTAGCCAGCATAAACCAGCCTCGACTAGCATGGAAAATGCTGATCTAAGCAGGTCAGCATGGTTTGTGATCTTGTATATGATTTAATTCTGCATGCACTGAAAGGCTTATCATGGAATTATGTCGATACACATGGGAAAATATGTAACAACCATATAAATAAACACACAAGTCACACACACAATATGTTCTTTACGTGACACACCTTTTAACAAGGTACCCAATGGCTAATTTCGCACTCTTAAGTTAATTATTCCATTAGATGCACCTTTGCAGCTGTCCAACCCTCTTTAGCTTCTTTTCTCAGGTACAGATCCTGTTTCATCCTCTATAGCAAAAATAGTCAAAAACGACTTGCCTCATAGATAAAGAGCTCTGTGTGTGCATGCCGGGGGTCTCGTTACCTCACTTAGAGGCTCAACCCCGTCATTAAACCCATTGGACCATTAAAGAAGTCTGATGAGAACAATGAAATATTCCAAGCCCTCTTGCCTTGCAGTTTTAGCAAAGGTCAATGGCTGTCTATCAGGACCGACTTGATGTTAACAGGCATATCAAATGTACCCCCTCGCCCCAAATCTATCAATGGAAGACTGAGTGAGAAGTTCAGAGCTTTTAAGAGGCTGTAAATCATACATGTTGCTATCCGTGTCTCTCGGGGTAATGGATTATAGCCTCATAACTTTATTAGTGCTGGGAGGTATACTTTCAACAACTGAGCAATTTGGGAATATTGACTACTTCCAATGGTTGCACACAGATGCATTTACAGTGTCAACCAAAACAAACTAACACATGCAGATGAAGTGCACGTGATGGCAACTTTACACTTTCAGTTCAGTTGCACGTGTTAAAGGCAAAGTGTGTAATTTCTACTCATGGATATGCATAAATAATGACTGTGTTCAAGTAGGTTAGCTCCATAACATTGGTTGAGTCAATGTTGCTGTGTTTTTGGCCTCAAACAAACTATATATTTTGATAGCACCACTTTTTGATACATTAAATAGTTTTTTTAACATAAAAAAATACATCAGCCTTAAGCAAGAAAACCAAAATCATTATTTAAAATAAGATCAACAGCTATGTGTTTGAGGTAACACTAAAACTTTAAAATATGGTAATTCGGTTACATTGGATATTATGAATTAACCATTAGTAAATATAGTCTTAGTAAATATCATGTACACACATAATGTTTAAAAGTTTAGGGTCAGTGTGAGTTTTTTCATGTTTTTGATGTCTTATTCTCATCAAGGCTGCATTTATTTGAACAAAAATACAGTAAAGATATAATATTGTAAAATGGTATTCCTGATGAATTTTAAGCACCCATACCTCCAGTCTACTCCAGATCCTTCAGGGAAAAAAAGATTATACTATACTGACTTATATATATATATACTGACTTGGTGTTCAAGTAACATTTCGTATTATTAATGTGGAAAAAAGTTGTGCTGCTTAATATTTTTGCAGACCATGATACATTATTTTCAGGATTCTTAATATAGAAAGTTTAAAAGAACTGAATTTATTTGAAATGAAATGCCATTATACATGATTTTATTGTCATTTTTGATCAATTTAATGCATTGTATGCTTGCTGCATAAACAACCTTTCATTTATTTAAAATAAAAATAGTAATGTAAAGGTCTATTAGTGTTTAACATATCAAGTTGTATAAAATAACATCAGTTAATGTATTTAATTTGTAAAATTGAACTGAGCAATAATAACTTAACACCCAGCATTTCGGCTCTAAGCTAGAAATGCCAGTGCCGCTGGCTAAGCATGAGCATTGGGCTAAAATGGGACATATATTCACGGAATACGATCGCCTTGGCCCATAAAATGGAAACTACAAAGACACAAACAAATGGAAATGAACATGATCTCATACAAGCATTACTAACTCTCATTACTCTCTATTTAAATCTAGTGCTCTCTTCTATCTCTTCACTGTACAGCTTGGGTTTTAGCACATGCCTCAGCAAATTGTGTTGCGTTGTCTTGAGTTACATAGAGCACAAGTCAACGGAAAGAATACGAGATGAAGACATTTGATACAAAAGCGCCGTTCGGAAAGAAGTCTTGTGATCATGCCAGTGGACCTGTGAGCTCCACTGACTAAAGCCGTAAAGAAATTTCTTATCCGGTGTGTATGTGGAATTCTCACGGCAGGAATAATTTCACACCAACTGCTGGCCTGACGTTTCTGACTTCCCCCTACCTCTCCCAGTTTCCGCTGAGGTCTTTTTTAAAAAGCTTTTTGCTTCCTAAAAGCACCGCAGACCGCATGGGAAATTCCTCTCTTTTTCCCTCCACACAGGGGCCTAACAGCGTCCAGTCAATAAAAAGAAATCCTCTCCCTTTTTTCCTCTCGACACACATACTTTGTAAACAAACTTCTCATTCATTCATTCATTCTACTGCGCACACACATAAAGACCATCTCATTGAAACATAAGGTCATTTTCCTTGGTGCAAGTAGTGGTCTCATTCATTTTTAGCTTATATAAAAGATAAACATTTATCTAATATAGCATTCATCTAGTATACTCATTTTAAAAACATCAAATGCCTGTATCACACCATAAAATGGTCATTTTGGCCTCTTGACCTTCTCGACTCTATGCAGCAATTAAAATCATAAAACAAAAATCATAATTTGGTATATTTGGGGGGGGGGGGGATGTGGTGCCCATAATATGTGTGTCCTGTCTTTGACCATTAGGTCACTCATTAGGTTCTTAGTGACCCTTTCACTCTAATTCCTTCTCTTATTTTTTCATTAGATTCTTATCCTTCCCACACACAGTCCACCTTTGTCTATATATTGTAATAACTTCTTGTTCCATTGTTCTAGGCTGCCCTCTTTGTTTAGTTTCTTTCAGATTAAGTGCTATTGTTGTGTGGGAGTCAAGACTTCTGACCCATTTGAGGCTTGATGTATGAGAAAGAGTAGGCATGATAACATTAAGGACACGTTGTTGTTGTTGTTTTTGATACTAGATGATAAATTGTTGTCACAGAGTAGTGTTGGAGTTTGTAAGTATAAATGAAATAAGAATCATTGCTTGAAAGCCAAAGCACTTAAGAACCACAGCACAACTGATATGTTCATAAAGCTTCCAGCTATTTTGTAATGGGTTGAGGGAATATAACAACAACACATTTGGATTTGGATCCATGCCTTGTGGGCTTTAAATCCACCAAGATGGTTAGAAATTCTTAGCTTCATGATCGGAGAAACCTGTTACGTGATACTGCATCAAGGAGGGAGTTATCAGCAGACAGACTATATGAATATCCAAGAAATTTGGATCCTTTCCATGTCAACTTTTGCACCCCTTCTGAAACCTCTTATTGACCTGTTCCCTCTTAACAAGTGCTTAAAAAGATACTAGCTTGAAAACTTGGGGCAACTCATCTGTGCAACACAGAAAATAAATGCATAAATGAGCCTTATTCGTTTTAGTACACAAATGGATAAAGTAAATTTCGATTTTGCAAATTTAATGATGAAATAAATTTTGATGAAATGAAATTTTGATGAAATTAATGATTATGAATTGTGTTGCATTAACTCATGTATTTCGTAAACTGTACAAGCAACAAAAATATATTTTTCTGAAGTTTGTAGCTACTGGCTCTGCAGAAAGTTGGCGGCTTCTGCTTACTGTGCTCCTCAGCATGCACTGACCCCGCACTGTGATTTTACATAGCTTGTTTGCTGTTGTTCCCAATTGCTTCCACTTTTTTATAATACCACTAACAGCTGACAACTTTAACCATGGAAATGATTGGAACAACTGAATACCAATACTTTGGCAATATATTGTAGCCTACCTCCCACTTCAGCTGATACTTTGACTGGATCATTGAGGCAGTGAGTTAAGAACCAAATCGCTCTGATTAGTGAAAGAATCATTCTGACTGAAGTAAGACTATCAATGACTAATTAATTCCAAATCTGGCTGAAAATAATTTGTTCATCCATCAAACATTTCTATAGATATCACAAACTAACAAACATGAGATAAAATGGATGTCAGGAAGATTGTCAGTAAACAATTACTTAAATGTAACCATCTTTTTTTAAATAATTGTATATATCTTATTTTATCCTTGAATACATCACAATGGATCAAAATCGCGGTGGACAATCTTTCCCTCATATGAGATCGCAGCATACGACAACGATTCCCCGGGGACAAAATCAACTCCTGTCCTACATTTCCTTGCTCAAAAAGCCATTTTACTCAGTCACGATAGAGGAGAAAAGACTATTGCAATCGATTCCCGGTGGACAAAATCAACTCCCGCCCTTCATTTTTCTTGCTCAATTTTTTTTTTTAACTCAGTCACGATAGAGAAGAAAAGACTATTGTAACTTCTGTTCTATGCCGACTCAATCATGACTTCAATCAGCGGGTCATAAGACAGCCAATGAGAAGGGGAAAAAAAACAAAGAACTCCTGTTATATAAATAACAATTTTAGAGGTAATGCACAATCCAGTAGAGGCGCACAAAGCCATAAAGCTCTTCCGTTATCAACCTGCCCCAAACCAGCATGTGCCCTATAGTGCATAATGTATTGCAGGAGCTTTTAGCAAGGGATCATGTAAGGATCCCCTGAATTTCTGTAACGGTCCCTTACTATAGAATGTGCATGTTTCTGCATGGCCCATGACGCATGTATTTTTTGTACCAGTACAGTTCGTCTGCTTGAATGGGCGTGTATTCAGACAGACATGGACAGCTGCACTACCTGCATGGCATACACAAGCATTGAATGACACAATGATTTGGCACACACATGCATCATCACGTACACCTCGTGGACACCCTTATATGAGAGAGAAAAACAGGGCATATGCCAAAATTGGACAAAAGAATCTAATGGGTATATACACCAACCTCTGTGCCAGAAAATATCTATCAGTGGCATCCTAAGTCAACATGAGGACAGTTACAGAAAGGAATGGGAAGAGAGGGAAAGAGTTGGCACGTCAAGGCCTAAATAGGGCCTTGATGGTCCCAAGGCTTATTTCCTTCATTATCCCAATTACAGATCAATCCTTTCATCAAGAAGAGCAGGAGGGCACATTGGAAGCTCCCAAAGGAAACAGTCTGGGGCCGATCCAAGAACAAGCTTTCATTTCGCTCTGTTACATCATCAGGCTTATTTCAGCTAATAATTGTGTAATTATATCACATGTTTTACGAGCTGTAATCGGTGGCCAAACTGGTCAAAATGATGAGGATCAAGCCTTGTGGTTTGGCTTGTGAGCTAGCCAAAAAACACTCATAAATGTGTGTGTCTGTGTGTGTGTATTTCAGCCATGCACCTGCTGCAGCTGCTGCAAGATAGATCTGCTGGTCCTGTTCGTCCAGCCTGCACCGGCCACAGCAGAAAGAGTGTAGACCAGCAGTCTAGACCAAATGAAGGTTTGGCCGGTTAACATTACAAATCTTGGGGGGTTTTTTCTACACAAATCCTGGGTTGAGCCTTCTTTTTTTGAGCCTTTTGTGCCTCCGTCTTTGGATAATTTTGTGTTACCCAGGACCAGGGTCAGACGTAACAACCCAGAGGTTGAGTAATTTATTGCAGGCAGGTTGACAGGTTGATCACATTTGAATTACTTCTAAATATTTAATTTTTGCTTCTTATATTTGTTAAAAGAGCTAAATTATATGCAGTATGTATTAAAATGCTAAACTCTCTACAACGCTATACTCAAAAAACAAAAACAAAAAATGCTGGGTTGCCTTTTTTTTAAATTACATTTTTAAACCCAATAGTATATAGGGTTTTTCCATATTTGCCCCAAATATGGGTTGAAAAAAACCCAGCCTTGTTTAGAGAGTATACTGTAAAATATGATTGAAAATAAAGGAATTATCATGCAAACCAGTGATTGTGTGGAGTATTTAAAAGAGTTTAGAGGGCTTATGTTAATACATAAACATTAATTTATGTATGAAGTAAAAATAGCTAGTATTATAGTAAAAAAATAACCAACCCATTAAGCTGGGTTAAATAAACAACCCAATTTTCTGGATAAAATTAACCCAAAATGTGTTTTGTCCTATATTTAAATATATTTATTTATATTTTACCTAGCACATTTTTCATTTACAAACAGCCAGTTGTATATATATGTTTGTATTAAAAAACATATATTTGTTTTATAACACAAATATTTTCATTTTTGTTATATTTTTGAAAGAAGTCGCTTATGTTCACTATTTATTTGATCAAAAATACAGTAAAAAAAATAATATTGTGAAATATTATTACAATTTAAATAGCTGTTTTCCATTTTAATACATTTAAAAATGTAAATTATTTGTGTGGTGAAAAAGCTGAACTTTCAGCATCATTACTCCAGTCTTCAGTGTCACATGATCCTTCAGAAATCAATCGGATATGCTGATTTGATACTCAAGAAACATTTTTTATTATTCTAAATGTTGAAAACTGTTACTGCTTAATGTTTATTTATTTATTTATTTATTTTGTGGAAAATGCAATATTAAAAATATCTTTTTTTTGTAACAATGTTAAAGTCTTTGCTGTCACTTTTGATCAATTTAATGTTTCGTTGCTGTAGAAAGTATTGATTTCTCTCAAATAAAACATGCATAAAAACAACAACAGTGACTGCATTAGTAAAAAAATATTATTAGTAAAATATTAAAAATGCATCTAGTAAGGATTACTGTAGTTGCCACAGCTATTAGTGTTTCAAAAAGAAGAAACACAATATCTTAAAAATAATTTGTAACCAGTTTTCCATTAAAAATATATATGGCTCATTAAAAAAAACGACATCGAAAAAGCTCTTGAGATTGGCTCAAAAAAATCCTATGGAGCTGATAGCCTCTCTCAAATTATTCTCAGTTGTCATTTGTGACTATTGAACCTGCTATATCTTTTTATGCCTCTCTCCATCTCGTTGTTGTTTATGGCATCCTAAACTGAGACAGGAAACTGTTTTTGTGAACAGGATGCCCCCTAAACACCACACTCAAGTTATCAGCAAATAACTTTAACACTTTGCCTTCCCGTAGCCAAACACAACCACCGCACACACTTCCCTTCACACGGGCCTTTCCTTTGCAGAAAAATAGAGCATAGGTAGGAAAAGCCTTCATGCGTGTAGACATAATTAACACAAACTCTATTGGTTCAGGTCCTGAATCACTTTTGGATTAGGTAAAAATAGAACGCAAACAACGACACTGAGGTCAGCTAGACTATATCATCATCACGTACGGTTGTGATGACTGATGCTACATCCCGCTTTGTCTTTGAACACAGACAGAAGGAAGTGTCTTGCAAAAAGAACTTAGTAGGAAGCCGGTGTAAACGTGCGGTAATGCCTAATTTTATTGCCACTAGGAAATAATGGTGCTCCTCTTTCACCTTTTGCCAGTTTTAGACAGCGGTTTTACAGCATGAAGCGTTTTTTCCACAAAAGGAAGGGCTTTGATTCCAGTAAAAAAGGCCACTTACTCAGACTATCATTAAGAGCAAAGGATATGCACACACACTCACTCACTCACTATTTATCTCTCTGATGGCTTTTTTCTTTTTCCCTCTTTCTCACACACACACACACAGACACAAACACACACTATTCATTGGTTTCCCCCTAAGGTAAAATTAACGAAATAAGAGGTGAATGGGAAAGAACTGATGAAATTCAATCTGAGAAGACAAGACCACCCACTTTCCTTTCACCATCGTCCACATTCACCCACCGTATCAGGTCATTCACACTTTTTTCCTCAGGAGGCATGAATTAGCAAACACGCAGATCCACACACACATACACGCACAAACAGCCTAAGGAGGGGGTGACGACAGGATGTTGTTTGAGCGCCATATCCTGTTTTTTTCCCATTTCCCAACAAGCAACGACACTGCAGGTGCAACGTGTTCACCCCACCGCTTTTGCCCCCCCTCCTTTTTTCCCTCTTCCGAACTCATCTCCCTCCGCATGTGAACGCTCTTTATCAACAAAACACATACATCTTCTGCTATTTCTAGCACAAACAAACACCGAATCTGTACACAAGGCCTTCATATGCACATGACAGTGACCATGAGTAGCCCTTGTTCCAGGAATATTTTTCACCAAACATTTTGTCAATGTCTGCGTTGTTACTGTGTTGTTACTGTACTAATAAAAAGTAATACAAATTAATAATTTAATTTAACTGAAATAAACGGTAACTCTTTACAATAAGGGTGCACTAATATGCATTAATTCATGCTTAATTAATGCACAGATAATCTTGAGTTAATGTGTTACTAAAGCCCCTTTCACACTGCGATTCCGGCAAATACACGGATAATGCGACCCGGCATTTGTTCCCGGGCCGCTAGATTTGGTCCATTCTCACTGCCAGCAAAATACCGTAATATGTGCGCTTTCACACACAACGCTTAACGGTCCCGAGTCGAGTTGACACGTGACATCCTGATGTGACGTATAATGGCGAGCGATCTCAGCTTCAGCGCGGATAGTAAGGAGCTCCGTGGTCTCGACTTGTGTCCAGTTTGTGCACATTTCTGCTTGTTTAATTTTAGTTTCTTTTCTATACGAACACTCTCTGCGTTCAAAACCCCGACTAGCTCTTCTGGCACTGCAGGGTTGTATTATTGAAAAAACAAGCTCTAGGAGTCGCACGATAACTATGTACACGTTGCGGCATTAGTTTCGGCTTTTGTTCACACAGCGCTCGTCCCGGGTCGAATCCCGCAATATTACTAGGTCCCCGACCCGGGTCGAATTCGGTAATCAATGCCGGGACGTGGTTGCTTTCACACAGAAGGCGACCCGGCAATGTTCCGGGAATATTGCGGGTCCGACGTGCAGGGTGAAAGGGGCTTTAGCACAGCGCTCGTGGCTCGATGAGTCGAGACTGTTTTCCAAGATGGCGCCTGTCCGTGAATGCGTAATGTACTATGTTTATAAAGTATCTTCTTATTAAACTGTTTGTACACTTACAAAGTTCTCAATGCTTCGGTTTGCATGTGAGGACCCTCATTATGCTACCGGGTTAGTGTGAGGCTATTTTTAGCATTGTTAGTGGTATTAACTAGCGATTTAATTTCATTACCCTGTGCCCCATAGACTAGTGTTATAAGCTAATCTGTTTTTAAAGATAAAACTCTTTACATTCGATTTCCATGAAAACGCATCCCAGAGAACGATCTACTCTGTAACCATCTGTTAATTACCCTAGGTTCATTTCTCACCGGAGTTGTCCTTTAATTGTGAACTAACCCATTTATTAATGATTACTGCATCAGCAACTAATGAACATTCAACATGATTAATAGAATACGTAATTATTAAATAGTTATTAGTTAAATTTGTCATATAGTTATTAGTTAATGATTATGTTATTAGTCTACAGTAAACTCAGTGAACAAAGCCACTATGCAATGATTATGTTCTTATCATCGAGCAGCTGCCAGACTCTGATTGTGTTATTGCTTGGCAAACATTAAAGCTATGTCAAGGAGTTTTCGTTTTAAAACGCTCTCTGTCCACACTAACGTTTTCTAAAATTTTCTCATTCACACTGAAACGTCAGTACACAACAAATTCAACTTACTGCGCATGCATAAAACCTCATAAAAGCTCACTAAGATGATACAGACATCATGGGAGGATCATTTTATTTAGCAAAGCATCTCACCATCACTGACACAGGTCGCACTCTGTCCATTTGTTCTAAAACACAACTTCACTCGTGTTTTGCTGCAGGACACCAAATGCAAGTACATTTTATGCCATTCTTGCAGGACTGTGATATGAAGTGTGCCAAGTAACATATTTTAGCAACTGTGTGAAAGTGAATAGCACATAACTCATGGCACAATCACAGTATAAACGTTGGTACAATATGCTTCACATGACTAAACACGTGTCATCGTTTTCAAATACCTCCATCTTCACAGTCCACACTATATGATGCAAAGACAGCATTTTTAAATTCATCCGCTTTGAAGAGCATTTTAAAAAAGCTACGTTTTAGTTGATTTAAAATGCCATCTCAGTGAGGATGGAAGGCCAAACCAGTGAGAAAAAGATTTTCAAATGAAAACTTATTAATGTGGACATGGTCTAAAAGACATCAAACTGTCCAACTAAAGAAAACACTCATCCCCATGATGGTGACATAAAAAAGAATAATAATAAATTCAACACAAAATTAAAAAATTAAAAAAAAGATAAAAACTCAATCAGCTGAACAAAAGATCTTAAATTGGGAGAAGTGACATTACTCAGTTAATTGAGTTAAGTGAACTACTTTGTTTAAAAGTTGAGTAAACTCAAGCAAGTTGCCTAACAATTTTAAGTTATGTCAACTTTTCTCTTTTTTTTACGGTATGTCATTTAAACTTGTACAACCTTCTATTGTTTTTTGTTGTTGTTGTTTTTAATTTTATTATACCATTTAGCACATTAGTTTTGCCAGCCCTTAAACTAAAATAACTAAATAAAAAGAAACGACTGAAAATCTGGACGGGGAAAAAATCTAACACTAAATTAACAAAGTGAAAACGTAAAATAAATTAAATGAAATGAAAGATAAACCCAAAATTAAAAATAGAACTAAAAAGACACAAAATCAAACCTTCTTCAGAAAATTCTACACCAGTTGTGAGATAAATCGCTTTGCAAACTTGGGGGGAAAAAAGATAAAAGTCTTTGTACCTAAATTATTTTACAAAGGAATGAACTACCAGTACTCATGGCGTGAATAAACATAATTTCACATTAAAACCTTTTTTTTTTTAGTCAATTACAAAATATTCAGAATTATATAAGTATTTTGAGTGCAATGCTTCTCAAAATAGAGTGATTGCTGCCGAGTTCCAGTTAAGTTCTTTACAATTATTTGCTATTAAAAAAATCATCCCTTAAACTCACAGCTCATGGTAGGTTTATTATAAAAGGTTCATGCATTATTGCTATAAATACATTTCTCTTTGGGGAAAATGAATGGGATGTTTAAATTCAGAGCCTGTTGCACTTATAGGTTGTACATGCTTCTACGTATGTCTAATATGTAAATTAGTCATGCAAGTTTTTCCATGACTGGCTGTTACCTTATGTAAGGACCTTATGTCATATATCTTTTGTGCAAATATTAAGAATAGCCGCTGAGTTTTTCTTTAACAATGTCCCATAAGCATAAGTCTCATAAGCCCCCTGGCCTCTCTCAACATGCTTTTCTGTTTGAGCGGTCTGGCATGAGAACCGGACAGTTTGATATAAAGGTCTGCTGAGACCTTGTGTCTCGGGTCGACGGGTCTTTTGTACTGCAATCAATTTACAGTGTCTTGCCTGAAAAGCAGCAACGGATGTAAAATGTGCATAAAAAAACGTCTTTTACTGGAGGCCCACTTTTAAAAATGTATATATAAATTTAAATTCAGCATGAACAGAGTCCCACAAAGCACCCTACTCTGGATTACGTAAACACATAAATATCTGAAAAAGTATGAGTTCAGCTCAGGTAGATGGCTTTAATGAACGCAAAAAAACTTAAAGAAGACCACCTCCCCCAACTTCCTCAAGAAAATGAGGGGAGGAAAAAAGCGAGAGAGAGAGCTGCACTTCATTACAAATCATTCTCCCGTTTTTAAGTGCAATCATAACAGTTTCCATGACATCATCAGCTGTCAGTATGGGAAGCCGGTCCTTTATATTGTGAAACCCAAACCAGGGCACAGAGAGGAAACCAGCCCCCTCACGCAACGAGAAGTCCCACTGAGAAACACACTCACAATGATGAATGTTACACATGTGTGTAAAGGTGTGAGTGTGTGCACAAAGCCGTGGAATAGCATTAATAATATGAAAATTCAAACACGGCCACTCACAGGTCACCATATACATTGCAACAACCGGCTATTAAACCTGGGGAGACCAAAATTTCCTGTCACTATAAAAATATATCGCACAAAATAGTTCTTTTTACAGGAAATTCAACACCAATATATATATATATATATATATATATATATATATATATATATATATATATATATATATATATATATATATATATATACAACTTTGTATATATGTAGTAATGTCTATATTTCCAAACATCAGTGACTTTAATACTTAAAAAATTTGACTTTTTATAAAATTTGAAGAAACATTTGGAACTTCATAAGCCAAAATGTAAGATTAATCATGACAAATAAATCATAAGTATTATATTAGTGCTTTGTATAGTCAGATAAGCCATAAAATAGCATATATAATACGCACATTATTTGTATATTAATACAACAAATAGTTTTTTTCTCTCCAACTGTAACCTACTGTACCATGTCCACTGCACTGTAAAACATCATATTTTGTTTCTTGTTTGCATTTGATTTTTTAAGTTATGTTTTTGTTTTTTAAAGCTGCTGTACGTAACTTTTTTTGTGTTCAAGATTTACAAAAATTATATAATGAGAATGTACCATATGAATCCATTTTCCAAACCGTGTTTTTGTCTTATCCTGAATCATTATGGTATAATGAAAGTGTTTATATTGAGACTATTTCAGGCCAGACTGGTAGGTACCACTGCGGAGGTGCACGGTCCTTGCATGACTTGTCATAGACATAAACAGAGAGAAGTAGCTCCGGCTGCAATGTTCGCTAGAGCACAAAAAGTTACGGACTGCAGCTTTAATTATTATTATTATTATTTTGTCAATTCAAATACATTGGAGAAATCAATTGGATAAACACAGTAATGCACAAAACATGGCGTATTGTGTCAAAACTAAAGCCTGACTTCTGCGACACAAGTATGTGAAACCATGCATTTATTGCTGCTTTCTGAAATGTGTCGAATGCAATTCATACCACAAATTACGCATTGTTGAAAAAGGGAACTACCGCAGACACTTGTGTAAGAATTCTGTCAAAATTATACCACAATATAAGCAGAATCTAATCTACACAGTATACATCACACCGCCCAGTCCTAATATTGAACTTTTTACAATTATTTTCAATTTTTTGTTGCCATAGATAGTTACGAGTGCCATAAAGCATTTTTCTGCAGCCTTGTTTCTTGAAGTATTTTTCCCATTATTCTTTCATATAAGAAGTCTTAATCAAAAAGTCATGAAACAAACTGGTGGCTCACAACATTACACATTACAATCAACTTTGTTGCCCTCCCCAAGTTGTTTTCACAAAGTTGGGGGCATGAAATGTTCAAAAATATCTTGGTATGTTGAAGCATTAAGAGTTTCCTTTCACTTGAAGGGGCCAAGCCCAACCCCTGAAAATGCCATGTAATACGTGGTATGACAGTACCTTATCCCTTAAATGTCCATCCAATTTGAATTTGCCACTCGCTAGCAATAGCTTTTTTTGCGGAAGCTTTGCATTTTTTTAAAAAAAAAGGCAAGAATTTGTGTCTAATTATTTACTTACGTGGCAAGTATACAGTGGCGCCACCAGGGGGTGGCCAGGGGTGGCCACGGCCACCCCTGGCAAACCCCTGGCCACCCCACTGGCCACCCCGCTGGCCATGGCGTAGGTTTAGGGGGGGACGCTAGGTACTAGTCCAATCAATATTTAGAATAAGCAAAATGACGCGTCCCGTATCAAACCAACACGGACGCGATGCACAAGATTGCGTTTTAGCGGCGCTTTGCTGCCATAGCGACGGAGTCTCGAGAACATGCGCTGGAAAATTGCGCGTTTTTTTAAAAACATGTCGAGCTCGCGTCCACAGTTTGAACGCAAGAGGATTTCCAGATATAGGGTTGAATAGAAAAAAAGGTATCATGAGTGGGTCTGTCCAGTAACTTAAGATGAACCTAAGACAAACTGCACCCTTTGCAGAGAAGCATTTCAGTGTCTCAGACTGTCTGACTTAAAGCATGCAATGACAGACACATCCGTGAACTAAAGGTAGGCCTATTGTTTTTTTAATGGATAATATAATATAATATTCCATACATTATCAGAGCTTGGCAGACTTATTTTTCTAGACATTAGAACGGTTAATTAGATTATAGCCTATTAATGTTATCAATTTATCATTTAGCAGTTTGATATTTAAAAAAATATTTAGATTAAAATGGGACAAATAATTACATAATAATATAGTCATAATAGTAAATTAATAAAGAGGATTAAGCATTTTTGAATTTCAGAATTGTTAGTAAAGTGGTTACTGGTTCAGAATGACTGCTTAAAGAGACAGTGCACCCAAAAATGAAAAATCTGTCATAATTTCCTCACCCTCAAGTTGTTCCAAACCTGTATGCATTTCTTTATGTAGATGTATTGAAGAAACATTCCTACCATGGAAGTCAATGTTGCCCCCAAAGCAAACATTTGGTTACAAACGTTCTTCAAAATATATTATTTTATGTTCAACAGAACGAAGAAACTCATACAGGTTTGGAACATCATGAGGGAGAGTAAATGATGACAGAAATTTCATTTTTGGGTGAACTATCCCTTTAAAGTACACCAATACAGGCTACTAAAGAGTTCTTCAGAAATAAATAAAATAATCAAAAGTAAAATAATTTAAAATGTGTTCTGTTGCAAGTTTACATACTGTTGCATTGATTCCATGTTTATCCATGTTTATTGTTGAGCTGCTGTCATTGTTTCATTGCCACTCTTATCACTCTTTAATTGCCAAGTTCATAAATTATTTTCAAAAACGGATTCAAAACTGATTTGGAAAAAAAAACACACACAAAATAACTTATTTTCAATATAAAAAGTGATTGTGGACTGGATATTTTTTGACCTTTTATCACAGTCTTGGACATGTCAAAGATTACTAACAACACTGGCTCTGATGCATTGTTAGTTTGTGTGCAGCATCAGATTTACATTTTTTTAATCCCTCATTTATATGCAGTTATTATACTCTATACAAATGCCAGAAACTAAGCTTCTTCTTTTTTTCTTCAGCACAGGCCTATCTAAAGGGTTAATAGTGTCTCCTGGTTATCAACTGTAAAAAATACACATTTACCTCCTCCCAAAAGGGAAAACCACCAACAATCAAGAATGCATGAGTATATGGTGTCATGGCTTTCCAATCAAAAAATGTGGCTATAATGGAAGTCAATGGGGCAAAAACAGCCACGAACAGTGAATGAGGGAGGAAAAATCTGATGCTGCACAAAAACTAACAATGCATCAAAGCTAAAGTTTTTACAAATCTTTGACATGCCCAAGACTTTTATATAAATATTTTATATTTAAAATAAGTCATTTTGTGTTTGTTTGTTTTTTTCCAAATCTGTTTTGAAAATCATTTATGAACTTGGAAAATAAAGAGTATTATTATTTTAGTACTGGATAATTTGAACTGAAGAGCCTCATAAATTAATAGACTTATTAATAAACTTTGCGCGCTAAGACAGCAACAGGTCAGCGCATGCCCGTCAGTCAACAATTTCAAAAGAAGTTAACGTTAGAAGACGAAGACTACTGGTAAGTAAATAAGTCAAAAAATATTTTTTAGTAAAAGACGACGTGGAATTATGTGTTGTGACGTGCTACAGGCCGGTTTACTACACCAGTAGAATACAATTCTGAAATTATGGTTTCTAGTTTTGGTGTGCCACCCCAAGATTTTAAGTGGCCCCATCTGGCCACCCCTATGAAAAATTTCTGGAGGCGCCACTGCAAGTATAGCCACGTGATAAGTGAGATAATGTACATCTAGCCAGTTTTTTTTGCAGAATTTACCCTTTACTTGCCCTTAAATAACAAACATCATAGCTAAACTCACAGCTAAACTCACAGTAGGCTGCCTTTACTACAAGTTCAAATCAATTGAAGAAAATATATGAAAATTAATGGGATTTTTACAGAACCCGACTGTTAAAATTGTTCTGAAAACTGTTCACAGAATTGAAATTTCTACATGCATATTCCCAAATGACACCTTTCAACCACAGAACTAATGGTGTGCAGAGCATACTTTAACACTTCCTCTGGACGTCTTGTGTTTATGACCCCTCAAATCCGTGAATTCTCATAAGTAAGAGGAAGCAAGTTGATGCTTAAGTGCCAAGAAACAGAAAAAAACATATGCTTGACTGATTTTGTTTCTCATTATCTTCAAACTCAAAGGTGTTTGATTGTTGCATCTTTGTTAATTTCTTTTTAACAAAAGTCTTCAAAGTCTTGCAATGGAAAGCTTCCATGGATGTTAGAGGTTTTTCATGGAACCATCAATGCCAATAAAGTTTAGTAGGCCTATTACCTGAAAACTATGCCAGAAATTGTATTTTTAAACACAAAACATACTTGAAACAGAGATAAATATCTCCACTGAAGGGTTCCTCTTTATACCTTTTAGCTGGATTTATATGTGAAAGAAACATCTGATGAGATTTTGAAGTATTATGTAGGCAATACCTCCATATCCAAATGGGACATTATTCAGCATAAGGTCATGGGGGGCGAGGGTGTGCGTCAAAACACACACAGTGCATCAAAGCAGGTGTCTGTAAATAGGATCCCGTTATATCATGTCGCACACACAAGGGCCACGGGAGTTCATCTTTTTTCACTCCACTGCTTTCCATCTGGGTTTGGACAGACAGCCTTTAATTTTGCCATGTTTTGTCTGTCGTCTCTGCTGTTTTTGGCTGTCTATATTATGTGTAATACGCTCAAGTTCAATGAGTTTATGTGGCCGCTTTACCGTATACACTAGCTCACAATGCTACGTGACTGCAGCCTAAACCCCATTTTGCTAAAAAAAAAAAAAAAAAAAAAGCCCTCTGTCAAAGCCCAAGCTTTTCATTAAACACTGGAGCACAGCCATGTGTCAAATGTCCCCTATTGAAGGCCACATCTCTTAAAATATTTTTCTTTATAGGATGTGAACAAGAAAAAAAAAAGCATTTAGCCTTTAAAGTGTAAAATCATTTTTTTTCATGAGCACTTTCAACAAGTTCACAAAATCAGTCACTGCTATCCAAAATATTCCAACAAATCCATTTATTACAAGCAAAAATACACATCTGTAATCTGTAATCACATCTTAAGAGATGTAAAACACTTATTAAGCTTGCATTGTATCTCATTTCTGCAGTCTTATTAAAATGTTAATGCTCCGATTTCATTCCCAGAACCTGTTGAATTAATGGCAACTGTCCTCAGTTGAAGAGTTAGCCTAGAAATCTAGACGCACCCTAGCGGCAGCAAATATAATTTAAGTATAAGAGTCTATAACTCTCAATTCACTTCTGAACTGTAAACGCCAAACTCTGGTCGCACCAATCACATCGTGTATAGAGTCGGTGGGCGGGGCTTAATATAATGACGGCCGAGTTGCGCTTGCGTGCTTCTAGTAAACACAGAAACTGGCGAACGGCGGTCTTTCAAATCAGCTTTGACTGCGACTTGGAGTTAAGCTATTCTCTGAGAAAATAAAGAACGGCACTGAAGTCCTTCTTAAGAAGGGAAGATGTGTTCTGAGTTTTGCCGACCGGATACTTCTAAAGTTTAATCTGTCAACAAGCTCTGCTCCACCTTCGTTGCTCTGGTTGGTTGTAGCGATATCCAATTGCGTGCACGCTATGCAGAGTGAGTTTGAAAAACTACCGTTTATCCCGCCCCTCGGATTGAGCCCTGCCAATGGTGAGTTTCCAGACCAAACATCTTGATGTGGGTCTGGCTTGTCAGGCTACTGAAGAGGAGCTCTACACAAATAAATAAACTGGGGTAAAATTAGGATAAAAAAGGCTGACGAAAAAGACCCCAAAGTCCTCAAGCAAAAAAATCACTTTGCTCTTTTTACAAAGAAAAGGCAGTTAAAAAAACACACTCACTGCGCATTTACTGCTGAGTTCAACACACCGTAAACACAGCAGCAAAGCTATTCATGTAAGGCGACAGTTCACCCAAAATGTCATCTTTTTTTTTTTAAACATTGGACTCCACTGACTTCCACTGCTTGGACAAAAAAAAAAAAGCCTGCCAGGTTCATGAAATACATGACGATGAGTAAAGGATGATAGAATTTTTTTTTGTTTGACTATCCCTTAAAAGGGTTACTTCAGCGATTAGCATATGGCTTTGTATCAGTAAAAACCCTGGAGTATATTCAAACGATTGTGCCCCCCGGCAACGGCAACAGCAGGATGTCCGTCTCTGTGGTATGTACTGTATTTAGTGGTCGTCAACATTTGTGTGTCTTTACTTGCAGTTTATGAGGACATGATTCGGTTTATGGACTATTGTATGTGATTAAACCTTAACAGTAGCAAGCAAAACGGTTTTGCACGTCAGACTAGTGTACATAGAACAACAATAGAGTCCGTTAGCGCATTTGAATGACGAAGCGATCGTGTCGTTTACTGATGTTTACTCACGCGACGAGCCAACAGCATAGACATTTGAAGCAGTTTTACTCACCGGCTGCTTCCAAAGCAGGACCGAACCTTTATCGCTGGGACCGCTCCGTCAAAAACACACTTCTTTGGTATGATTTGGTGAAGTCCTGTGACAGCAGTGGATGGTGGAGATCCACTTTTGCATCGCGACTGAAGCGATGTTGTGAAGCTTCCCGTCATTTCTGCGCTCAAATCGGTTCAAATGCAGCGCTGCCTTCCCGGAATGCTGTGCTGAAGCGTTGAAGTCGCTTGATGTCACCCATAGGAATAAAGTGGAGCGCGGCGCCTGGATCGACTGGATCTGCACCTGAGTGTTTACGGTCGTGCATTTCCTCTCTCTCGCTCTAGTCATGCGCGCACGCATACTCGAAAAAAACTCTCCGAAACTTTTGAGAAACCGGAAGGAGTATTTTTAACACAGAAAAACTCCATCAAACCCCCCCCCCCAATTCATTTCAGTGAATTTTTCTGTTCGGTTCATGTAAATCATGAATGATTCAGGCAGGCCCCACGTAAAACTTATAACTAATAAAAATATTTTAATGTAAAGCTAAAAATAAAAAATAAATATAAATACTGGCCTAGATGAAAACTTGAAAGCCTGGGAAACTAACTGAAGGACTTAAATTACTAGAACAGAAATAAAAATTATATATATATATATATATATATATATATATATATATATATATATATATATATATATATATATATATATATACACTTTTGTAATTTTACTTGAGATTAGCATCAGCTTAGATCAGTGGCTCTCCAAAACTGAACTCCAAAACTTGATTACATATTTGAACTTTAAAGGCCTGAAGCATTTTCAGAATTGGATTTTTTTTTAAAAACTACAAGACAAACCACCCACCAGCCCACGTTGTGATTTTCCCCATTAGGTTTTTAAGGCATCGGAACAGGAACAGACTTGTCCTCACACTTCCTTGAATTCTTTATCTGTGGAGATTCTTTGGATCAGTCACATCAACGTGCACACAAAGCTTTGTGATTAATTACCATATTCTCATATTCTAGTAAAAGGGGATGAAAATCTGATTCATTCTTTCTGAGAGTAGGCCTACTTGGTTAAAGCAAAAGCCAACAGAGTAAGACGTCAGCAACAGCTTCCAGGGCACGTTGTTCATTGTGTTGTACAGGTGACTTATTCATAAAACTTGAGTTTAGTCAGCATGTGGGTATCATGATAGAGCTGGCAAATAGAGGCACTCACATGGAAAGCAGTGACCCTTTAATTAACAATCAGACAAATACACACCTCCTTGAAATGCAATTTTTGACACCTACAGGGAGATATATACGTGGCACACCATTTTCCTATCATTGAACAGAGGAGAGAAAGAAAAGACAAACCACAACAAAAGGGTCAAACACAAAGCGTAACAAAATGACATCCTATAGTGGATATCTCATTAAAGAACTCTTTCTGCATCTCTTTTTATGATGCACTGATTAATAAAGTATATACTGTATACAACCAGCTCTTGAAAACAAAAGAATGAACAATAATACAACAGAAGAGGAGTGCATACGCTTTTAAAAATATAGGTTCTTTGTTGGCATTGGTTCCTTGAAGAACCTTTAACATCCATGGAGCCTTTCCATTCTACAAAAGACTTCTCATAGTGGAAAAAGAGTTTTTTTTTTTTTTTTTTGTTTAAATCACTACAAGGTCCTTCTGTGCTTATAGGGCATCCAGACCGAGCCAGTCGCTTTGGTCAGTCACCATTTTAACTTTTCTAGTAAACCACTTACATATTCACAATTGATTTAATTCCAGAAAACCACATATAATGTAATATTTAATAAAAATAGCAACAACAAAAAAACTCCAATACTATTAGTATTGAAATTAGGGCCGGGACTTTAACGCGTTAATTAAGATTAATTAATTACGTTACCTTAACGCGTTAATTAATTACGCAAAACAAAACAAAAAAATTAACTACACTTATTTTTGCACCGCGGAACGTTTTTCAATGAATGAGTTTCGACGGACCGATTATACTGGAACACCAACTAGCGCTCCGGAGTCACGACAACAACAAACCAATGAGTGAACATGATCAAAGAAGCTGATGAGACCGCTTTGCTTGGCCCCGTGGATGGGAAATTTTGTTTTAAAAAATGAAAGGATGAAAGCGTCGACAAGAGCATGGTTGTGTGCAAGCTATACAACAAGGAATGTGCGTATATCACCGCAGCACATCGAGCCTCAAATATCACAAATATGCTTTTGCTACACTTAATGGCAAACATTGCGCTGGTCTGCTGGACTGAAATAAATAAACAATATTTTGTTGATTAAGCTTATTATGTATTCAGTCATTATTCAATGGTATAACATACTAAAAATACATGCGAAAAATTACTTCTCATTGTTCTCAGGTCAAAAATGTATATGCAATTAAAATGCGATTAATTTCGATTAATTAATTACAAAGCCTCTAATTAATTAGATTATTTTTTTTAATCGAGTCCCGGCCCTTCAATAGCCTAGTGATTTCACAACTTTCAAAAAAATGGGCGAAAAATTGAGTGAGCTTGATAACGGCAGTGAAAATAGAAATACGTTCATTTTTACCATCACTCATATAGACACTGTATTAGAAACAAAGTGAAAAGGGTCTATGGGGTATTGTTGGTTCAAAATAACTTACATTTACTTTCGAAATTACAATATATTTTAGAACATTTCTTTTTAATAAACCAACCAACTACTAGAATGAAGCATTTTGCAGCAACAAACAAAACCTGCTTAGACCAGAAATCCAGCATAAATTTTCCATTAACTCCATAATGATACGTTTATGGACGTATCACCACAGAGCCTAAAATCTATTTTATAGTAGGCTACCAATCTCTGAATAAAGTTTGAATTAAAAAAAATGGCTGCATGCGATACAAAAGAAAAGAAACAGCCCTACCTACAGGACAAAACCAATCAGAAAAGATCCGTCAGTCGTTCAGGTCAAGGTTTGCCACATGGCTTTGAAGGGTGTGTGACAATGTTGACGGTTGAAACCGTTGAAAACGCTTGCTCCCTTAAGCGAATCTCAAACGCCATATATTTTGTATCCCCCAACATTAAAAAAAATAATAATATTGGATGGGATTGGACAACCTGTGAAGATGAGAATTGCCTGAAAATGAAAAATAGAGATTTTTTGCAGGACATCACGAGTTGGGTTCTCAATCCAACTTCTTGTCACATTAACTAACGTTAAGCCAATGGAAAATGACAACTGAGGGCATTCTGGGACAGCAAGACGAGCAAGTCACAAGAAAGCACTACATTTTTATCTGCGTGGGATAGACATGGTGAGATAATATTTTTGGTGTTTTAGCCTACTATTTATAAGAAATGTTTCTCGAGCAGCAACTGAGTAGGCTATATTACAATATCTGAAAGATCTAATTAATTATGCTGAAAATACAGCGGCATCACAGAATAGCCTACATAGATTACATTTTTAAATGTATTATATTAGAAAAAGTTAATTTAAATTGTAATATTTCCTAATATGACATTAAATGCAGCCTTGGAGAGGGTCTAACAGAAACAGTTGGCATCACAGTTGTGATATCTTTTTTAAACATATCTAAGAAGGACTAAACTGTTTAATAGAAGTACCATCAACCAAATAAAGAAGTTAATAAAGTGACAAGAAACTGATAAAATAGCGCTTGAAAGTAACAAATGAGAAATGAAGAGAATGGTGAGCTCTTATTCCACCCTGAAAAAAATTAATTCTTTTTAAAGGGTTTTTGCTGAATGTTATCTCTGTCATCTCATGGTCATGTCCAAACCTAATGTCAAATGTTATAACATGATGGCTGGGAACATTCATTTGGATAAATGAGGCAGACGGAGAGCAGAAATGTGGCCGGCGTCCAGTAGTCATCTTTCTGAGGAAGAACACTTGAGGACAGAAACTTCCAGAACTAGAGAAATCTGTAATCTGTAAAATCAGTTGTCACGTTTCAGGAGTTTCTTGTTTTTCGCATTTTTGATGTTAAGGAAACATGTCCACATTTTACTCCAGAGCAATACAATTATATTTCACAAACCAAATTCATTATGGATATTTTTTGCATTGTGATATTTTCATGACAATTAACCACACAATCAATAATAGAGACTAAGCTATTTATTTATTTGGTCATGCATTATGCTCAATATTCATTACTGAAATTGACATTTTCCTGAATTGTATAAAGTAAAAACGCTACTTAAATGAGAAATCATTTTGTTCGCATAAAAAAATATGCAAAAAACAAAACACCCCCACCCCAGAAAACATCACAATGCAAAATAAACAAATACACACAATGGTACACTGAATATGACGTCGTGACAGGTTTCACACACATATATGCATGTACATGAATATGTGGTTATGAAACCTCTCAAACCCTGTCATTTCACAACCCCACACTATATTCATACTAATACACACTACATACTATATTCTGTAGTAGTTTAGTATACGCGTGAGACCTGTAAATACCATGACCACATTGGCGACAATTCTGTACACAAATTGTGCATACAGAATATTACATTTATAAACCAAGGTGAAAGAAAATGGTTAATTTCTTCAGAAATTAAATCCTGACAATTTTAATGTATATTAAAAAGAAGCAGCGAAGATATAAGAGAACTTTTATGTCTGAATAAAACAATATAACGAATACAGGCAAATCAGCAGTGTTATCCATTCTGTATACAGTGGTCACAAGACAAAAAAAACAAACAAAAAAAACAACACACACACAAACACACACACACACATACAAACTTGCACACATTCATCATCATCATCATCATCATCATCTCCACCTTACAGAAATTATAAGAGAATAAAACCAGAAGCCCAGAAAGCAAAGCAACAGACTTCCTCCACTAACTGAAGTATGTGAAAAGCAAAGCATTTCTGACAGCGTGGATTTTGTAAGTTTGTCTAAATGTAGGTGTTTTTTTGTTTGTTTGTTTTTGCTTTTTATCTATAGAGGCACAAAATCAGGCTTCCGAGTCACAGTGAGGCTTTGAAAAAAGTGTCAGCTACGTGTGTTGACTTTTATAATGCTCACATACACACAAACACGCGCACACACAATTTAATGCACACAAATTACCACACGCTCATACCTGCACACCACCTTAAAATTAAAAAGAAATTGTCAAGTTTCCAATGAGAAAAACAGCAGTTACAACACATACAGAAACTGCAGAACACCTCATTACTGTTAATACATATGCACTGTGTATAATAATAATAATAAAATAATATAATTTCCAGTTGGATTGCAATTGAAAAGAGTGAGAATTATTTGATTGGCTCAGAACAGAGAGGTCTAGATGTAGCCAACAGACTTAGATACCTTTTACCCCAAATTACCTTGGTATAGATGAATGGCATATAAAGCGCTCACAAGCGTACACCCATTTAGTCTCACACGCATATACACACACACACACACACAGTTCATGGAGGGTATGTGAAAAGCAGTGTTTGCTACCAACCACTGTGGGCTTTTCACTTCTGGCCGTTAACGTCTGATTGAGACAGCATTGATGAACTGATAGGAGATTAGCCTTCAGTGACAGATGCACAGATAAGTCTTTGCAAATCCAGGAAAAAAAAAAAAGAAAGATGCTCCATTCATACACTTTAATAACCATCACTCCTTACAACCAACACAATATTATCCTCATATACTCATTTAACAAATTCAAGAAATATTTTTTGAGTATATATACATATCTAGATAATAGATAAATATATCTATACCACTCTCTCTTTTTTTCCTTTTTTCTTTTTTATATATTTTTTTGAAGAACCGGACGTCGTGGGGGTGGATAACATTGTGAAAACTTTGAGAATTACATTGAAGTGCCACTGGGGAAACTCAACAGACATTTATAACAGACTCACCTGATGCTAAAACTGCTTTTACTTTTTGGATTGAGAGGTAAAGCTGGAGGAGGACTGGGATTGAACAATAGATGAAGTTTGACTTGGGACTTTAAAACCTTTTAATGCACATGTATGCACATACATGCAGGCAAAGAATTCACACACACTCATACACACAAACGCTCTCGTTCTCACACACACCCCCACAAATGCATGCACACACACGCGCTGAGATTCCCGTCCCATGCCCTACTCTGTGTGTTACTAGGAAACGCTCGCCCACTCTCAGTTTTGGTGTCCCCCCTCCCCCAGATCCTCCTGAGTGCCTGTGCACTGCTGGCTGCTGAGGTGGGCGTGTCTTACAGGTGTTAGTCTCGCTATTGGTGCTTTTTCTGAAATAGTCCCATCTCCCCCCAGCGGCAACCCGTCAGTTTTGCCGAGAGGGACGTCTCAGTCCCCAAGGATGCTCTTCACAAAGCTAGCGACGTCGGTGTCTTTGGAGTCATGGAGGGTGAAAAAGGGATGTTCCTGGTTGTAGAAAAGATTTGAAATGTCAATATTGTGCTAAATGTTGTGCTCACAAAAAAAGCACAATTGCATTGTATATACTTTTATATATGAAAAAATAATAATAATACTTGCGTTTACAAAAATAACATGGACAATAATGTTGTTGTTTTTTCTATATATTCTAAAAATGCTGGAGTGCAAAAGTCTGAGTGTCTGTGAGAGGGAGAGAGAGTGAGAGAGTGAGTGAGTGAGAGTGTGAGTGAGTGCGAGTGAGTGAGTGTGAATAAGTGCAAGTGCGAGTGAGTAAGTGCGAGTGAGTAAGTGCGAGTGCGTGAGTGAGTGTATGTGCGAGTGAGTGTAAGTGCGAGTGAGTGAGTGTAAGTGCAAGTGCGAGTGCGAGTGAAAGTGCGAGTGAGTGAGTGTAAGTGCGAGTACGAGTGAGTGCAAGTGCTAGTGAGTGTAAGTGCGAGTGAGTGAGTGAGTGTAAGTGTGAGTGAGTGTAAGTGCGAGTGAGTGCAAGTGCGAGTGAGTGCAAGTGCGCGTGAGTGCAAGTGCGAGTGAGTGAGTGCGAGTGAGTGCGAGTGCGAGTGCGAGTGAGTGAGTGAGTGAGTGCGAGTGAGTGCGTGCGAGTGAGTGAGTGCGAGTGAGTGTGAGTGAGTGTAAGTGCGAGTGAGTGTAAGTGCAAGTGAGTGAGAGTGCGAGTGAGTGCGAGTGAGAGTGAGTGCGAGTGCGAGTGCGTGCAAGTGCGAGTGAGGGTGAGTGCGAGTGAAAGTGCGAGTGAGTGAGTGTAAGTGCGAGTGAGTGAGTGTAAGTGTGAGTGAGTGTAAGTGCGAGTGAGTGTCAGTGCGAGTGAGTGAGTGTAAGTGCGAGTGAGTGTCAGTGCGAGTGAGTGTCAGTGCGAGTGAGTGCGAGTGCGAGTGAGTGCAAGTGCGAGTGAGTGCGAGTGAGTGTGAGTGAGGGTGAGTGTAAGTGCGAGTGAGTGCGAGTGAGGGTGAGTGCGAGTGAGTGTAAGTGCGAGTTAGTGTAAGTGCGAGTGAGTGCAAGTGCGAGTGAGTGAGTGCGAGTGAGAGTGAGTGCGAGTGAGTGAGTGCGAGTGAGTGAGTGCTAGTGAGTGTAAGTGCGAGTGCGAGTGAGGGTGAGTGCGAGTGAGGGTGAGTGCGAGTGAGTGCGAGTGAGTGCGAGTGAGTGTAAGTGCGAGTGAGTGTAAGTGCGAGTGAGTGAAAGTGCGAGTGAGTGTAAGTGAAAGTGCGAGTGAGTGTAAGTGAAAGTGCGAGTGAGTGTAAGTGAAAGTGCGAGTGAGTGTAAGTGAAAGTGCGAGTGAGTGTAAGTGAAAGTGCGAGTGAGTGAGTGAGTGTAAGTGCGAGTGAGTGAGTGAGTGTAAGTGCGAGTGAGTGAGTGTAAGTGCGAGTGAGTGAGTGTAAGTGCGAGTGAGTGCTAGTGAGTGTAAGTGCGAGTGAGGGTGAGTGCGAGTGAGGGCGAGTGCGAGTGAGTGTAAGTGCGAGTGAGTGTGAGTGCGAGTGAGGGCGAGTGCAAGTGCGAGTGAGTGTAAGTGAAAGTGCGAGTGAGTGTAAGTGAAAGTGCAAGTGAGTGTAAGTGCAAGTGCAAGTGAGTGTAAGTGCAAGTGCAAGTGAGTGAGTGTGTGTAAGTGCGAGTGAGTGAGTGAGTGTAAGTGCGAGTGAGTGAGTGAGTGAGTGTAAGTGCGAGTGAGTGAGTGAGTGTAAGTGCGAGTGAGTGTAAGTGCGAGTGAGTGAGTGAGTGTAAGTGCGAGTGAGTGAGTGAGTGAGTGTAAGTGCGAGTGAGTGAGTGTAAGTGCGAGTGAGTGAGTGTAAGTGCGAGTGAGTGAGAGTGTAAGTGCGAGTGAGCGCGAGAGAGTGTGTGTCTGATTCCGTGTGTGTGTGTGCGAGAGTGAGTGAGAGAGAGAGTGTCTGTCTGTCTGTGAGAGTGAGTGAGTGTAAGTGAGTGTGTCTGTGAGAGTGTATAAATGTATGAGAGAGAGTGATTGCTTGAGTGTGTGAGTGAGTGAGAGTGAGTGAGTGAGTAAGTGAGTGTGTGCGAGTAAGTGTGTGAGTGAGTTTCTAATTAGGAAAATGCAAAACACACATTTCCAGAGATTTCAGACCTTTGGACCCCACTGTATGTTAAAAAGAAAATAAATATAGACCATACTTAATGTACTGCAACAGTTTTATTCATTTCCACCATTTTTGAGGTTTTGAAAAGTGATGATTTTAAACATGAATATTTCATTTAAATATACAAGGTATTCAAAAATGATTACAATAGATTTAGATAAATTACATTACGTTAAACTGCAGTCAACTACCAACCAGCATCATATAACTACTTCAAAATGAACATCACTACGAGCTAATAGGGAGAAGGTACAACTTTGAATTGAAAGCGCAAGTCTGACATCTAAAGGACAATCCAGGGAAGTGCTTGTTATAAAAAAAAAAAAGATTGAAAGAAAAACTGTCAGCATCATACTCACCATTAGTTCTGTGTAAGTTGGCCGCTCTTTGGAATTCTTCCTTAAGCTGAAACACAACCAGAGAAAAGCAAAGCACGTGCATGTTAGAAATGCGCAACAAATTATCACAAGTGCAGCAGGACAACGCAAAAACCGTAGCAGCATGCTGCATGCTGTGGCCTCCATGCATGCAGCATGCTGTGGCCTCCAGTACTTCCCCTCACAATGTGACAGAGAGGATGCAATCAGGGCTTCTACATCCTGTTCGCTTTCCTACTTCACAATGCAGTCAATGTATGTGTAGTGTGTGTGTGCGTGCGTAGGCTACAGGTTTACTGAGCGCGTTTTCACTTTCACGAAACTATGTGGTGTCAGCATTGTTCCAGAGAATTACTATTCTACAGTATCTCGAGTCATAGTCATCCTACAAACAAAAGCCATTGAGAAAACATCCTGTGCGAACGTATACACATCATTTACATATATTAATAGCCATCTAAGATTACCTAATCACAACAGTTCAGTGATTATATCACTTGATGAAACTATTGCATTTATAAGTTTAGTGCTTTGAAAATGTCAGGGTGATTATATACACTACAGTGCAAAGGTTTGGGTTTGGTAAGATAAAAAAGAAATTAGCATCTTGTACTTAAAAAGGCATTACTACAGTAATATTGTGAAATATTACTGCTAACTTTCTATTTGAATACATTTTAAAATGAAATTTTATGGCAAAGCTGAATTTTCACTATTACTCCAGTTTTCAATCTCACATGATTTTTCGGAAAATCACCATATTTTTCTTAAGAAACATTCATTTTTATTATCCACATTATTGAGATGCTGAACATTTTTGTGAAGAGAATACATTTTTTTTTTTAACAAAATCTCTCTTTTAAAGGTATAGTTTACCCAAAAATTTGCCCATGATTTACTCACCCTCAAGCTATCCCAGATGTATGACACTCTTCTTTTAGACGAATACAATTGAAGTTATACTAAAAATGTCCTGGTAAATCGAAGCATTATAATGGCAAGTGAATGGGAGTCGGAAATTTGAAGTCCAAAAATACATCCATCCATTATGCAAGGTTCCCACACTGGTTAACTTCTAATTCAAGGACCTTTCAAGGACTTTTCAGGTCCACTACCCTCAAATTCAAGGACTTAATGTGGGGACACATGTCAAGTGAAAGCAAGGTTACATCGCGTTACCTTGTAAGATACATTGTTACAGTTTTCATGTGTCAAACAACTATGCAATGAAGCATTTATTTATGCCCATATGACACAGATCTGATATTCTATTTGTCGTATTTCTGTTTTGCATAAAACTAAAGTATTCAGTACAAATATTTGGTACATCTTACACTGGATTAAAAAATTGGATTAAAAAATGGATTTTATTGAAAAGAGCTTAGGCTCATGCAAACAGAAGTTTTAAGTTATATGAATGCGCTTTTAAGTGTATCTTGCCTGATGGGTTTAAATTATCTTAAATAAACCTATTCAACATTAAATATTTCCGAAACAGATTATCAAAAATGTTTTATGTTTATTGAACCAAAATATGGAGTCACTGACTAAACATATTTGGGTTTGGTGTAAGCACTGAAAATGTTAAGGTACCATTGTAGCAGTTTCGTGCATGCGTGAACCACATGGCATCGTACAACACCGTACATCGTCCAAGTACCTCACGCGGGAAACACTTAACAGATCCACAAACTTGTAAGGATTTCAAGGACCTGTGAGAACCCTGATTATAAAAGTAATCCACATGGCTCCTACTAAAGTGAAGCGATGCATTTGTGTAAGGAAAATATTCAATTTAGAGAAAAAGCGAGAGCCATTACTGCGAGAGCCGTTACACTTACCTCAAAAGTTGAATACAGAAGGCGGTCCGCCAGTAGCTAGATATTTTACTTCATAAAGTTTGAAATATGGATATATTTTTCTTACACAAACCCATGAAATCATGAAATATTTGTCTTGATTTGAAAGAAGAATGTCATATACACCTAGGATGGGGCTTGAGGGGGAGTAAATCATGGGGTGATTTAAAAACATTTTTGGGTGAACTATCCCTTTAAATCTTTTGTAACATTTATAAATGTCTTTAAGGCACTTTTGGTCAAATTAAAGTGTCTTTGCTTTAAAAAAAAAAGGTTTAAAATGTGCACTACGCAACTTTTCCGTCTGCTAGAGGGCGCCTATTCAAAACTAAGGTGTAGTTTGATGACGGCAAGTTTGAGCGCAGCATCTTGGGACGTGTGGTCTTCACCTCACAGCCGGTGGAAAAGAATCGGGATAGGACTCGGGCAGAAATCATGTTGATGGATGCGATTATTAACATTAATTTTCTTACAATTTACAAATTAGGGATGAAATGGTATGGCAATTTTCACATCACGGTTATAGTGACCTAAGTTATCCCGGTTATCAATATCATCACGGTTTTGTTCAAATGAGATAGTGTTCAAAAAGAGCCAATGCACACTGAAAACATTTCAAACAACAAATAAATTAAGCAGCTCTATGCACTTTTTTAAAGCAAGATTCTATTTTTGGCTTTCCTTCCTTATATTGGCCGTCGTCCATAGCACCACATAATGCTTAAATAATAATTCAAGCAATATTCTTATTAGTGTCCTATCAGCTATGACGCATTTAAATCTAGCATATTTTGTGTACAAGCCCAATCAGTATCCCAGTAAAAAAATCATATCCATTTTTCATATGATTTGACAGTTTATTTGATTAAATATCAAATATCCAAAAGGTGTGCATTATACCCGACACCTAGATGAACACTTTACAGTCCGGTTTATACAAACGCGCATACCAATGTTGTAGGTAACTTTAGAGACGGTCTCTAATTTTGCGAATCTCAAACATCAAGCCAACTTTATGCCAGTCATATCAGATGCGCTATGGTTCTGCTGTGTTTGTTTTAAACTATTTTCGCTGCTGAAATAGAACAAAAACATTCAAGCGTATGCTGAATGAATCTCCTGCGTACATCACACGTTCATCTCTGCTTTGAGTGCAGATTTCAGTGAATGAGTGCGCGCTCTGAAAATAACTCCGGTAATCCGAACGCATCTAAATGATTAGACATTGCATTCAATAAACTCAATAGAAACACGTGTGTTATAATGCACAACGCGATTATAACAGATGGCTTTTGAGAAGCCTATAATAAGTAGATGACTATAGCAACAGCAACCTGGTGGGTGACTGTGTTACACACTTACACGCCACATCCGAAATACACCAAACAAACGGCGGTTATGTCATGTCAAGCTCTGATTATTATTCCTTAAATGTCACCCTAGTCGTGTCTGAATGTGTCCCCATTACAAATAGTTGGAAACATTTGGGATATTGTAATAACTCAATTGAACAAAATATATAACACTGGTCTTATGTTTTTTGTGTGGATATTTTACAGCAAAATACTGCATAGTGCACCTTTAATATCTTTTTTTTTTTTGTAATAAAAAGGAATTCATCCCAACTTCGCAAAGTTTTAACAACACTAAAAATTCACAACTAATGTTTACATGACAACGATGTACTAAAAAACAGGAACGCTTTTCTTTTGCGTACTCCTCAAACGCCGTTGTCATGTAAATGAACGGCCAAATTTCACAAAAAGGTTGCCATCTCCTAAATGATTATTTTTGAAATGCACATCTCAACAATAAGGATTGCCTGGAACCAGTCAATAATAGTAATATTCAAAAACAATATGTATTGGACAAGTGAAAGTTGGCATAGCTTAATGTTGAGCTCTGATGTGCAAGAGTGCAAATGTGTGTAACGGCTCGCCCACCATTGTGACGTGAAGTCCACAAACTCAGGTGAGAAGCGGTCTGCAGGCAGTTGGGGCGATGGCTCTTC
The DNA here is from genome assembly GCF_024679245.1 of Pseudorasbora parva. Lineage (NCBI taxonomy): Eukaryota > Metazoa > Chordata > Actinopteri > Cypriniformes > Gobionidae > Pseudorasbora > Pseudorasbora parva. The sequence continues at coordinate 32,307,058 of NC_090192.1, read as the reverse complement.
CACCACCTGCTTGAGCTGCTGAAACGGCGTTCCCCATGAGTCATAGGGAAACCTCAGAATGGCCAGCTCGATCTGACGGGAGGAAAAACACACAGATCACAACAGAAACCTAGCAAACCACAACACGGCATGCTACACAGAGACAGCGGCAATGCTTTTTCATGGGTCATGTCTTTTTTTGTAAGGTGAAATTTCAAAAGTCAAGTCAGCATGTAACCAAAGTTCCTATATTCTTTTTTTCCACTGATGTGTATATTGAGTATAGTTAATGAGAGAAGAAAAGAGATGTTGCAAGAGGAGGGGAAGTTATTTAGATTAAAGATAACAGATTACGAAGACTCATGGAGGGGGAAAAAAAAAATATGCACAGATAAATCACTCATAACGAATACTGCAATATTCCACCGATTTCATAGTGATTTTAAAGCTCAAGCGAAACACTGACATTCATAGAAATATTAATAGATTTTACATGTGGAGTCTTAGGAAAGTTGTTTTATTACCTAATCATTAAACATGGGTCTATTATTATGATTATTTTTTATTAAAATGTAATAAATGAACAAGTCAACAATAAAAATAAAATATCTGAATTTTGACTAAATATTATGACAATCAAGTGACAGCTCTAATATTCAAACATAAAGTTTGAATACACATTAACAATCTGGTAAGCATTTATAAACATTATATAATGTCATTGATAAAAATAATAATAAAAAAATGACATGTTAATAATTAAGCAGCAAGTGTGAAAAGTATGAGGTCACTCTGACAGACATACCATTGTGATTCCTAAACTCCAGATATCAGACTTGACGTTGTAGCCTTTCTGATTGGTCTCCGGGTTGATTCTCTCAGGCTGTGAATGAAAAAGAAAAATGACTGATGATGCTGATTGTGGGCAAAAGAGGAAGAGGGATTTGATAAGAAGAGGCAGAGATAAGTATACTGTTTAACTCTTTCTCAGGCTTGCTCTATATTCTTGTATTTATGACACGTCTCTCTTTTTTTAGATGCATAGCATTCACACGTCTAGTGTCTACAGAGCCACATGAGCAGACTCGGAGAGCTGAAATCTGATGTGTGTGAAGAACTTTCTAGATCCATATCCTCTCTCATTCTCCGAGGACATCAGTGTCCCAATGTATGCTTTTTTTTTGAATGCCTAAGTTTTTGAAAATCTGACATTTAACAAGTTCCTATAAGGAAGCTTGTTTCCACCATACAGTAGTTCATAATTATGAATTCATAACTCACTATTTACATCTCACAAACAAGATTAAAAAATGAGATAAACTCGCAGTTAAAAAAGGTCACTGCGACATTCTCACACTGAGTGTACACCAAACAATTCTGAGAAAAGCAATCAGAATTGGCAGACAAACTCACAATTAATAATAACAACAATAATAATAATAGTGTCTTAAAAGTCTGAATTGTGAGATAAAAAGTAAATTATTGTACAACATATGTGCTTTTCACTACTTCCATATTGTATGATTGCAGAAAAAATATGTTTGAACCGAACATTTATGGAGCAACAGATTTTCTGTGTAAAATAAATCATAAAAGTGGTTGAGGTTATATATAAGGTGGCCACACACAGGGTAAAATCAGCATGGGGCAAAAAGTATTGATACAAATACTTTAGCTAAAATAATGTTTTTTATTAATGTCTAAGTTAGTACTTCTTCAAAACTATTTTTTGTTTATTTTGATTTTAAAAAAATCAGGTCATTAAAATTTTTTTAAAATATATAAACTAAATTATTTCAAAAAGTAAAGATTCTGAAAGCATTGAAGGAGATCCCATAATATTTTAATATAGATTTAGAGTAGTAACATTTTATTATATTATATTATTAATATTATATTTTTTTAATATGATTGTTTCATTATAAATATGTTGATTATCTCGAAGGTGGACACCCAACTTAATATATGATACTTACAATCTGAATCTAACCATGTCATGTCAACAAATGGAGATGTAAGCTGCTTATTATTAATATGTTAATTATTGTGCCTTTAGTCCCGAAAGCAGAAGTGCCTTTTACCCCAAATACCAAACTTACATATTCTTCCGTTATTAAAAACAATAGCTTTAATTACCATGAACAAAACTGAAAATCATTAAAAAGATTGTCTTAAATCATATTCAATAATTTATGTGATTCTCCTTTGCTACTTAAATCTAAAACAAACAAAAAAGCATAAAATATTTGATGAAATTAGCACAGATTCAACGAGATCACGTCAAAGATCAGTCACATTTCAATGCATCTTGAAGAGTGGATGTTTCGGAAAGTGCTATGGCCAGTTATTGTGCCACCTAGTGGTTCAGAGGAAAATAAAAACAAAGGTACCTTTTACCTCAGTGCACCTTTAGTCCTGTTGTACCCTATCTTTTTTTCAGTGTTATTTTTATTTTGAAACAGATTTTTTCAATAATTATGGTAAACAATTCAAACACTTTCCCGCGTTTTACTGACCATACACGTTCATATTTAAAAGACTTAAAATCAAAATTGGAAATTTAACTTTTTCAAAGCTTTTCTGTCAGATAGAGGGTGCCTACTCAAAACAAAGGTTTAAGTACAGAATCTTGGGACATGTGCTCTTCACCTTACAGCTAGTGGAAAAGAATCAGTCCATTTACCATTTAGCAGGACAGTGTTGTGGAGCTGGGCAAGGCCGCTGGAGCGATTGTTGAGCAACACAAGGCTCGTGAGTAGCGGGTCTTTTATTATGACGGGACAGTCATCGGCGCTATTTCAACGCTTCCGGTCATGAGTATGAGGTAACGGAGCTCTGTTATCATATTAGATACATTTAAGTGTTTAAAATGATGTTATGTAGTTACTCTGTACGTTAACTTGGTGGCTGCTGTGAAATGTTCACACTGCTAAGAGTAAAGTGCTTCTGCCAAATAAAACCGGAAACTGAGGGTAACGCAGATATGACACAATTGACAGGCGACTCCCTCAGACACTATGATCAGACGTCCTGGCTCATTGGTTGAAATAGCAATTTTCTCACAATTTACAAATAGTTGGAAAGATTTGGGATAGTGTAAGAATTCAACTGAACAAAATATATAACACTGGCCTAATGGTTTTTGTATATTGTACTGCAAAAATACTACTATAGTCCACCTTTAAATGATTTAAACATTAATATAATAAATATACAAAAAAAGGCATGGAATTTATATATTTCACACAGACAAAATAATAAAACATAATTATTACACACACACACACACACACACACACACACACACACACAAACATTCAATAATATAAACTTCAATAAAAAATTGATGTCACAAAATATGCATATCTTCTTTTGTTTTGCTTACCGCCATGTATGGCTTGCAGCCGGCATCCATTGTCTTCGCCACTGAATCCACAAGGTACCCACTGATGCCAAAATCACACATTTTCACCTGACCCTGCATGTTTATCAGGACGTTAGAGGGTTTCACATCTGCAGAAAGAGAGAAATCAGGAAAATCCGATGCTGACATCATTAAAAAGCAAATATACGATACTGTACTTTAGTCCCAGCATACCTCTGTGTATCACTGACAGGTTGCTGTGGAGATGCTCCAATGCTTTTACGATCTGAGACAGGAATAAAAAACATCAGGCTCATTACAGAACTGCAGGGGCTCGGGAATTACACGAAGTTAACATGAAAGAAAATGTTCAAGTGGGCATGCAAAAAAAATTTTTTTTAAATCTCTAAGCATTTAATTAGTATAAAATACATTTCATGGCATGTTTTTACTATCTCATTGATCACTTGTCCAGAAAACAAGTTACATAGGGCAAAATTGCAAGGTTGAGAATAAGTCTTGATATAAGATCATAAGCTTGCTTTTGAGAGATGCAGGAAATCAGGTGATGCTTACGGAGACGGTGATCTTGCCCAGGATGTCCTCTGGGATGATCATGCCCTTCTCATGCACCTGCTTATAGAACTTATCCAGAGAGGTGTCCATCAGCTCCATGCAGATCCACACATCACCCTGACAACACAACGAGCCAAATCAGGTTAGAGCTGGGTTGAGACAACAACAACCTTACAGAAAATTGAGACCGCAGGAAAAGACTAAATATGTTCCCATTGTAGGACTTCCTGTGGGACTTTTTTCATCGGTCAAGGTTTATACGGACACTGATTAACTGGGTTTGCTCTACCTCTCGTCTATACAATTACTATTTTGTGCTGTAGTATTAAAACTGTATAAAAATGACTGCTCAGTGTTCGGTCGTACCTCTCTGAACAGAGCTCCATAGAAGGTAACGGTGTAAAAGCAGTCGACTGTTCTCATTGAGATATCCAGATCCATCAGCAGCCGTTTCTGCTCCTGCGAGTTTACTGTGGCCCGGATCCGCTGCGTGAAACAAGTGTGTAATGTTAGTGTTTATTAAGTTTAAAAAAAAGATTACCATTTCAAATGAATGCTGTTCTTTTTAATATAATTTTTTGCTATTTTTTATCAAATAAATGCAACCTTAATGACCATATGACACTTCACAAAAATCATTAATACAATTTTTTTAAAACCTTTTGAATGGTAGTGTACATCTTCTAGCGGAAGTGTATTTAAGAAGTTGCTTAATGTTTAAATGAAAATAAAAATATTAAAAGGAATACCTTAAAAAATAAAAAATAAAAAATAAAGTGTTTAAGTTATCCGGTCAAAAGCTTGGAATTTTTAATGTTTTTGAGAAAAGATTAAGCTCATCAAGCCTGCATTTATTTGATCAAAAATATAGAAATATTATATAGAAATATAATAAAAATAAATAAATGAATAAATAAATAAAAACATGTTGTGAAATATGATTCATTTAAAATAATGGTTTTCTATTTTAAACGTACTTATTATTATTAATAATAATATTAATTCTGTCAAAGCTGTATTTTCAGCATCATTACTTCAGTCTTTAGTGTCACATGACCCTTTAGAAATCATTCAAATATGATTTATCCACGATGTTGGAAACAGGTAGTGCAGTTTTTTTATAACGTGATACTTTTTGTAAAAAAAAGTTTAAAAAAAATAGAATAAAAAGCATTTATTTAAAACAATTATTTTGTAAACATATGCACTACAACTGTATGTGGTCAGTAATTTAAGAAATTAATACTTTTATACAGCAAAGATGTGTTCAATTAATAAAACGTGTTAGTAAAGATTCATATTGTTAGAAAAGGTTTCTATTTTGAATAAATCTTTTTTTGTACTTTTTATTCATCAGTAAATCCTAAAAAAATATCAGATGTTAAAAACTAAATAAAATAAGCAGCATAACTGTTTCCAACATTGATGACCATCCAATCATCATATTAGAATGATTTCTAAAGAACCATCTGGCACTGAAGACTGGAGTTATGATGCTGAAAATTCCACTTGGCATCACAGAAATAAATTATTTTTAAGTATATTAAAATAGAAATCTATTATTTTAAATTGTAATATTTCATAATATTAAATTTTTTTCTGTATTTTTCAATCAAATAAATGGATGCTTAAGCATTCAAAAGCCAGTTCCAAAAAAAAAAAAAATTTGTAAAAGGCTGATAAAAGCATATCTAAATGGGACAAGTTTGTAAGCAAACTGTCAACAGCACCAGAAAATATCTTTACATTTATTTGTATTATTTAGGGGTGTTTTACACATTCGAATGAGAATTTTCGAATCTCTCTATGGTCGACCAATAGTCGAATCATCGGTGTTTGTGTAAACCATAGACCGGAAAAAAATAAACGGTATAAACAGGTTGGGAAGGGCAGGACACTAGTCAGCAGGAGGCTAAGGCTATTTTTATTTTACTTTACACACGGCACACAGCCACCACTTTTAATGAAGTGATCAAAACTAGGCTACACTACACATTCGTAAATTAACCGTTCTCTCATAACATTTAAAAGCCGTGTTTGAAACACAGAACATCACACAAATATATAAAATAACATCTTGATAAATAAACCTTTAAAAAAAACCTGCCTAGAGAGGAAAAGAACACTTTGAGTGCGTTTATATGCACGTTCTTAAGCCGATTGTGCCTAAAGGGGGTTGCACACCGGACTGAAGCTCAGCGCCGTGTCTCAGGGATCTCACACCAGGCAGACGTGAACATTATATACGCGCTGCGTGCGAGCTCTATTTTGAATTGACTTCTGACAGAAGAGCTGCACGATGAGTGTATCTTGTAGCACAGGGTGAAATCAGTATGTACATTCACGATTTGAGGGAAATATACATTAAATCGCTGCGGACAGGCATCGAATGCCGCCGTCGGTGTATACGCGTTCGAATTTTAAAAGTGCGGCATGTCCAGTGCGAAGCTCAGTGCCCTTAAAGGGGCGATCGCTCAGCGCCGCGACATGTCTTTATAACACTAATATTGAGCACCCCCATATTGCCAAAATGGTATGATCCTCGTTGCATAACACCTGCGAAGATTCGACCATGAGATCAGTGGTCGAATCCGGTCCTGCATATCGATGCATCGAATCTTCGACTATTAGGGGTCACCCCTAGTATTATTTGTTGAAATAATATAATTTTAGGCAATGCTAGAAACATGCACCTCGGACAGCTAAATCTTGCCCACAATGGAAATGACAAAAATATTCCTGACATGGGTTTAGCTAGCATGTGCCTTTATGAACTCACCTTTACTGCCATTATTACGCCACTGGGGACGTGTCTCATCTTGTCCACCACTCCATACGCCCCTCGCCCCAACTCTCCGATCTGCTCCAAATCATCTGCCTTCACCACAAAGTTCTGCTCAGAACACAAACACGCATGTTAAAGATAGTATACAAACTCTATTTCAGTGAATGCCGAAATTGAAGCACACAGAATGGCAGATAAAAGGAAACAAAGAGGGACAGATAGACAGTAACAGGAACAGACTGAAGCCTATACTCCAAACAGAAAGATATCTAAAAAGAAAATGGCACAAAATTAGAATAAGCTGATTGTTTCCTATGAGGTTTGAAGAATGGAGACATGCTATTCCTAAAGATAACATTTTCCTATCCCCGTTTCTGGTCTCTATCACTAGCAATCACAACAAATGCCTTAAACCTGGAGGCAACAATCTTGGCACCTCAGAAATTTTTCACAAAAGCTCATACATTCCAACCTGACTTTATCAAAAAACTGATGTTACTTACTCTTCGGTTACAAGACAAAAATCCTCAATCATGGCCAATGGAAAATTCCACTTATTTGATGAGTTTAAAATAAATATTTTTACAGCCTGAGAAGCAGTAAAGTGCATTCCAGGCTGCCCACAATCAGATGCATTCAAAAGGGCTGTAATGTGCACTGGGCCATTCTTTACAACCCGCCGGTCTTTCACCGTGCCAAGCTTTCGTATCGAGCCCGGGACAGGGAGTTACATCACCACAAAAGCGATGCAAAATATGACATTTGAAATGATAAGTCTATCACCTTCGCACAGGAACACAAACTACAAGTCACAATGCTTTGCATACAGATGACCCAAGGACAGTTCCTCTCATAGTGCTCTATAATATAGATGAGGAAGAGATGCAGGTGAAGTGAAACCTTGCAGCACTAAATATAAAAGCTTTTGTGTGTGTGTGCAATGCACAGATTGATGCATAACAGATAGTGCTTGCAGAAAATCCTGCAAATAAGTTTTCTGAAAATATTTACCAAAATGAAAAGGGGAAAAACATCAGAAATGAAAGACAGAAGACAAACAGGGTTAATTAAATTAAAAAGAAAAGATTAAGATAGTAAAAGTAACAAGATTATCCTTCTTAATTAAAGAAAGGATGATGAAACGCACCTTATCTCCAATAGTAACGCAGGCTTTGGAGTCCAGGTCTCTCGGGGGTCTGTGGAACAAAGAAATCCCATTGAGTGTCCTCGTCTGACACGCTAAATGACTCCCTAACTGAAGCCAGGCTTAATTAGAAAATCTATTCTACTTGCACACCCAGACTGAACCTCAAACACTGACTAAATAAAACAAAGGTTATAAATATAAATGTGACTATATCTTAAAATCAGTGCACTGAAATCTGCATAAAATCTTACGTGGGCGCAGGTGGGGTTTTCTCAAACACCTCTTTTGGAAGCTTGAGCGGTGGCTTCTTTTTACCTGCAGAGGGAAGAAAAAAAAAACATTATTATTATACCCAAGTCAGTAAAGACCTTATGAATTGCAGTGAAAAAAAGATCCTTTTTAAAAAAAAAAAAGAGAAAAAAGGCATTATGTGAGAAAAACTCGAAAGGCCTGTCTAAACAAAAGAGGCATTCTGAAACTGTCCTGAGGGATATAGAGCCCTTTCCTTTATTTCTGCTCCCCATGGAATTCCGAGATTCCCTATCGGATGAGCACTTACGGTCAGACAGCGCAAGCGGCTCCAGATCCTGGCTGAGTAAATGCGAAAGAGCGAGGGAGTGAGAGGAGAGAGAGTGCAAGTGTGAAAGAGGGAGGCGAGACGGCAGGGTCAGGTGCATTCTCTCCATCTGGAGCGGATCGGAGGCGCTGCCGCCACGGGTGTTACCCATCGTGAGTGACACCAGAGTGGGGCAATCCACATACCTGACTGCACGTGAACCGTCCACACCCACCTGACTAACTGATTCCAGTCAGCGAAATGCAAACAATATAACGTGCCCTGAAGGAGTTACTTCAATACATATCAACAGTTTGTCTAAAAGTCTAAATATTAATAATGCAGTACTAGACAATGCTAAAAAATGTCAGTTTCAGTCTCTGGTACTCTGACTGACACTCTGCTTTGCTTTCAAAAGCTCACATGCATGTGTCTGCAAAAAAACGTACATTTGGTTTATTATTGGTAAAAGTCATTAGTTAATGAAGTAATAATTCATTTAAAGACTACACTTCTACGGTTCCTTTTAATTTCTTCATTTACTAATACGGTCCCTATCAATGACATCATACATGTTTCAAATTCCATAAACACCAAAGACACTAATGTATTGTGTGTTTTATTAGACAAGTGAGCAACAGTTTGTACACGTTTATTAACCGAAAACTATTCATTGTTATATAACTCAACAATAGTCTTATTGTTTAAATCTCTTTTTCATGATTTTCATGTTTTACCATGACTAATATTGTTTAAACTTACTGCAGTGTGCAACAAGTGTCTCGTAGTAGCCAGTGAGCGAACGCACAGAGTAGGGCTGTGTATTGCCAAGAATCTAGGGATACGATACGTATCACGATACAGGGGTTCAGTTACAATATATTGCGATATTGTACAATTTTATTTTTTATTTTTTAGAAAGATTAATTTAAAAGAATAAAAACAACCATATGCATAAAACATGACAAGTCACTGTTTTATTTAATTAATACAGTATCATTCATGTCACTATTTTGTGCAATCTAAGTAAAGGGAAATGGTAAAGTGACTGCAGGATTCTTTTTGTGTACATGCTTTAAAGGTTCACAGTATAGCAGTTTTTCATTTCTAAACTATTTAGCAACAGAAAGTGCATAGTTCGTTCATTCCATGACTGAATGACTGTTTGTTTTATATTTAATACTGTAAAGCTGTTTTCTTTAACGCAGTCTATTGTATAAAGTGCCATTTCAAGTAGGTTACTGAACTGCAGAGCTGGTGTATCCATATCCACATCGCTATGATCATCAGATGCTTTCGTTCTGCTGCCACCGCTGTCAGTTTTGGTGTGTGTTTATTTTGTTACTGAGAGGAAAATGTGCTATATTCTACCAAAACGCTTCTCAGCAACGCGGATGAAGTCAGGATGTTAAGCGATTCAAGTTTCCCGTGGGCCTACGTCAGCTCTGTTAACCGCGGGAGCGGAATAATTATATCGTCTTGTGAGGTTTGCTAATGGTAATGAACGCGCACACACACACACACACACACACACACACACACACCCACACCCACACCCACACCCACACCCACACCCACACCCACACCCACACCCACACCCACACCCACACCTTGCGCTTCTCTGGCTCCGCGCGTCAGATACGTTGTATACAGTCTGTGATTTAATTCGAAAACAAAGCCACAAATCTTGGATGTAAATAAACAAATAAATAAATATCGATACAGTGTTTTTGAGAATCGATACAGTATCGCCAAACAAAATATCACGATTCTCATGTGTATCGATATTTTCTTACACCCCTAGCACAGAGTAGCATTATAAAAACTTTCAACACACTTAAATAATGTATCTGATATTATAAAACACAGTGTTACGCCCATAGACTGTAAATAAAATATGGACGTAGTGTCTGTGACGTCTCCCATAGGATTCTGAAGAGCAGTTTTGAAGCATAAAGTAGGGTCAAGCTGGAGGATTCCATCTTGGCAGCGGTAGGCCTGTCACGATAACAAATTTTGCTGGACGATAAATTGGCCAAGAAATTATTGCGCTAAACGATAATAGTGTTGTTCTGTGACCATTTTCATCTAAGATAATGATAATGGCATCATAATGCAGGTACACCTTTTTCAAAGATCAATCAACTTTTATTTCTAAAGACTATTTAACACTGAAAATGGAAAACATTTTAAATATCCACAATAAATGAACAAAACAACAAAAAACAATAAAAACAACAGACTCTCAGACCGTTTAAAAAAAATGCATTGAATGAATACCAAAAAGAATAAATAAAATGGATGAAAACTGCAATGGATGATTGTGTTTTAGGAGCATAATAGGGGTGGCACGGTTCACAAAACCCAAGGTTCAGCTCATATTACGCGCGGTTTTAGGGTCACTGTTTTCAGTTTTGTACGGTTCTTGTTGTTGTTTTTTAGCCTAGAAATTTAGACGCACCCTAGCGGCAGCAAATTTAATTTGCCCGCAAGTGTGGTCTAGCAACTCTCAATTCCTATCTGAGCTGTATTCCTCAGAATCTGGACGGCCCAATCACATCGTGTAGGCTATAGAGTCGGCGGGCGGGGCCATAATGACGACGGCCGAGTTGCGTTTGCGTGCTTCTAGTAGCACAGTCTTCTAGTAAACACAGAAACTGGCGAACGGCGGCGGGCTTTCGAATCAGCTTTGACCGCGACTCTGGAAGACTTGGAGTTAAGCTTTCCTCTGAGAAAAGAACAAAGAGCGGCACTGAAGTCATTCTTAAAAAGGGAAGATGTGTTCGGAGTTTAGCTGACCGGATACGGCGAATGTTTAATCAGCGAGCTCCCCTTCACCGTCGTTGCTCTGGTTTGTGTAGCGCTATCCTATCGCGTGCAGAGGGAGTTTGAAAGACAACCGTTTATCCCGCCCCTCGGATTGAGCCCTGTCTATGGTGAGTTTCCAGACCAAACATCTTGATGTGGGTCTGGCTTGTCAGGCTAGTTGTTTTTTCTTTTAATCGTTAAAACTCCAGGGCCCGTATTCACAAAGACTCTTAATGCAAATAGTAGCTCCTAGAGACAAAATTCTAAGAAATTTCTTAGAAATGTGGGCATTTACTCTTAAAATTAACTAAAAAATACTAGTAAAGAAAAAAGTAATTCAGAAAGCATCCTAACCCTTAAAAGAGGTCCTATGTCAAATTTGTTAGGAGCACGGACGAGTACTTTAAGGCTTAAGAGTTTCTTTAGCAGTGGAGAAGATGGCAGAAAGACAAAGAGGGAGAAGAAATATGTTGCAGACAATGGATGACTGAGTTAATAAGACGCTATAGATTAGATCGTGCAGGGATCATGTTTGACACGCTAACATCTCCAACACAGCACAGGAATGTCATAGTGCCAGAAATGAAAGTAATCGCTACATTGTGATATTTGGCAACTGGGAAAATGCAACAATGCAGCAGTGATGATTTAGGTCTGTCACAACCTTCTGTAAGCAGAGTGATCACACAAACAATAACAGCACTTTCAGAAACTCATATTGTGTCACAGTTTATTTCATTTCCACTGCACATTCCTACCTTGCAGGCTCAAAAAACTGCATTTATGAATATAGCAGGCTTCCCTGGTGTTGTCGGAGTAATCGATGGAACCCACATCCGAATTATTCCACCGTCGGAAGACGAGGAAGTTTATGTTAATAGAAAGAGGTACCACAGCATAAACGTTCCAAGTTGTTTTCAGTGCAATTGGAAAGAGTGGAACAATGTTTATAATTTTAAGCCAATCAAATACCTTATATTAAATTAACAACATGGTAAATAATAAAAGGATTTATATACATATATATATAATGTGTGTGTGCACGAGTGAGAGAGAACGGTAAAATAAAACAATTTGCGCTTATAATTTCTAAGTGAACACTTAGAATAGACCCTATAGGCTCATTAAAAGTGCTCCTTTTCCCCTTTTTGGACAATCAACCAATCACAGTCTTCAAAAGACTGGGTCATGCGTAGCAACGGGGTCAGCCACGCCTCTTCACTAAGACAAAAAGGTTTTGTATTTTCCTTGCTCAGACTTGCTCTCAGATTGTTACATCATGTAATAATCATGCACAAACTGAACTTTACTTGACCATCTCTAAGGAAAGCTAGGTGAGATTTTGTTACAGCAAGAGAGAAGACATTGATTTATTTGCATTTATTTGGCAAAAAAAGGAGAATGTGTATTGCTGTGTATTTACCCCACATACGCAAGAATAGAAGAAGTGGAAGTGGTTGTATGCGGCACAGTAAAAGATCTCGAGTCGTGGGTCGTGCTTATTTTTTTATTACCTTTATATTTTAATTAAAGGTACACCATGTAACTTTTGGTGCTCTCGAAGTTAATAAACGAAACTGCTTGAGTCTTGCAGAAGAGCATTGTAGCCGGAGTTTCTTCTCTCTGTTTACATATATGACGACTCGAGTCAAGCAGATACTGGACTACACAGCAGTTGGCGTCCCTCTCTGTCTAAAATAGTATGAACATAAACACTTATGATGGGAATTACCCTAGTGATTCAGGTTAAGACAAAACACGCAAGATGGATTCATGATGTACTTGCTCATTATATACATTGTGAACAAAAAAGTTAGTGTATAAATTCAAATTAATAAATGAAGGTACATGCCATTGGTTAAAATGTTTTAATATTTATATTAATACTTAGCTTTGTGAATCAAGTTCGCGAGGATAGAGAAAATGGCAGATCATGGACACGCATGTCATGTTCCAGGCGGTGCAGGGGAGGTGAGGACTTTTCACACCTTTCCCACAGATAAAAAATGTCAACAGTCATGGTTGATGTTTATTGTAAGCGTATACAGCAACAATTTAATTTGAAATTGTTCGTTTGCTCTGCCCATTTCACCGCAGACAGTTTTTCAAACCTGGGACAATATCAAGCACGCTTCGCTCAGTGTCTAAAACTGAAAAACAGGGGCAATTTCAACTATATTCCTGCAAGCAATAAGTAGTGATTTTATCCACTTATTGACTGTCTAAATTTCTGATTAAATTGAAAGTTTCTTAGAGAGAGAGCATTGTCTATAGAGAACGCAAGACACTAGTACAGTAACAGTAGGAAACTCCCAGTACCATACAAAACTAAATAGTGTGTCTAATGACAGGTTAATTATTTTGATACTTATGTAATACTATGTTAGTCTAGTTGCTTACAGATCAGTCACTCGATCCTTCTAGCTAACGTCACCTTCTCCACCATAAAAGTTAAAACTCTAGTCATTTGACAAGGCTTCTATTCATTTTGTTAAAAAATATATATATATTTATATTTTAGAGAACGGAAGTATGATGTTTTTGCATGCTTGTATTTCAGAGTAATCACAGTCACTGTGTAGCCTATATTTTGACTAACGTTATATAAACATGCAATAACGTTGATGAAAAAAACTGGATCAAAAAGCACTGGTTTTGGTCGGGGGGAGGAGCGTTCGCGTGTTGCGCTTGCCAGATTTCAATAATCAGAGCTTTCTGTGAAAGAACACATACTTTCAGGTTTTTTACCTAAACGTGCAATCTGGCAACCATATGCACACAAGCTCTCTCTCACACGTGCATCTAAAAAAACACCAATAAACAAGTAAGCTGCATTTTAGCAATCTCCATTTGAGATGTTCTGCTTAAAGTGTCATTCATTCGCTCTGTGTTCTGTCAGGACTCACGAGCAGCTTCGCTGAACAACTGCACTTGCGTGAGCTGCTGAAATAAACCAATCAGAGCAGAGCTCAACATTAATATTCATGACCCTTCCAAATAAGGCAAAAACAGAGCATTACATCCTAGGGACAATTTATAGGGTTGTAAATGGACCTGTAAAACTGCATTTGGACAATTTTTGTCCTTAAATAAGCCACATACCCTCTATGTAGATATCAGAGAACAAATTAACATTGTTTCAACTCATTCTAGGGCAACTTTAAAGCAGAAATAAAGTAAAAGTGGAAATATGCAAATACTATACCACGATTACCAAAAGGCATTGCTAAAATAATGAAAAATAGCATATAAAAAAATGAAATAAAATGCATAAAAATTTAAAATTAATATGTTTGAGTCAGTTGTTGCAGTGTCAGGCTACCTAAAAAACAATGCTTCGATAACATGACGAAGCAACAGTGCATTGACTACTGAAGTTGAAAAGCAGAAATGCCACTTTCTGTGCCACTAACCAGAAAAATGAATGACTAAAATAAAGATTTTTTTTTAATAATAGATCAAAAATAAATTAATAAATACAACACACAAAAACTAAACCAATAAAATAAAATGTAAATTTAAAAAAATAAAATAGTGCAGTTGGTCAGACAAGCAGATAGTCCAACCCCAAACTCTCACCATTGGTTGAGCCAATGTTTTTGTGTCAGGCTGCTCAAACAGCAAAGTTGACAGCCTTCTACGAACCAGCAACAACGTTTCTCGTTTTCAGGATAATCAATACACAAATGTCTTAATTATAGTTGAACTCAGCACATTAAGCAGTTTTACACTACACACAAATCCTAGCCTATAAATGGCTACATGAGAAAGGTGTGGCTTCAGAATAGTCCTAACCACACCAAAAGCCCACAGACAGGAAACAAATGCAGACACTTCCCATATTGTCACAATTACACACAAAATATGAGCAGCTATTTGCCACTGCAGCATGAGAAGGGGGTTGTGCATTGTCAACCTTTACCCATAGTCCCTCCTGTTGTATGCCGGCTACACTATTGTTAACGGCAGAAAAGTTGTTCCGAACCTCTCCCACCTGCTTTTACATGCACAACAATAGCAACAGAAAGCTGACACTTCAAAAAAAAAAAAAAACGTCACCAGGGACTCCGATACCTTTTAAAAGTGAGGGTACAAAACCACAAAATGATCGCGTGCACTGATCACGACTGCCAAAATAGCTATGCCCCAACTGGAAATCACTCCCTAGCAACCCACTCAAGCAATGTTCCATGTTGAAAGCCCTAATCCTTAAAAATCACACATGCTTGCTGACACATCATAGGCCGACACCCAATAGCTTTCTTCAGACGGATCACATCAGCAAAGTAGGGAAATGCGGCTCTCAGTTACTGGACCTCCGTGAAAACTGTTGCATAAGCACCAAAAACAGCCACTTCATGCAAAATATAACAAGCACCCTTCCATGTCACAACACTCACAGAGAAAGGTTCCCGGTTCTGGTATCATCTACTGCAATTAAAGCCATAAAGCAAGCAACCGGAAGTCATCCGTTTTTATCAAGAGTTGGCAATTAATGAGAGAGGCAGCATGAGCGAACGTTGGCGACGTGACAAATGTGTGTATTTTGGTACACAGTCCAGCACTATAGCCATTCGAACACCTACAGAAATGTTATGTGTCAATGTACAAAGCGAATGTAAAGAGAGATGCAGAGGCAGATGGAACATGTACCGACGTGTTCATCAGACTGCAGAAGCTCTTTCATCCATGCTAAAGCCACCATGAAAATTACCAGCCGCGTCATCAAGAACTAAACACATATTGCATGAATTTTGGTCACATAAGCAAACTATGTTTGTTAATAAATTCTGCTCTTGTAGTGGTTGTCAATTATTGCTTGCATAACAGATAAATAAGGTTTCTTATTCAACAAAACCACTGTACAAAGTGCACAACTAAAAGACCATGTGAAGTTCAAATTAGGGCTGTGCAACACACTGACTATTCACAATATATTTGCTATTAATATTGTTAGCAAAATCAATTAAGCTAGCAAATTGCCATTGTTATTGAGCAGAATTAATTTATATTTCATAGTTTTATATTTATGCATCTGTAATGAGTTTATTGCAGGTTTGTGTTAGGAAAACACCAATACCATTTTTCCAGAAGCGATCCGATCCGATATTAAAAATGTTGAATATCGGTCGATACCGATACTAAACCGATCTGATACCAATGCAGTTTTGTCTATGTAGAATTTCTAAGCCTTAGTGTGTAGAATTGAATAAATTAGATTAGTGAATAATACAGCAGCAAAAGTTATAAAATCACGAGTGCACAATAATTGTATAAAATCTAAACATTTAGTTGGGAAAAAATAAAGGAAACCACAAAAGTGAATAACTGTAGCTGTAAATCTGGTAAAATATGTTACACAAAATATATTCATGAAAAACAAGTAAATATATTTATAGAAATAGGGCCTATATACTAAGAAATTGCATTTATTTTAAATGTATAATGCATATTTTTAATGAGGCATTAAAAATATAGCAACATATAGATAGAGCAGAACAAGAAAGGCTATTAATAAGGCCCATAATACAGAGCGGCACAAAGCGCTTATGCGCATCCCGTGCGCAGGATGATGCGCTTGAAGCAACACAGAGTCACATGCTCACAGCCACAGTCATAGACGCTCACAGCGTGCCGCGCCCCGTCCGCATCGAGAAGTTTAAAACAAGATATAGATGCGTAGTATATCTATGCAGTATTCTTATAAGCCGTTTATTTTAACAGTTTAACATTTCAGTTACTGTGTGTGAAAAACAATATAATAACTAGTCCAGTGTTGTGATCTAACTGACACCCGGTAGAAAGTAACACGGTTTACAGCAGTTTAACCCTCTGGGGTTCTTCATTTATGGGTCACACTCAGGACCTTCGGGTCTAAAAGGACCCGGAGGTCGGGAATCAAAAAAAAAAAAATTGAGTAAAATCAATGAAATATATTTTTGTTCAATAATATTTTTTCTTTTCTTTTTTGGTGTTTTGAGATAATTTTATGATTTATAAATAATATTTATGCAATAATTATGACCCATTTTTTCCCATTGAATATAATAGAATTTTATTTTATTTATTTTTTCCTTTTTTTATTAAAGCTGTATTTCATTTTAGAGTCAAGCCTAGGCCTCATGAAAGCATTTTTTTTATTTGATTGGTGCCATCTGGTGGACACAGTGAGCATTTTTATCACGCAATAGCACATTTTTACCACTAGAGTGCATTACAGAACCTGTGTGTGTGTGTGTGTGTGTGTGAGTTTTTGTTTGTCTGTTTTGCACTCTTGATGTTTTAGAGATTCACCCCTTCACTGTTGAGTCCTTTTTTTCTGCATCCTGGCTGATTTGTAGATTATATGCACAAAAAACTCTGTATTTTCATATTTTTGCCAATTTCCCATTCATTTCCTATGGGGGTCTTTTTTGACCCGAAGGCCCCGAGTGTGACTATTTTTTTTACGACCACTTAGACTTTTCCAATCCTGTCCCCAATTTTTTTTTCTGTCCATATACCAAGTACCAATACCCTCACCAAGTTTCGTACCATTCAGATGAAGCTACGATTTTTAACATTTCTTTCAAAAAAAAAATCGGGTCAGAAATGACCGAAGAACCCCAGAGGGTTAAACAGTTTAAACGCCAGCAGATAGCCATTTTTTTGAGAAACCATAACGTTAGAGCGTTATCTACAGATCAAGCATAATAACAGAAACAATAAATAATCTTGGAAAGTTTCATCGTGTTGAGTGTCGTAACCGAACGCGACAGTTTAAATCTGAATGGAGAGTGACTGACAGCCGCAGTGGAGGGAAGCATTGACGTGAACTAATCTGTACTCGCATTAAACGATGGAATGGCTTCAGAACACTTATAATATAGGCTAGTGCACGAATCGTTGATGCTTTATAAGGTTTTTGTGCCTTTTGTGGGGCGCTGGGGCTTAACAATAACACAGAATATTATGCGCACAGTATCGAATTTGGATCGGTCCTGTCTGTCCGATACCCGATCCGGCAAATAATGGCAGATCCTGAGTATCGGATCGGTGCATCCCTAGTTTGTGTGTTATTGGTTGTCTCCCCACAGCATCATTTTGTGGGGCTTTGCAATGCAAACCTGTATTAACGCTAGTGTGGACTTTTTCTATAATATTCACTCATGACAATAAAATAGGGCATTCTAGTCAATCTACTGCAGTATTTCCTCTCTCAACCAGTAGAAAATGTGGTTAATACCTGGTCATCCATAGGGGGAAAAAATACCATCATATACTGTGAAACCAATATAATTTAGAAGAATACCATGAAATTTTTGGTCATACCGCCCAGCTAGTGGGCTCCAAACCAATGACAAAATTCACATTTAGAAGATAAAAGATTTCAAAACTTAATCTCTCAGTTCCGCCAATATGGATAAACGATTTTGATGAACTCACTCTGCACTTCAGCTAATCATCAGATTTATGTCCAATCAAATGCTCTCTAGAATCTACAGCATCCTGCCCCCCACACTATAAATACACCCTAAAGCTGCGGCTGAAATCGGTCACTTGTTCAAACATTTAGGCCTACTATTTTCTAAATGGTGAATGGCACTAATATGGGGATAGGGAACTATTCAGTGTAAATATGCTTTCCATTGGGGCAAATGAAGTCTGGTTTCTTGCATGTCACAGAAACTGCAGCAGCGAGCAGATTCTGCTCCGGTCCAGAGACACGATACCCTCATATGAACGGCTCATGTGCGAGTCGGACAGATCACAAACACGTATCAGGCTCATTTGAATGCTATATTTTAAAGCAATATGGAGGAGATTAGGAGGTGAAACTGTTAGATATAAGGAGGAAACTGTCTTTAAACTAAAAGCTATTGTAAAAAATGAGGAGCTGTTCAATATGTCTCACCCTGTCTTCCTGTTTCAATTGAAATGACGTCACACATTGAACAAAGCTGCGCGTTTCTTTGGTTATTAAATAGAATTAGTCTATTAGTTTTTAGCTACAAACAGACCTAATCCAATCCCAAGGTTGACCTAAACCACTGTACCCAAAGCAGTAAACAAGAAAACACACACACACACACACACACACACACACACACACACACACACACACACACACACACACACACACACACTGAGGAGCATACAATCAGTACATGAAGTGCTTGCATTGGGAAAACAAGATAGTGAAAAAAACGGAGGCAAAAAAGATCAATAGATTATACAGTATAATCATGCTGTATTGCAGCAAACAAAAGTATTGTAAAACAAGTACAGAACGTAAATGAATTAAAGTCCATTTTTGCACACCTAGTTTTGCTATTTTATACTGTTTAAATAAGACAACTAATGTTGACTTAACGTTATGTCCTAAACACAACCTTCTAATCTTTTACTAAGCCTTCTAATGTAATGAAAAGCACACGGTGTCCAGGTTAGTCTCGCATAACCAGACCTTCAGACTGACGGCAGAAGGTCTGGACTATCGCAGCCGTCATTGGTCAAGGACCGCCCAAGAGGATGCTTGACTGACATATCAACCCAAACCCGCAAACTTCACATACTTTTGAAAATCCAGCTATTTGATTTAGTTGATCCAGGTAAGTGATTTGTCACAGTTGTAAACACGATAGTGTTCTTATTCAATCCGGGAGTTTGGCATCATGGCATTTGTTAAAGAATGTGACCCATCTCCCGGACATCCTTTAGAACTTAATCAATCAGATGTCGACTACGAAACTCCTGAAGAACTTCCAGAAAGGTGTGCCATATGCGTCAGACGTTCTGCCAACTATCCGTCCATGGGCTTGACGTCTGAGGCTGAGACTATGTCCAGGTATGTCAGACATGCCTGTATAAAAACCTTCAAAACAAGTTTGAATATATCAAATGCATGATTCATTGTTTCATTTGCAATACAGAGGGTTTGGCATAAAACTGTCATTGCCAATTTCTGGCAAGTCATTTATGGTCTGTCCTCAGGTGACTGTTAGCAATGCGAATCAAGGACAATTGCTGCAGTGTTTCCCTACAATGGTGTAAAGTGAACTTGACTGACCTGAGACCCTCTTGATGTAGCTGGCTTGACTGGTTGTCTGCAGTCCATAAAACCCAGGTCAACCAGTTCTAGTCCTTTACTATCCCCCTCAGAGAGAATTCCGACAATCCCAAGGGTTTTTACTGGAATTTCAGGGACCCGGAGGAGGGCCGGTGAATTAGAAAGAGAGAGATGAAAATAACTTCTCTTGGGCTGCCGGCTGTTTGGCCCCTCTGACCGCACTGGCAGTTTGTAAGACACTCTATACTTCCAAAGATGGCAGACCCTTTGGGTTCCAGCAGCTGTGGACACTGCTTTAGAACGAATGTCGTCACTGCATCCTCTACTGCTGTCCTGACAGAGACAGTCCAGGAATGACATGCCATCTTCAGAGACAGATAATGGCCAGCGGCTTAAAAGATCTATGCTTGCTAAAGGGGCAATATGAAAAGGCCCCAATATATTTCAAGCGAAATTTAAGCACAAACTTAAATGACGGCAATCATTTGGAGCTTGTTTTAGGAGTTCATAACAGTTTTTCAAAGCAGACTTTCTGGCTGGTAAACACCTAGGCCTGTCACGATAACAAATTTTGCTGGACGATAAATTGGCCAAGAGATTATTGCGATAAACGATAATAGTGTTGTTCTGAGACCATTTTCATCTAAAATAATGATAATGGCATAAAAATTGCAGGTACACCTTTTCAAAGATCAATCAACTTTAATTTCTAAAGACTATTTAACACCAAAAACGTAAAACATTTTAAATAACCACAATAAACGAACAAAACAACCAAAAACAATAAAAGCATTGACTCTCAGTCTGTTTAAAATAATGCATTTAAATAAGTACCAAAAACAATAAATAAAATGGATTAAAACTGCAACGGATGATTGTGTTTTAGGTGCATATTAGGGGCAGCACGGTTCACAAAACCCACAGTTCGGTTCGTATCAAGGTTTTAGGGTCACGGTTTTCCGTTCTGTACGGTTCTTGGTGTTTTTTTTCTTTTAATCCAGAGATGTACTTCAGCATATGATATATTAATTATCCACAATTTGGTTGGTTGGTTGGTTACTTTATTGTCCCCGAGGGGAAATTCTGCTTGGGCACAGTGCATGGTTGCTTCTTAAAAGAACATCACAAACATCACAGACATCAATTTAGGATACAGTGTTTAAAAAACATGTTATATCATAGCCTAATCATGCAAATACTGAACTTGACCATCTCTGAGGAAAGTGATATTTTGATAGAGCAAGAGAGAAGACACTGACATGCTTTTCATTTATTTGACAAAAAAAGGAGAATGTGTATTGCTATCTCTACAGGAACTTATGTGCCTTTCTAGCATACAAAGATTGAACTGAAGAATTAACTTGCGTTTATCAAACTTCAGTGTAGCTTAAGCCTCGTTTATACACGACGCGTCCGCTAGAGCGCGAGGGTGCGCGCAGCAAAAAAGATATCGACGTGGAGTGCGCGAGACCCCATTTCGCTTGGCGTTGTGCACGTCAAATTTCGTAACTTTGCGTGTAGCTCCACAACTGAAGAGCCACTAGTTCCAGACGAATCTGCTGGCCGAGAATGACGTCTCGTCACGCCGCAGCCGGTCTGTTGTATTTGAAAAAAAACATTTAATTAATTAAGTTTATGATTTAGTATGATAATATTAATTAAAATATTTAAATAGCATGTAGCTATATGTACATTTTTCAGATGATCAAGTGAAAAACTAGTAGTAAAATTATGGAATACATCACCGTTATATCATGGTTATATCACCGTCAATCACTGCAGTTTCTGATTCTATCATGCACTTTAATGTGGCAGTACGGAAAAACACACAAGGTCTTTGATACTGCATGGTCGGATAGATTAGCGAAATAGATTAACTGTAAGTTAATTGCAAATCCACAAACTCTGCAGTGTAAGGAGCAGCATGAAAAACTAAACTTTGTATTCAAATCGTACTGTATATGGGTTACAATCAGACAGTGAGCAAAAAGCGCTCCCTTTTTTAATTACTGAAACTGTCAATCATTTGTGCTACATTCAGCACCTGCTCACTGAGATCCACACTCCTGCGAAAAGTCACGCTGAACAATTTTAATTTTAAATCATGTTTACACTTTTTGTTAATGTAAAAACTCCACTGTTTTGAGCAGTGTTGTGATTAACGGATTCTGATTAACTTATACACCTCTGATTGGCCACTGTGTTCACACGCTCAACAGTGTCTGTGTGTGAATTCTACAATGATCAATGCTTTAAAAACGTGTAAATAGACACCTTTGACCCTCTTCACAGTGCACTTACACAGACGAGAGCACTTTAAAGCAAGACATATCTAGTATCTGTATTACTGGTACTGCAGCAAAGTTGGTATCACATTAAAAAAAAAATTAAAACAAAACCTTGACAAAAGCTATGGGTCATTTCAAATTTGATTCAGTTTAGGTGCTTTAAACTGATCAAAAGTGACAAAAAAAATGTCTTATCATCATCATCATCCGCTTATCCGGGGCCGGGTCACGAGGGCAACAGTCTAAGTAGAGAGGCCCAGACTTCCCTCTCCCTAGACACTTCCTCCAGTTCTTCCGGGGGAATACCAAGGCATTCCCAGGCCAGCCGGAAGACATAATCCCTCCAGCGTGTCCAAGGTCTTCCCCGGGGTCTCCTACCAGTGGGACGTGCCCGGAACACCTCCCTGGAGAGTCTTCCAGGAGGCATCTGACAGTGATGCCCGAATCACCTCAGCTGGCTCCTCTCGTTGTGGAGGAGCAACGGCTCTACTCTGAGCTCTTTAAGAATGACCGAGCTTCTCTAAGGGAGCACCCAGCCACCCTGGGGAGAAAGATAATTTCGGCCGCCTGTATTGGGGAACCTGTCCTTGACTCACAACTCATGACCATAGGTGAGAGTAGGAATGTAGATCGACCGGTAAATCGAGAGCTTCGCCTTACAGCTCAGCTCCTTCACCACGACAGACCGGTACATCGACCGCTTTATTGCAGAAGCTGTACTGATCCGTAGGCGTCGGTCAATCTCCCGTTCCATCCTTCCCTCACACGTGAACAAGACCTCAAGATACTTGAACTCTCCTCCAACCTGAAACAGGCAAGCCCCTCTTTTCCGACTGCGATCCGTTTTATTTCTAATAAATGATCAAACATAAATCATATAATAAAATATATTTAAAATGAATGTTATTTTAAAATAAAAAATATAGTCCACGAATCTTTCTACAGCTTTGAGGGGAGGGCAGCCAGAGCGAATGTTGACTCTCTCGACGGCGGCGGTGTGAACACACACAGTAAGACTTTCAAAACTTTGAGCGGTAGTGTATACATTTCTATTCAGTAAACAATCAGATAGTAAAAAGTCAAAAAGAATTCAATAAATCAAAGAATTTCACTCAATCAATGTAATTTTATTTGAGGATGTGTGCTGTAGCACTGAAAAACCTCAACATTTAAAAACACATTCCCATGTAAAATATGCATTTGAATGGCAGGGACCACAGAGCGAGCTGGAGCGGAAAGTGAACAAGCTAAATTGGGAGCCGTGCTAAACGCTTTAACGTAGATCACACGGTGCGGTTGCAGTGAGCTCCGAGAGACTGCTTGAGAGATTTTTTCCACAGTGCATAACTTTTTACTGATATATTACTGTAATGTTACTGTATGTTACAAATTCAAAGTCAAGGAGGTAACTCCTTTAAACAAAACAGTTTGTCCTAACAGCAAACACATCGGCATTACGCTTGTGGACTACAAGACACTTGTCTGAATGGAAAGTGTGCATATGCAACAACCAGATACAGCTTGGGATAGAAGATCAGCTCAACAGGGCAATATTGGTCAACTTGATTGAAAAGTTATTTCTGCAGGCCCATTGGTTGATGTTAGTGCCATATAAATGAATCTTTCACTGCCATGTAATTATCATATTTTTTATATTTATATTTTTGTTTGCATACATATTCTGCCATTGCACAGATTTATGAAAAGCAAATGACAATTAACTGTTTCCATTTATTTAATTAATAAAAATAATATTTTGATCAATTTCACCAAAATTTCATGACCCCAGAATATTTTGTTGCATGAATATCTGAACATGCAAAATATCAAAAGCAAGAACAGAGCCTACCGTTTTATTCTGGATTCATGCATTCTTTTCTTTTGTTTCCTTTTCTTTTTTATTTCAACACTTAAATGTGGTTCAGTTTGCTCCAAAGCCTACCACATTTATAAGCAATGCTTTTATAATAGTTTTTCTCTACTTCTATTCGAATTAGGGCTGTGCTAAAAAAAAAAAATCGATTCACCAATTCTGAATCGATTTTCATATTCATTTCTAAAGATCGATCCGTAACTCAGAGGATCGATTTAATAACAGGCCAGTATTCACGCATGTGCGCGAGGTGGAAGGACATTAAAACAACGAACATGGCAGCTTCGAAAACTCCAGAAACGCCGCGGACAGAGAATGCTAGAGTAGATAAACAAACTCAAACCGAAGCTCTCGTAACTACACCGCCGCTCTTCCTCTTCTCGTTCCGCCGTGGACAGAGAATACTAGAGTAAGTTAGACGAGCGAACTCGGGCTGCTGGATATGTCGAGAACGCGGCTTACGTCACAGCCGTTCTCACTGCAGCGCGCTCTTACTGCCAAGGAAGTTGTAATGGCTGCCTTGTCATGACATCGCGCGTTCACTGACTAGAGCACTCAGGAAGGGGGATTGTTCTTTACAACATCAATACTCCATTAATTTGCAGTTGAATGTCTATAATAATAGTATCAATATGTTGCATAACGACAGTCCTGTAATTCAGGTAACAGCTGAAAAAAAAATGCTTTCTTCAAAAACACTTAATCTCGAAGATCGGATCAGATCGGATTGAATCGAATAATGATAATCGATTCAAGATCTTGAGAATTGGAATCGAATCGATTCTTGAAATTTGAATCGAAACCCAGCCCTAATTCGAATATTGTGTTCAAATGTGTTATGTGTATGTGAAACACTTTGGACACCTTGTGTGGCTGCTGTAAAGGGCTAAAGAAATAAAGTTTGATTGATTGTTTGATTGATTAATGCTCGTTTCTGCTTTTTCGCCTGTGTTTTGATCTGGAGATTCTGTACTCTTTAAGAAGTTGCGTAAAAGTGCCCCCCTACGGTATAATAGTAAAAACACTGAAAAATATGGTGGAATATTCCGTCAATGGTGGGGAACAAATTAAAGCTTATGCTTTTTAAATTTTTTAATTTTAACATTGACGTCCACTCAACGGGAGTTATAAGGGTGTTAAAACTGGTTGTAGCAAGGGGCATGACATTTCCCACATAAATTTCATAAAATCATAATCCAGTCAACCAATCAGAGAACAATGCACTTGCCGAAAGGAGGGTCTTTAGAGAGACAGGAACTAAACGGTGTTACTGACAGACAGGGAATAGAGTGTCTTTAAATATGTGGATATTGTGGGGGGATTTGAACATTCAAACAAAATCAAGACTGTAAAAAGGATAATAATAAGATGTCCTCTTTAAACTCTAAAATGAAACTGATAATTGTTTTTTAATGATATTCTTCTCCAAGCATAGGAAAATACTAGGAGGTGCCTCAATTCCAGGACGCATGATCTGGTTGGCAGAATTAGAGCAAAGAAAAGGGCTACCAGAGGGTGGAGTCCTTAGCCTGTTACTCAATATCTACCCTGACATCTTCCACGAAACACTGCCGCAGTCACACTAAGTGCTCTCTGTGATGCAAAATCTTTTCTTCAGCACTTAGCATAATTGATTGTGACATACATCATTTTGAAAACCAAACCGATGTGTTAACAACAAATGTGGACATTAGAAACCAGCACAAAAACTATACTAGGTCTTAATCTCACCATGGTTTTTAAAGATGCAACCATTATAAATTCAGTAAGTGGAGGCTGAAACTTACGGCAAACCATTCCACAATATAAAGAAATGCATATTGAATGTTACAAGCTTTATTATTAAATTTGAAAGATTTTAATAAAACCATCATTTTCACAAGAGTCCAGTTGCACAGAGACCTGCACCACAGAATTTCATTTGCAGAAAGAGATGATTATTTTCTGCATGCGAGTTTTCCACAGCTTGTGGGGTCAAGTAAGGGCTGCCTTAATATCTAGCACATTTTGGCTTCATTGGATGACAGCAGAAAGCAATGTACTGCCCCCTGCAGAGAACGGTCCTCCCTTGGGTGCTGTAAATACTAAATCTTTTTTAAATAAGGATACATGATGTAATTACTCTCTACAATAGAATAATCACCAGGACCTTCATTTCTTTGGGTATTGTCCAGACAATAGTCCTACAATAACAAACAGCAGGAATCAATTTTTAATAATAATGTCATATCATAGCAGAAAATAACGCTCTCATTTGTATGTTTTTTTCTATTGTATTTATTTGTGCTCTTGCTAATTCCAATAATTGTTCTTATTTCATTACAGACTGTCTTTAAATATATTTAAAATGTATAAGGCTTTTAAAGTTAACCTTATTTATTAAGGTTACTTGGATCAAAAACAACAAAAACAATAACTAGACCTATTGTATTTTATTTATTACAATGGACCCCTGATATGTATTAGGGCTGTCAATAAATTACATTCTTAATCGCGGTTAATCATAATATTGTGTGTATCTAATATTATTAAACTACTCCAGTCTTCAGTGTCACGTGATCCTTCAGAAATCACTAATATGGTGATTTCCTGCTCAAGAAAATGTATTATCCACGTTGAAAACAATTTACAACGATTTTTTAGGATTCTTTGATGAATAGAAATTTCAAAAGAACAGGATTTATCTGAAATAGAAAGCTTTTGTAACACTGTACTTCCATTCAAAAGTTTGGGTACATTTTTTTGGGGCGGAGGCAATGATGTATTAAATCGATCAAGTAACAGTAGACATTTATAATGTTGCAAAAGCTTTATATTTCAGATAATGTTGCAAAAGCTTTATATTTCAGATAAATGCTGTTCTTTTGAACTTTGTATTCATTAACTAATCCTTCAAAACATTGTACACAACTGTTTAACTTTGATGATAATAAATGTTTCTTGAGCAGCAAATCAGCTTTCTTCTTCAGCTTTTCCTTCTAATTAGAATTATTAGAAGGATCATGTGACACTGAAGACTGTAGTAATGCTGAAAATTCAGCTTTGCCATCACAGAAACAAATTGCATTTTAAAATATATTAAAATATCAAAAAGTTATTTTAAATTATAAAAAGATTTCACAATAATAATGTGTTTGCTGTATTTTGAATTAAAGAAATGCAGAAGAGTCACTGAAAATAGTAATGGTTCAAAATATTGTGTGTGTGTGTGTGTGTGTGTGTGTGTGTGTGTGTGTGTATATATATATATATATATATATATATATATATATATATATATATGATGCAGACTCAATGATAAACATTTGAAGAGCTATTGAGAATTAGATGCATCAGATGCTCAGTGAGTTTTGCATTGGAATTAATGATAACTGCATTTACAACAATTTTGATTACTTTGAAAAGAAACTAACATTGGAACAAAACTAATTAAAAAACAATAAGGGGGTAATTTATTATCATTTAAACATTTAAATTATCATTATCTGCCTTTAGAACAAGATGTATGCAGGGGTGAGGAGTGACTCCACTGTAAAAAATTAATCATGGGTCTTATAATTTTTACACACAAAAATTAAGGATAATTAGTGTGAATTTTTTTTTATATTATTTATAAGAAAATTGTGGTTCAGTGTTGTATAAAAATAAAACCAAGAGATACACTTTACTATTTCCTAAAATAAATTGAGGCTTGAATTTAAGAACTGATTAAGCTGATAAAATTAAGAAAAATAAGGTTAGTTTATTTTAATAGAATTAGCTCAATTGTGCAGTTTTATTTAGAGACACCATTGTAAGTTTTCCAGCATGGTTTGCATATGGCTGAAAAAAAAAATGGAGATTCATATTGAAATTAAGTGTTGTTTAATGTGTTTTGAGTGAAGGGAAACATCTGGTAATGTATAATGTTCGTTTATGTTTGACATTTGATAGAATTTCTGTTATGTTGAAGTTTTGACCGTTACCATTGTGTAGAAGAGTAGAGCTTATGGTTAGGTTGTGATGTAATTATTATTATTTTGAAAATGTTACTTTGTTCAATGAGCAATAACTTTGCTAATGCTAGTGCAATAACACGTTTGTTTCTGAAAGCACATTCCACTAATAATATTTAATCAATCATAAAAATACTTAAATGTGTAATATTGTTACCATATTTTTTTAGTAGTAGATTTTACAGTGTAGATAAATGTTTTATTAAATTACAAAATTAATATAATTGTTACATTACTGAGATAAAATGTGTGATTTAATTAGTTACTAATCATATTAAAAGGAAATTGCTTTGCATTGATAAAGTAATCCAAACCACATTTATAATGGGTAACTTATAACATTTATAATGGGTAAGCAATTACATTTCCAAAGTAACCTTCCTAACACTGAAAGTATGTGAGATTCAACACATTCTTTCTGTTGTGTGACTGTGTGGAATTTGTGTGAATTGTGTGGAGTCAAATCAATTCAAATTCCAATTCATGAATTGAATGGAGGCCTATATATTATATTATATTATATATAATAATAATATATATTATTAATAAAATTAACGCGTTAATAGTGTGTTAATGCAAATAAATGTTAACGGCACTAATTTTATTTATGCGCGATTAACGCAGCGCGCATTTTCTGAGATCAGCCATAGACGTAAAGGGCACATTCTCTGCAGTCCGAGCGTGATTCTCTGCAAGCTCACTCTCCCTCATGTCTGAGGTAAATCATTAACAACTTACAATCAGCTAAAACGAATAAGCAGGTTACTTTTCGTAACAAGAGTGCTCCCAAGTCCATGTTTTTCACTGTTTGCGTGAATTGGCACACATAAAAATGTGCGATTAAATTGTGATTAATCGCGAGTTAACTCACGACAATATGCGATTAATCGCAATTAAACATTTTAATTGATTGACAGTCCTAATATTATATATAATATTAGTATATAGTATATAATATATAGTGGTGGGCCGTTATCGGTGTTAACTTGCTGTGTAAAAAAAACCCGCCATTAATATATTCTCAAAGTTGGGTTGGGAGCTGGGTCTACACCAGTGTTTCCCAACCGGGGTGCCGTCTGACGAGAGCAGGGGTGCCGTGTAAAAAGGTGCACTTGCACCGCAGTTCATCTCACATCTGATGACGCATATTTAATATGGGTTGTAACTTGAAAATAATGCTGTATGTATGTTTCTGTCGATGGATACACGTGCTGGCTTCTCAGTGATGCATTACAACAGTGATAATAAAAGAAAAACGTGGGCAAAGCGGCCTCTCTTTGTAAACTGTTCAACTCATGTGAGTGCTGCCGTATGTCCGAATATGACCAGTGATTCCTCCATCATCACCCGCGTATAGAGCCAGAAGTCGCAAATTCAACACATTCTTTCAATGTGTACACCCCATAGTGTAACATATATGAGGGGGTAGTACACACATTCTAAAAACCTTCGGCAGAATTCAGATGAGCCATTTTAATCTAGATTAGTTCATTTCAATAATTTCAATCCCACCTCTAATATATATATATATATATGGTTTAAAACATAAGTATACTATTCTCCCCATACGAGGTAGAAGTTGTCTTTTTAGAAATGTATTTCACACCCTGATCACAAGCTAAATGCAATCCTTTCTTGGAAAGCAACACTGTTGGTAATGCTATGGTAAGAGACACCCTGGCTGCCTTCAAGAGAAAACCTTAAAAGTGGTCAATTATTCAGAAGTCTGCAATAAGATGGATCAATGTCAGAATGCAGTTCTTGCGACCCAGCATAGCTCAAATCCCAGAGAGAGAGAGAGAGAGAGAGAGAGAGAGAGAGAGAGAGAGAGAGAGAGAGAGAGAGAGAGAGAGAGAGAGAGAGAGAGAGAGAGAGAGAGAGAGAGAGAGAGAGAGAGAG
This sequence comes from Pseudorasbora parva, assembly GCF_024679245.1. Classification (NCBI taxonomy): domain Eukaryota; kingdom Metazoa; phylum Chordata; class Actinopteri; order Cypriniformes; family Gobionidae; genus Pseudorasbora; species Pseudorasbora parva. Next base: position 32,276,739 of record NC_090192.1, on the reverse strand, counting down.
AGAGAGAGAGAGAGAGAGAGAGAGAGAGAGAGAGAGAGAGAGAGAGAGAGAGAGAGAGAGAGAGAGAGAGAGAGAGAGAGAGAGAGAGAGAGAGAGAGAACGACAGACAGAGAGAGAGAGAACGACAGACAGAGAGGGGCCTCAAGACAGGGCCTCCCAGAGAGCCAATAGAGTCATCATACTGGTCACTCCCAAGCGATTCAGCAGTTGGACACTCCCAGGCTTGACATTACCCCTTTAAACACAGCTTAGCTGCGTATAAAACGCATGCAATGTATTGCTTTCATTTAGCTAGAGACAGGGATGCAAACCGGCCAACTTGCAGGCTGTTATTTGCATGCAACTCTTCTGTCTGGGTTCCATGCCCTGAATTGCAGCATGCATGGCCGAAGGGACGGGGCATGGCCACTCTCTCCACTCACACACACAGTCGTAAGGTGAAAGGTCTGGGGGGATCAGCTAAACATGCTTGAAACAATCCTCATACTTTTGCATCAAAACACAGCAAGGCTGGGCAGTCACCAACAATTGAGCTGTCGCAAATAGGGGATTTTAGTATCTCTGTGGTCTATTAGCATGACAAACGTGACAATTGCGCATGACGGCAACACGCTGCATAGCAGCAGGCCGGGTTGCATGGAGGGGACATCGATTCAATGTGTGCGCCAGTGCAAACTCAATGAACCAAGGTCCAACAAGCATAAGATAGACCCCCACTGACATATTCGGGACTGCTCTTCCAACAAATCGCTTCCACCCGTGTGCGTCTCCTTAAAAGCACTGTTTTGTTTCAAATCAGCTTTGCAATCAGACTTTCATTTTCCTTTTGAGCTATGCACTTTTAAGGGTATTTGCACACACAAAAAAACAGCAATATAATGTCACGTATTCGTACATAAAATTATAAAGCATGCATACATGCATGGAAGGAAATTGACATCAACTGAATTCCAGGGATAGTTCATTAAAAATAACTAAGGAAATAAAAATAAGGAAAACATTTTTGTCCATACAATGAAAGTCAACATTTCCATACAGGTTTGGAAGGGCAAATATCCCTTTAAAGAGTCCCCCATACAAAATATTTAAGTTTAAAGTAGTTACTCCTTATACATTGCCCTTCACAATCCACTATCTGAGCCCTTCCTGCTCCTCGTGCACATTTACAGCTGTGTTTGTTTGCATGACGAAGGGGATGGTTCATAAGGATTTAGTTCCTCAAATGCTCCTCAGGTGTGTCTGTTACACAACAACACAATTATTGCTCTTCAATGCTCCAAAATCACCTCATTAGGGCGGCAGAATCACATTCTTGAACCACGCCTACTAATACATGATGCATGAGTGTTCTGTTCTCAGAATTTAAACACTCCTGCACTGCAATCTGCCTCAACTGTGGTCATCGCATGGACCCAGTATAACAGCTGCCAACCATAGTTTTAATTTGGGCTTGTGCACTAACGTCAATTCAGCCCAAGGGAGCGAGAAACCTCACACACAGGCTTCTATACAGTGCTTCTGTGAAAGAGCAGGGACATTAGATATGTTCCAAAGACTCCATGGAGTGTAATTAAGGGGTCTGGGCAGGCAGTGCTGGGAAACCTGTGTTTTTGTCAGAATTATTATTATACTTTTTTCTGCCTTAAAACAAAGAGCGCATTTCAAAATGTCAATGGTACAAAAATGTCTAAAACACGCACCAGTATATTAGAGCTCTGTGCACTACAGATTTTTGTCGCACAATTGTTCATTTGGCTTGGGGGTATAGAAGCAACGTAAACACCACTTACTTACGCTTGGGAATTTTGAAAACATGTATTTGGTGCAATCGACTTTTGCACAGCATTTCCTTGACCATATGAGGACAACTGCATAATTCCATAAGCCAATCATTTTCAGAAGTTACTAGACAAGCTTAACAATAGATGACTGCCACAAAACTCGCTTGCAGTATAAGTGGAAAAACATGACAAATGCATGCAACAAATATTAGAATTGTGCATGAACTTGTTGTTTTAGAATATGTACGATTTTGCTGTCAAACAAGTAACCTTGCATATATGAGATAGGAAGCACACTTTTACCCGCAGCATTTTGCTTGAGATTATTTTTGCATGGAGACTTGTGTAGCACATCTGAACCCTGTTCCTTAAACTGATTGCAGCAACAAAACTATATTTAGCTCCTTATTTTTGCAGTCTCTACCTATGCATTACTGCTGGAACAAAGCTTGCATAACAGAGCGTCCGAATCATTTTTCCATTACGCGCAACTAATACAAATTGTTGCATGCTCAACATGGCATGCAAGCAGGCTGTCAGGTCCCTGTTTCCCCGTTGCACTTGTACACTCAACCGTCGGCCAAAGTTTCGTGTTACCTAATGCACCTCGCATGCATCAGCGACAGAAGTTGTACTAACGAATCTAATCTGCAGAACGAAGCTGAGGGCGCCGTGACGTCACAATCGAACATTGTTCGGGAGAAAATCGCCTCGTGCGCGTGAATAAGTCGGGTGCGGACAGCGTTGCCATTGCACAATCACTTTTGCATTGCTGGCTAGGCAGTTCCTCAACGCGGAAAGAAGGCGTTTCTTTTAACAATCGTGGTTGAACAAGAATGCAAATAGCGCCTGTGCGAGCGTCTAAGGGGAGCATCGCCTTACCAGAAAATCTGCAAAAGGGCAGATCATTAAAACATGCATTGCAACTGTCCCCCGCGAGCCATTAAACTTTTAATGCATTGGCTACGATGAAGCTGCAACCGTGCACTTTGCAAGCCATGCAACGCTGGCTGCATTTCCGAGGTTGTGCACGGATCGATTGAGTAAAAAAAAGTACCTACCTCCTCTTGGCCCGGACATCTCCCCTTTTGGGTTGGGGGAAGGGGAAGCACAAAAGACTTTGCCTTCCTTGTCGCTCCCTCCTTCCATCTATCCCTCGCAGTGAGGCTTCAAGCGGGCTTGCTTGCAACAAAGGTGCAAAATACAAGCCCCGATCTTCATGCACTCGGAGCCTTTGGGCGTCGGGTAACTTGTTCTCCGTGCAAAAGGTGGCCTTTCAATTGCACGCAACGAAAACGGGGAGATTTCTGCAACCGCTCTGCAAAGAAACCTCGGCAGGCACTTACATGATGGGCCAAGGCCAGCAGCTGAAAGCTCCTAACTTGGATCAGTGTGTGAGCCCCTGCTAACACACGTTCTTCCTGCCTGACGACGCCGGGGATCATGGGACTGGTAGTTTGCACGTAATTGCTGTGCGCCGGGGAAAAAGGAGGAGCGGGCCAGATGCTAATGTGACTCTTTCAGGCTAACAGACAGATCTTTCAGAGTCAGGCAGATAAGCAGAGTGTGAAGTGCTGAAGCAAACAAATAATGAAAGTGTAGGCTAAATCTTTTTTCATTTCTTTGTGGGAACATTGAAATTATTAATTAATTAGCCTACATATTTAGGCTATGTAAAATATGACTAATTACAACACAACTATAAACGGCTGTATGTTTGGCGTGATTTATTTTTTTTATTTTATGGATTTAACAGAAATATTGGTTCATTTCCAGTCGGACGTGACGTTCTGACAGTTTCATTTATAAAGGTTTTGTAAAGGTTTTGATTCGCTTACAAGAACCGACTCATTAGAGTTATTCTTTTGTGAAGCGAACTATTGATGTTGGTCCAGTAAAAAAGAACCAAACTCAGTTGTTACAAATTATAAATTAATTTATTAATTGTGGAAACATTTGAATTATTAATTCATTTCATCTTTATATAAAATATCACCGATTACAAAGAACACAACAACAAGTCAGTAATTATTTATAAGTGGTTCTAATGGTTTTGAATTACTTAAAAGAACCGGCTCATTAGAGTTATTCTTTTGTGCATCGAATCTAATCGTGGTTGATTCAGTCAAAAGAACCGAACTTGGATGTTACAAATTAGAAATCAATTTAATACAGTTATTTTGCCATCAAATGTGGTAGCCTAACATTTCAGTTATTGCTTTCATATTCATATAAAATATCACTGCTTACAACAAACACAATAAGCAGCCAGTAGCCAAAACTATTTAAGGTGGCATATTCATTTATAACCGCTCCTGATTTTTAGGTGGTTTTGATTCACATAAATTAACAGACTCATTCTTTTGTGTATTGAACTGCATTTATAATTATTTCGTTCAAAATAGGACTAGTGGTTGCTGCTACTTACGAATTTCCCTTTAGAAGCTGTTACATCTCTGCAGATAAGTGCACTTAAATAGAACTGAAGACCATCCTTGTGTTTCTGAAGTCTTTGTCTTTTTTCTTTTAGCCTATACCCTCATAATCAATGATGGACTCAAACTTTGTGTTAGCATAATTATTTTATTGTGTGATCTGCACAGGAGAGTGAATAGCCTAATAAACATACACATGATAACAACATGCAAGGAAACTGAGATATATATATATATATATATATATATATATATATATATATATATATATATATATATATATTAATTAGTGTGGGAATAAAGATAATACAGAAAAACAACTAAGAATTTTATATATTAAATAACCCGCACAAGTGTGTGACATTTCAAGACAATACAGGTTTGAAAGAGATGTGATATTTCTTATTATATTTACAGTAGCACCTTTAAATATTAACAATCATGTTGTTATTATGGCAAAATTATAATAATGCTATTTACAATATATGTAATGCTGAATAAAACGATCTGACTTAGATTTTGTTCACTTTGTCTTTCTTTGACCAATGAAGTAGATATTCATAAGAATTTACAAGCTGCTCTTCTCCATACAATGCCAATGCCACAGCTAGTAATCAAGATTTTCAACCTTCATTCCAATTTTTTCTTCACACAAGGCTCATATAAACAGCTTTTAATATGGTTTTATAGTGTTTTTGTCTTTTTAGAGCTTGACAGCTCCTGGTTCCCTTTCACTTTCATTGGGTGCGTTTACATGCACGTTCTTAAGCCGATAATGCCCAATAAGCCGACAATGAACATGGTCATGTAAACGTGGTAACCCGTTTTCTTTTATCGGAGTAATGTCATAAACGGTGTAGGAATAAACCGGTCGGAACAGGTCGTTTTTTTGCCTCTTACCTCGATTTCGCCCTGCATGTAAACGCATTAACCTGCTTTCTGTCGGCTTATTGAAGTGCGCATGTGTGATAGGTAACAAAAACGCAAACTTACGGCAGATTTAAACGCATCCAGACAGAGCGAGCTAGCGTTTTGCATGAAATAAGGACATATATCACAAACGCAGACTCGTTTAAGACCCAGAAAATTGTAAAGAGGTGTTCTCTTTTCTCATGCAGCAGAAGTAGCCTAGAAGAGGTTCAGTCAAAACGCTGCATAACTGTATAAGGGATAATATGAGCCCTAAATCTCCCGCTGACACGGTGCACACTTTATTTAACATCACAACTGACGTAACATTTAAAAAACTCATAGTCAGATACACGGACATTATTATTTTTGACGGCACTACAAGAAAATAACCCGGTTTATAGATAGTCATGTAAACGCGGTTTACTTCCGTTGTCCGTTTACTGGTTTGCATGTAAACGGGGAAAACTGGTTATTTCAATAAGCTGATTTTTTGGAGTTATCGGCTTACTGGTGTGCATGTAAACGCACCCATTGTCTAAAGCCACTATTCCACTGAAATTCCCGGAACAATTTGTCCCAGGAACTTTTCCCAGGGTTCTCAGTGTGTTTCGACCACAGGGACCAGGGTCTAAATGAAGTTCAGAGTAAAAATTGTACCTCAGAAAGTCCCTGCTCGCGAGGAACTTCCGGAGGTTGGACTTAGGTGTTGAACATGGTGATTGGTTGAGTCCACAAAGCATTTTATTTGAACCACCATTTTTAAAAGTCTGTTGCAGTGCATACAGCAACGCTGCATTCACACAGGGCATTGGTGGCAACGCTTCTCACTTCGTCACTGCTGTTGCTCGTGGCAGAAGTTAAAAAGTTTTCAACTTTTCAAGCACCAACCAAGCCTGCAGCACTCATTTCAAGTGTTCGTTTTTTTTTTTTTAAATAAGGTGAGATTGACGGCTTCTCTGAGTGAACTTGTCTCTGAGGCACCAACTGACTTTCTTCAGGATTCTCGGGAGGAGATTGGAGCATTAGCTTTTATATTTACATTTCCATAACTGTTTATTTTCACATCAACATGATGAATTGTTCTGCATCTGCGAGAGTGTGGGCGGGCTTTAGATATCGCGTCTCTAGTTCCTGCTCTCTACTGCGCAGACTTGGTCCCAAATCTGTGCAAGATGTCAGCGCCATATTCAGACGTCAAGGGGCTTCACGTTTCCTCAGCGGAAGCGATTGTAGTGGGGTTGTCCTTTTTTTTTTTATGGTCTATGGCATCAACGCATGATGTCAGCCAATCAGATCACCTATGCAAATACACTAGCACAGACACTAGCCAATTGCACTCATACAACACCGGAAAAGTAATTGCATGAGTGGCTGTTGTCACTATGACGGTTGTGTCAGCACCAAGCTTCAGACACGCCCTCCGTCAAGCATTGACGCTGACGCCCCCCTGTGAGTGCAACGTGGGAGTTTGTTTTAAATTCAAATCATTTAAAAAATACGACCGATGGACCGACTACGATGTTCATGCTTTATTAAGCTTATATGCGGAGGACGAAATCCAGCCGGAACTGCAGGTTGCACGGAGTCCTACGTCAGAGAACTAATTTAACTACTCTTCATGGTACTTTAAACCGTGATATAAACACAGACAGCAACAGGTCTGGGCGAAAAGTTCCTGGGAGAAATTTTCCCAGGTAATTTCGGTGGAAATGCTGCTTTTTTTCTCCCAGACCTGTGGCTGTCTGCGTTTTTATCGAGGTCTAAAGTACCATGAAGATTAGGCAATTTAGTCCGGTGAGCTTATAATAAAATATAAGCTTAATAAAGCCTGGACCTCGTCATCGGTCCATCGCTTGTATTTTTTAAACTCCATTGTTGATTCAACTCTTACTGCACCACAACATACTTTTTTTACTCTGAACTTCATTTAGACCCTGGTCGAAACACACAGAGTACCACCTCAAAGACCCTAGTTCCTGGGGAAAGTTCCTTCGGTGGAAACATGGCTCATGAGAGCAGCGTTAACATACTTCAAAGCCTTTCCTTTTGTATTACATGTGAGAAAGAAAGTCATACATTTGGAATGACATATGGGTGTGTGTGTACTATCCTTTAAATTTGTACATGTGGACTAGCACGTTTCATTAGTAAACCTTCCGGATTCTTTGCATCAAAAAAGTATAGACCTTTTAAATCATGCATGTTTATCCTACTTCCACGAGCCTGGTGCATTATTTCTTGCTTGCTATGAGAGTCTGGTAAATAGGCTTTACAATGATGTGCAAGTACAGCGATCCATCCACCAGGTACTCGGATGTGCGATACTGCAGGTCCACGTCAGCCAGAAAGTCCCCCACCTCCTCTGTGCTTTGGTGGAAACTGAAGATATGCTGCACCACAAGCTTGCCCTTCTGCTTTGTAAAGATGAGCACAGTCTTTTGGAAGTTCACCCCAGCAAAATCTGCACTAGAAGTAGCAGGTGTGATGATGATTCGAGGCCGGCCGATTCCACTTGCTCCATCGGGCCGGGGTGGCTGCATGGCGCCCTGATCGGTGTACATGGGCCGCATGCTGAGTGGGAGCCAGCGGGGCGAGAACAGGGCGTTCCACGTCACTCGCTTACTGGAGTCAAATCCGCTCGGACCCAACTGGGTCTGGAAACTGGTGCTGCGGTCGTCCCGTGCCGGGTTGCTTATGATCCACTGAGAGCCCCACATGGACGAGAGATAGTTGCGGGGCACGAATAGGCTGCAGTTGACGTCGAAGAACTTGGCCAGCTGAAGGGGTGAAGCCGAATGAAACTGGTACGACAGGTAGAGAAGATTACGCACCGACTCGTGGTAGCGTGTCATGATCGGCGACTGTCGCTGCAAGCGAAAGAGTTCGCGCGGAGGGATCATGGCGTAGCGCACCAGTCGAAGGGCGTTTTCCGCTGTCAGGCTTTCCGCGTCATTCTGGGTGATCCAGATTTCAAGCGCCTCAAACAGTTCCAGCTCGTTCTTCAATACTAAATCAGAGCGCTGCAGGAGGGTCATTAGCAATTCAACACTAACCGACGGCCATTCTGCACTCTGAAGCACAGATGACAGATTCCACGACAAAAACTGAAGGCAGCTGTCTCTCAGAGTCGTGTCGCCAACCGTCACGGCGTACTGGTACCAACCCACCACGTGACCGCCCAGAGAATCGCTGGCCAGGTTCTGGCTCATGTACTGGGTTAGTCCTTGCTGGAGGCTGGAGATGCCGTACTTGGTTGCCAGTCTGTGCAGTGGTGTGGCCTGGTCCAACTGCAATGAGAGTTCACCACAGTACAGATATCTGCAAAACAGAAGAATATTAGGTCATCAAACAGTATATCTCATAGGAATTATACATTTCAGTTCAGTGCCTGAGCTTGAATGTAAAGGGTTACATCAGTGATTTTAGCATTAAGCTTTGTATTTAAACTGGGTCATTAAAGGTGTCATGAACTTCTTTTTTTCTTTTTTATACTGTTGTCTGAGGTCAACTAATGACGTTTGTGTGGTTTTTACATTCAAAAACATCATAACTAATAAGTAATAGGCTACTGAATTACACGTTTTGTAGAGTTGTGTTTCGTACCGCTATGACGTAAGAATGAAGTGCACTATCGTTTTCTGGGCTTGGTGTCTGTAAAAGATTTTCTTTGACTAACAAGGGTGTTTTTAGCTCTGAAACTTACAGGATAATCTTATATTATCATGAGATTCATGACCTTTTATATATCAAAAGCTCAAGGGAATGTTGATTTCTCAATTCATCACCCCTTTAATGTAGTAGAAATGTGAAATTAATTTTGAATTTGGTGCATTCTGAGAAAAGAATGCACTTGCTTGCTTCGCTGCCCTACAAGGCCACTCCCAAAGCCACGCTACCGGAGGATCACTTGCCCACCTCGAGAACCCCTCTGCCGTTGTGTTCATTTTCATAAATTCATTTAGTTCAGTTAGAGAACAGACACAAAACTGAACGTGTCTGTTTAATAACGTGTGTGTGAGCCGGGTGTATGTCACGGCACAAACGCAGCAGGAGTCCAATTACATTGATTCATTTTGAGTTGCGCGGGTGCGGGATACGTTCACGGCACGTGTTCAGTCTGGCGCGTTTTCAGTTCATGCCTTTGGAAGCTTAACTTTCATAGGAATTAATTTGAGAAGTTGAAACACTCACTTTGCTCTGCCGGCCGCCGTTTACATGAATGCCCACAGCTGCCCGAGCTGAGCTGTGAGTGCGATCTCCCACCCCCCATCATGTGCAGGTTGAAGACCTCAATTTGCTATTTGTATATATTACATTCTTTTTAAAACATAATTTTATTTTATATTTAATAAGCAACTTAATATATATATATTATATATATTAATATATATATATATATATATAACCTGAACATTTTGGCTGTAGTTGATTTGCTATCATTATTTTTATTTATTTTTTACTTTTATTCGTGGAACACAGGAAGAGATATATAGTACATAGCAGAATATTTAGTAAATAAATGTTTAATAAGTTAACTTTATTAATTATTTATTTTTATAAGCTCAGCTGACAAAATTTTGACCGTATTATTTGTTTTGGCATTAGGTTTAAAAAATAGTTGTCATAATTTACAAAAAAAATTATTTCCTTTCATTCATAGAAAACAAAAGGAGATACGTTTAGCAGAATATTTAATACATTCATATTTTATAAATTAGCTTTATTTACCATTTATTTTGATAAAGTTATAGCATTTTGGTGAAATATTGTTTGAGAAAAAATAATAATAATAAAATAAATAATAATAATAATAATAATTATATATATATATATATATATATATATATATATATATATATATATATATATATATATATATATATATATATATATATATATATATATATATAATTATTTTTTATTTTTTTTATTTTTTTGCTAAACAATTGATGATGTCTATTATGCTCTCGGAGCCAAATTGGATTGATACCTGATAAAATATATATATATATTTTTTTTTTAAATAAATGAATCTATGAATTAGCCTATAAAAATAAATCTTTAATAATAATGTACTTGGTGGAGTGCAGTTTTTTGTTCACTATCATTGTAGTTTAATGCTGTCACTCTGTCTTCAACACAAATGTGCCTTGCTTTCTTCTTTTGCTTCTGATTGTATCTTTGTTGTCTTATCCTTTGAATCGCTATAAAGGAAATAATACCCCAAACAAAAAACTTCAGCTCATTCAAAATAAATGAGTAGGCGGCATCTGCTCTTGTAACCAAAACATCTTCTCACGCTAGCTTCACTTCACATTGTAACTTCGCCCTCCTCATTATAAAGGTGCCTTACATTAGAGCAGAGAGTTAATTTTGAAAAAAATGCTGTTGTGTTTCATTGACCTTATCTCCTGTTGGGTCTCAGCTGATGACAGCAGGAAGGCTGCAGTTCCACCATTGGCCATTAGAGAGAGTCTTGGACATGAGTGGGATGGGAATGTTCTCATAACTTGTCATGTCCAAACATGTTCTGGGATGATACAGCACTACAGACTTTTTCCTAAAATTTTAATTTTGCTGTTCTATAAACTCTTTTTAAAGGGGAAAAAATATGTTTTAGAATTCTGGTTTCGTTTTTACCTAAATAATAATAATTAAAAAATAGATTTATTTTATGTATTAGTATTATTATTTAATTCATATTATTATTTAATTCATATTTCTTTTTTATTTAATTACATATATTTTATCATCCATTTTTAAGCTTAGCAGTCATTAACTGTTGTATGGTTTCTAAACATTCTTTATGTATTTACAGTCAACGATTATTCAGAGGCCAGATATTATTTTTTACTGGTGGGTGCAGGACACAATAGTTCATTTATGGAAGTGAGGATAGCAAAAGAAAGTAAACTGTGACATATTATACCCAAACAGTCTTCATACCAGTAAAATTGAGGAAAATGTGTGACCAAAATTATTCAGACACTTTGACCTGACCATGTTTTGCTGAAGTGTTTTTTCTTCAATTGCTAATGCGACCTTTTGCTAGCCTAGAAATCTAGACACCCTGCGCTCATTTAATCTGCCCGCAAGTGTCGTCTAGCAACTCTCAATACCCTTCTGAGCTGTATTCGCCTAACTCTTGCCGGGCCAATCACATCGTGTATAGAGTTAGTGGGCGGGGCCATAATGACGGCCCGAGTTGCGTTTGCGTGCTTCTAGTAAACACAGAAACTGGCGAACGGCGGTCTTTCGAATCAGCTTTGACCGCGACTCTGGAAGACTTGGAGTTAAGCTTTTCTCTGAGAAAAGAACAAAGAACGGCACTGAAGTCATTCTTAAAAAGGGAAGATGTGTTCGGAGTTTTGCTGACCGAATACGGTGAATGTTTAATCTATCAACAAGCTGTTTCACCTTCGTTTCTCTTGTTGGTGTAGCGCTATCCTTTCGCGTGCAGAGGGAGTTTGAAAGACAACCGTTTATCCCGCCCCTCGGATTGAGCCCTGTCTATGGTGAGTTTCCAGACCAAACATCTTGATGTGGGTTGTCAGGCTAGTATTATCTAATTGTGTTCTCAGATTGAACAGCTGATTGGTTGATTAATGTGTTGCATACATTTCTATCAAAGTTATCTGGAATATATACAGTTTAACGTTGAGTTCTTGTCATATTTTATTACCATTTTTATAGTGAATAAACTGTGATGATGAGAAAATGTTGAATGTTGAAATGGTGTCTGAATACATTTTGATTCTGTCTATATGCTTTTGTTCTGCTATGCTATTTTTTATCCATTTTCAAGCTTGGCAGTCATGTTCTGTTGTTATATGGTACAAGCATTTTTTTTTATAAAAACCATTAAAAAGATAAATGTCACCCTTCCCCAACTCAATGCTTCTCACCTGATGAATTTATCGAACACAGCAGTGCATTCTGCCATTTCTCGCAGCACTAGCGTACTACTATTGCGGTTTCTCAGCATCTCTTCAAACACTCGGCTCTGCAGCGAAAGCACCAGCGTGTGGGCTTGGATGACCTTGATCTCATCCGCATTCACTGTTTCCACTCGCAGGGAAATGTCACTGTTGTTCCCCAGCAATAGAAGGCCCTCCAGCCGTGCCACCAGCCCCTGCGAGTGACTGATTACTTCCATGGTGCCTTCTTCCAGTCTCTCTGCCCTCAAACCTGCAGAGCGATGGGGAAGAAGCGTAATTATTCATGACTAGAGACTGGTGATGGGTCTCACAGTGCGCGTGTAGATAATCCAAGGGAGAGAGATGCAGGACACAGAACTGATGATCAAATAAAATCTAATAGACAACAGGAACACAGAAGCTTTACACTAGAACATCACAAGGCAAAGAAAAGAGGCAAAGAAAAGGCTTAAATACAAAATCATTAACAGAACAGAGAACAGGTGTAACTCATTTAACAATCATGAGACTAACTAGCAAAGGAAATGCAGGCAAACGGGAACAGAAATACATTTATACAACAATGTACAACGCTGTCTAAAAACGCTGCTCCACATGCTAGGCCAGTAGTTGGCGATGTCACTTTGTAAAGAAACACTACGTGCCTTCAGACACATATGCACGTTTATGTAGGCTACCATTTTCACAAATGTGCGTTTTTGTAGTTTAAACAGAGACAATGACTCAAAAACTTTCTCTTGAAACCTGCTGTTGTGTGAATGAACAGCCAAAACGCATAAAAAGGGTTGTGTAAATGGCCCCTTAGTGTCATTGTGTTTTAGAGGACACAATGAAACCATTTTCAACTAAAAACGGAACACTTCTTCAACTTTTTTGAAAAAGAGTTCATATACGTTTTTAAGTCACATTATGCATATCTGATGAAAATCTTGGAACATGTAATATTTGTAATGTTTCTGAAATAATTCTCTTATGCATGTATGCATTTTTAAAAAATTAAAAATACAGTAAAAAGAGTAATATTGTTAAAAATTATTACAATATAAAATAACTGTTTTTCATTTTAATATATTGTAAAATGTAATGTATTCCTGTGATCAAAGCGGAATTTTCAGCATCATTTCTCCAGTCTTCAGTGTCACATGATCCTTCAGAAATCATACTAATATGCTGATTTGCTGCTCAAGAAACATTATTATCATCAATGTTGAAAACAACAGTGATGCATTTTTTAAATATTCTCTCATGAATAAAAAGTTAATATACATGATAAAATGACATACTAAGTATATTGTATTATATATATGTATTTTATTGTCCATTACATACAATCTTATGATTATCATGAACATTTCTTAATTTATGTAATTTATGTTTTTTAATTATTTTTAAAAAACTTTTTTTTAATTATAAAATTTTTTTTTAAAATTTTTAATTATTATTAATTTATGAAGTATGTATATTTTAGATTTTTCAAACCTTTCTGCTTCCTTCCAGGTTTAAATTAGATTATTTCTACACATCAGAATTGAGTGGAAAAATTGCATGATGTGTTCATCTGCAGTGTTTCCTCTTTTCCATTGTTCATGTTACACATGCACTAGAACTGTCTTAACCTTCTTGTTTTTCCAGAAAGGAACTACTGTTTTTAAACTAAATATGTTTTCATAGCTCAGAATGATCATCCAACTTCCATTGAATGCTGGACCGGGTGTCATTGCAGAGTTCTCGGAAATGCCATCAGCTGTTTGTGTGCATGCATTTGTTTGCGTTGGTGTTGTCTGTTCGTGTGAGCGAACCACTTATAGCACCCTGGTTCCCTATTATAAAGTACAAGCTGTTATGAATCACAGAACAGGTTTGTAGTGAAATGCAACATAATAACAGAAATCAAAGTCTTATTCGCTAATGATGGCTTCATTTTTTTCCCATCAAATTAAAAAAATGAAATTGTATTTTACTAATCAGACACATCATTGTATTTGATAGAAAATAATTGGACATTTTGCTAAAACAAGCTTTTATCCTTAATCTTATCTTCAATAACTGATATGTTAAAATTTCTCTTAACATGCAACTTTGCTAAGTGCAGATTTCACAATCCAGACTATTTATTTTCTGTCATCCAGCAGATGAAACCCAGAGTTTGTATACCTCCATCCACAAATCCATGAGAGAGTGCAAGAGAAGTCACCTTACCTCCATGGGACCCGGTGGCCAACAGCAAGAAGAGCAGGTAAACATGGACAAACAGCCTGTTCCCCAACAAATAAGCCATCTTTTCTTGTCCGATAGTGGATTTGATCTCTTTCTCTCTTTTCTGTCTCTATTCTATATTTTCATCTGTTTTCTTTCTCTTTTCAACCCTCTACTCTTCCTTGATTTAATTGTCTTTCTTCGGTTTCCTCCTTCTCCTCCTCTTCAGTAGATGATGGATGGTCTGTCGGCCGCCTTTATGTGGCATATAGACTATGGTGCATAACTAGTATGTAGGTTACTGGTTCTTTTGGGTTAGTTCCACCCTCACAATATCCTATCGATCAGTGGAACCTGTGGGGGGTGGGGAGTTCGTTTTGGTGGGCAGGAACGGCAGTTGCCATGACAACGGCTTTGATTTTGACTTTTCTCTTTTTTAATGTTGTATGACATAGATTCAGAGGAGGCCTCAGCTGTTCGGGCAGAGCAAGCGTGGAATTCTAATCACAAACTGTAATTGTAACTGAGCGTTGCAAGTGTGTTTATGCAAATCTGCATGCATAAATGAATGCCTGCTTTTTTGTTTACAGGAATTAAGAAATAAAAAATTATTTTTTATTTTTTTATTTACTTGCCTGTAGATAATTCACCTGTTGCCAGAGAGTTGCTATGGTTCCTTAAAGAGCCACTGGCCTAGAGGTGAACATGATTTCACCAAATACAACATGTTTCTGGATCTACATCTTTGTTGATTCTGGAACAACATTCCAATCAACCAATCAGATTTGAGAGACCACTTTACAGTTTATGCCAAGTTGCAACCAGGGTTAGGTGCTTCTACATCAGTATGATTCACCTGTCATTTCCCTCTGATTTTAGGGATAAGTTATGGGGTTAGGTTTACCAAAAAAAAAAAAAAAAGAAAGTTTGATTTGTAGTTCTAACAAAATCCTTGAGCTGTCAAAAGTCCGCCAGGGATATCAGGCTGCACATAACATGGAGAATGAATACATATCGTTCATCACTACCATTGATGTGACTAAACAAACCCTTTAAAGAGATAGATCCCCCAAAAATTAAATCATTCACACTTACACAAACACTTAAAGGCCTTGTTCGTCCCAAAATGGAAATTGTTTCATTAATTACTCTCCCTCATGTCACTCCAAACCCGAAAGACTTTCGTTCACCTTGAGAACGCATTTTTGATGAAATCTGAGAGCTTTCTAACCTCCATTGACAGTCTAAGCAACTAACACTTTGACGGTTCAAAATGTTAATAAAGAGATTGTAAAACTAATCCATATGAATTGAGCGGTTTAGTCCAAATATGACTTTATATGATGAACAGATTAAATTTAGCCTTTTTTTAACATAGAAACATCACTCACATCAGTTGTGGTAAACTGAAGCTCAGTTTTGCTTGATGTGCGAGAACCAATGAGGTTCATTCTCGTGTTATGAAATGTGTTTGAGCTTCCACAAGAACCACCGAGGTTCATTCTCATGTTATGCATCATGTTGGAGCTTCAATATATAATCCACTTCACCAGCTAATTACTCTATTTTTATATTCATACTATTTTTAGTATGTGACACCCTTGTATGCTGTATTTTTCTGTTAAGCATTCAGCCAGTCGCTCAGCCAGACTGAACATGTTGTTTCTATTACATGCTGTCCACACTCAGGATCAAAAGAAGCATTGGAGTCTATTTCTCTCTCTGTATGTAAGGACATCCACCCCTTCTGCAGAGTCCTCTAGTTAGAGGTTATGTCACTTGTTTACTGCCAGTCAAAGGAGTGGGAGAAATGTGCTGAGAGAGCCTGAACCTTGGCTGTGTGACAAGGCAACAGCGGGAACAGATATGTGTGTTTGTGTAAGTGTACGGATGTGTGCTGTGCGTGTGGGAGACGAACTTCCGAGTAAAATTTGAGTAAATCATTTACTTAGGAGAAACCCTAAAGCTACTATCAGGCCGATTGTGACCCTGATCTAGACTGATAGTGATGAATGGATTCCTCTTAAGGCTACATCAAGCATTCGGTTGGGTGAATATAAAAATTGATTTTGATTTTAACTAGGACAATGCTATCAAAGTTAAACAGACCTGATTAAAAGGCAGCAGTCAATTTAATAGCAATACAGAGAGCATTTATATCCTTTTGTACTTCAGCACTTGTGCATATTATATATAATATATATATATATATACACTCACCTAAAGGATTATTAGGAACACCTATTCAATTGCTCGTTAATGCAATTATTTAATCAACCAATCACATGGCAGTTTCTTCAATGCATTTATGCGTGCGGTCCTGGTCAAGACAATCTTCTGAACTCCAAACTGAATGTCAGAATGGGAAAGAAAGGTGATTTAAGCAATTTTGAGCGTGGCATGGTTGTTGGTGCCACACAAACAACCATTTCTAGGGTTTACAAAGAATGGTGTGAAGGGAAAAACATCCATTATGCGGCAGTCCTGTGGACGGAAATGCCTTGTTGATGCTAGAGGTCAGAGGAGAATGGGCCGACTGATTCAAGCGGATAGAAGAGCAACTTTAACTGAAATAACCACTCGTTACAACCGAGTTATGCAGCAAAGCATTTGTGAATCCACAACCTTGAGGCAGATGGGCTACAACAGCAGAAGACCCCACCGGGTACCACTCATCTCCACTACAAATAGGAAAAAGAGGCTACAATTTGCACAAGCTCACCAAAATTGGACAGTTGAAGACTGGAAAAATATTGTCTGGTCTAATGAGCCTCGATTTCTGTTGAGACATTCAGATGGTAGAGTCAGAATTTGGAATAAACAGAAGGAGAACATGGATCCATCATGCCTTGTTGTTACCCCTGTGCAGGCTGGTGGTGGTGGTGTAATGGTGTGGGGGATGTTTTCTTGGGACACTTTAGGCCCAAAATGCGTTTCTGACCATGTCCATCCCTTTATGACCACCATGTACCCATCCTCTGATGGCTACTTCCAGCAGGATAATGCACCATGTCACAAAGCTCGAATCATTTCAAATTGGTTTCCTGAACATGACAATGAGTTCACTATACTAAAATGGCCCCCACAGTCACCAGATCTCAACCCAATAGAGCATCTTTGGGATGTGGTGGAACGGGAGCTTCGTGCCCTGGATGTGCATCCCACAAATCTCCATCAACTGCAAGATGCTATCATATCAAAATGGGCAAACATTTCTAAAGAATGCTTTCAGCACTTTGTTGAATCAATGCCACATAGAATTAAGGCAGTTCTGAAGGTGAAAGGGGGTCAAGCACAGTATTAGTATGGTGTTCCTAATAATCCTTTATGTGAGGTAAATATATGTGTGTACATAGTACTTGTGTGTGCGTGGGTGCGTGCATGTGTGCGTGCATGCGTGCATGTGTGTTCTTGTTTATAGTACATTGTGGGGACCAAATGTCCTCACCATGTAATATAAACCTGAGATCACCAGCCAGCGGTTACACAATGTAAATGGATTTATAAACACTACTAAATCATGTTTTTTTTTTTTTTTTTTTGAAAATGTAAAAATACAGAATTTTTCCTGCGATAGGTTTAGGGGCAGGGGCAGTGTAGGGGAATAGAATGTACAGTTTGTACAGTGTAAAATCCATTACGCCTATGGAAAGACCCCACAATTCACAAAAACACAACATGTGTGTGTCTGTGTGTGCGTGTATGCATGCTTATTTATTCCTGTGATGGAGAAGTTGAATTTTCAACACCCAAAGCTTTTTTTTTTAGGATTCTTTGATAAATAGTTGACAGTTAATGCACCTTTACAGAATAAAACTATTAATTTTCTTTTAAAAATGCAGGATAAGGCATAACTGATAATCTGATAATGACCAGTTGATTATACCTTTTGCCTTACTTAATACTTGTATTGTTTCATTGTTGACCTGTCTTAGGAACAGTCAATATTATTGTAGAGTGTTAGAACAGTAACTATGAGGGATCCAGTGACTCATAGACAGTGCATTCAGAGCATTCAAGTCATTGGCTAGACAGTATTATCAAGTCACTGATTTTCACTCAGAAATGGCAAAATTTCCCAAATAATTACAAAAAAAAGTGGCAATGAACACATTGAAACACGTAATTGTAAATGTTACACAGAATGCTTGGTTTGTCATATACAAATAAATAATGAATGCTGCATTTAAACTACTCAGTAAAAGAAATCCAGTCTGGGTAGCCCGCAGGCATATTGATCATTGTTGATGACAATGTCAAAACCAACAATACAATGACCCAGCACGTCTAATTTGATTGCTCTCACTCTCTCTAAAAATAAATAGGACTCCATATCTGACCCACTTGGCACCTCAATGTGCTCTACTGCATTTATACAGCAGTATATTGGGTTGTCTGCCTCATGAATAAATTGGTTTCATTTTTAATTTATTTTTAATGTAGTTAATTATTTTGGTTTAAAGCCCCAATGTGTAATGTTTGCCACTAGAGGTCGCTTATTCATAACGAAGGCATAGCTTGATGAAGCCTGGATTTTGCGCAGCTTTATTATGCTGCAGATGAGCGTTTCCGCTTCTTCCGGTCATGTGTATGTGGAGTAACCTATGTTTTTACATCTATAGGAGTAACACAGTGCTGTTTTATCATTTTAGATACATTATTTGAGTGTACTGAAAGTTATGGTACAAATTTTGATTGCCGAAAAGTTTACTCAAAGATGCCTTATTAATTTCAACATTTAAAGTATGCCTCTGTATGCATAGAAAATTGTACAAAATATCTATAACCAAAATGTCTATGTCCTGGGAAAACAGGACATTCGGTCACCCTATGTTGGGGGGGGGGGGGGGGGGGGTGAAATGCTGTTTCATGCATACTGAGCTTTTTACACTGTTAAAGACTTGGATTCCCATCCTAAACATAGACAAAGTTTCAAAAACTAATGTTGGACGTTTGATGGAGTATTTCTGTGTCAAAAATACTCCTTCCGGTTTCTCAAAAGTTTCGGAGAGTTTTTTTCGAGTATGGGTCGACTTGACGTTAATAGAACGGAAGGTCCTTGTATGGGCCGTACGGGCTCTTCTCCCGGTAGGGTGCGTGCGCGCGTGACTAGAGCGAGAGAGGAAATGCATGCCCATAAACACTCTCAGGTGCACTCCTATGGTCACGCCGCGCTCCACTTTATTCCTATGGGTGACATCAAGCGACTTCAACGCTTCAGCACAGCATTCCGGGAAGGCAGCGCTGCATTTGAACAGATTTGAACGCAGAAATGACGGGAAGCTTCACAACATCGCTTCAGGCACGTCGCAAAGTGGATCTCCACGGTCACTGCTGTCACAGGACTTCACCAAATCATACCAAAGAAGTGTGTTTTTGACGGAGCGGTCCCAGCGATAAAGGTTCGGTCCTGCTTTGGAAGCAGGCGGTGAGTAAAACTGCTTCAAATGTCTCTGCTGTTGGCTACCGTCGCGTGAGTAAACATCAGTAAACGACACGATCGCATGCTTCATCATTCAAATGCGCTAACGGACTCTATTGTTGTTCTATGTATAACGTTACACTAGTCTGACATGCAAAACCGTTTTGCTTGCTACTGCTAAGGTTTAGTCGCATACAATAGTCCATAAACCGAATCATGTCCTCATAAACTGCGAGTAAACACACACAAATGTTGACAGTCCACTAAATACAGTACATACCACAGAGACAGACGTCCTGCTGTTGCTGTTTCTCCTGTTCAATTTATTTCAGCCTCCGAATGATTCTGGATCATATCTGTATTAGCTGAATCTGATCGATAGCCATGGGTTTCTCCACACTTGAGGACGTCACCGCTTTGTGCGCGATCGTCATTCTTTAGCTCCGCCCACACGATATGCCTCCAGGCGCTCGTTTTTTTCCGGAAAGACTTGGTACAGCCCATATTTCTTTTTATAAATATAATAAAACTAAAGACTTTTCAGAGATATTAAGGATGCAATACTTTTCTATAGGTAGCCTACTCAAGATTGACATGAGATTGACTGAAACTGAGTTTTCATGGACATGTCCGTGTGCTGGTTAAAATTGCTTATTTCTCTGGATCTACTTGGAAACATTTTTGGGATAATGTAAGTATGCTACACAAGTCACCAAGATATAAAATATTGTTCTAGGTTTTTTTTTGATATTTTAATCCAAACATCTTGCATATTGTGTCTTTAACATTAGTGGCCTGTTGCACAAAGCTGGTTTCATAGGCTACCCAGTAAAGTTCGAGATTAGTTTGAGCAAACTCAGTTTTTTTGGGCTCAAGAAGGTGGATTGGTTTTTATCTGTGTTCATCACCATGGTAACTTACACACTTCTCTGGAGCAGGTTTTAATCTGGGTTAGAGATCGCAAACCCAAATTGGACCAATCAGCTGCAAGTAAAGATGCAATAAAGCCACACTCCCTGGATCTCTCCTTCCGTAAGCAGTTTATAATAAGAACTTTAGAAATAAAAGTATGCATCTTTTGGTGCTAATTATTTGTTATATTTATATTATATGAATTATAATCACTTTGAATTCATATACTATTTTCATAAATATTATATGAATTGACAAGTAGCCAAATATATATATATATATATATATATATATATATATATATATATATATATATATATATATATATATATATATATATATATATATATATAATACATGCTTTCATAATTCTTTTAAACAATGTGTATTCATTTGAGCTATTTGTGAACCTATAATTATTACCGGTAGGCATCTTTCAGCTGTCTTCTCTCAATCTTCAGAAGAGAAGTGAATCAAATGGACCCCGTGATTGGCTATTTGCCGCACGTCTCACACTTTCAGGTGCCTGCGCATCAGAATTGATCGCTAACTAAACAGTTGAACTTGATCTAAACCAGGTTGGATCTATCTGAATTTGTCAACTCTAAACCTACTCTGAAACTGAGAGTTTTTTCAGCTAGCTTTATGCAACAGGCCATAGGTTGTCATACTGTGTTGTCTTAGGCTACTGCAATCTTTAAACAGCAAAGCATTTTACTTAACTTGAATGGGTATGGTCACTAGAGGGCAGCATTGCTGCAAACAAGATGCTTATAATGTTCGTATACGAAATGCTTCCATGATTCCAGATTCCATTTGTTAACGTTATTAACATTAACAAACATTGAAAACTACTTCTAAAACTACTAAAGTATAAGGTATCACTTCGTTTTGATAGTCCACCCTTAACATTCAACGGTAAGTAATTTTGCAACTACCACATGTCAACTAGCAGTAATTTAATATTGGCTAACACTTTATTTTGATGCTCCCCAAACAGACAACTTTTCTGCTAACCATTACCTAACAGTAACACTTCAATGACAGTTAGTTGACTTGTATGTGCAAATGAATGAGTTAGTTGACATGTAGTTGTGAATTTACTTAGTTGGTCTAAATTGGACAAACCTTTATTAAGCTTAATGTTAATTTCAATAAAAAGTTACATTTAATATTATTAATAGACCTGAGCAAACATGAACTAACAATGAAAAGTTGTATTTTTATTAACTAACATTAACAAAGATTAATAAATTGATGAAAACTGTATTGCATATTGTTAGTTACTGTATTAACTAATGGGACTTGCATTTTGAAACTCATTTTCTGTTGTCATCGAGACAAAGAAAGCATTAATAATCCATAATTCCACACAAAAAAGCCCTCTCTATTTACCCGCATTTATCTCTCTCCATTCACTACTAATTTGCTTCAGTTCTCGCCACTTATTCATGTGTTTTTCCTTTTATCTTGTTTCTCTCCCTTCATCTCCCCCACATGCCTCAGAAATTACAGGTAATTAAATTCACATTAATAATGTTAGCCTCCGTGAACCCCGCTCACAGCAATCACATTACGTGCTGTTATGAATTAATGTGTTTAGATGGGTGAAAAGGGCCCTTTACTTTAAGTGCTTTAGGAGTTTGTGTTGGCAGTTTTTCCTTCTTCGCTCCACAAAAGAGCAGATAAAAGCAAAGTGAATCAGTTCAGAGACAAAGTGGACATAACCCTTTTCTTCATCACAGCAGTGTTTAATGGCTCTTGTGTCTTTCTTGGCTTGGATAAAAAAAATATTCAATGACAGGATTTATAGACCTTCACACATTGTGCTATGGAAGTTGTAGGCCAGATGCACAGAGGCTGACTTCCTCTAGATGTCTTTATACATCTTATGAAATCCAAATGCAAAATTATTTTTTTTTTGGAATAGTTTTTATTGTGTTTTTTTCATGTGTACTTGTACTCTTAAATCAAAATAACTTCCCCTCCCTCGTGCAGCGGCATCTCTTCACACAACCTGTCACTCACAACGATCTATTCAATTTCCAATTGACAAAATCATGTCCTGATACATTTTTTTATTGTTCGTTTTACTCAGATATATGTCACCAAATGCAAATGTAAAGGCCCTTTCACATCAAAAGAAATTAATATAAGAAGGAAGGAAATTCACTCCTGTACAGCAGAGGGCACAGTTCAAAGTATACTTCACCTATGCTGCCATTCTGGATTGCTGGATTCAAAACTCTCACAAAAATCGCATACTCATAGGTACTAATTTTGAATAAGTTATTACTTTACAGCCTCTAAAAACAAATTTAGTACGAATGTGTGCAGTAATGTAATACTACATTCGCCATGTTGTCATTATCATGTGACCTTCAGTTGCGTCGCTTTACTCTCGTTCATAAATCCTCTCCCGTGGCCTCATGGGATGAAGCATCCACCGCATGCACACTTCAGAATTTCGACGAAAGTACTAGGTCATCCGGTATTTTTTACCTATACTTTTTTATACTGTGAATTCGGACATAGTCTACTTCTTTTGCCACATACTGTTTTTCGCCTACTTGTAAACCCTTACGCTCAAAATAATTGATCGGTTTAAGTAGAGCCAACTTAAATTTAAGTCAAGCCAGCTGTATTTATATAGCACTTTTACAATGACGATTGTTTCAAAGCAGCTTCACAGTGTTAAACAGGACAATATTGCAACAAAATTTGATTCGGCTGTACAGTCGTTCTGGAGAAAGCGGTGATGTTATGAGCTCATTTTAATTTATCATATAGCGACAATGTTGGCAGATCAGTATTATAGTTTATACAATAAGACCTAATAAATTTATTTTATTTGGATATTTAGCTGAATATCTTAGATCGAAATTTTTGTGTTAACAAATCATTTCAATTAAAATGAAGTGTTATATGTTTGGTTGTTTTGTGCAAGATCAACATTAAGTGGGAAATTTAGTAGTTTTTAATGTTTTATTATACTAGTTTAGAAGAGTTTCTGTTATGTTGTTGTTGTTGTAGGGTTACCATCATGATGACAAGTGGAGCATGAGCTTAGTTTGAGAACAGATATATTTTACATGTTTTATATTGCTGTTCTCATTCAACAAGTGCTATGCTAATGCTATAAGTT